>NW_009258117.1:8369588-8785442 GCF_000149755.1 Phytophthora sojae
CTTGATGAACTCAGCAAATTCGCTCGAAATTCTCATTCTGATGAACTAACAGCTCAATCCTCCGCTGGAATTCTGCTAACGGATACCCACCCGCTAGATAAGCTAGTCGAGTCATGTTTTCAGGAGATTTCTTGCCTGCTAGTTGACGAAGGTCGTGTAAGAAACCCTGGGGGATGCAGGCTACAGAACAAAATTGGGAACGTTCTGGAGAAATACGGGCTCGGATTGCAAATCGGCTTGCTGCTTGACGAGGACGGAAACTCGTTGATACACGTGGCTATTAACTTGAATCTTGGCGACAAAGCTGCCGCTGTTGTCTCGGTGCTCCTCGATTTGGGTATTGACGGCAATCAGCAAAACCACGAGTAAGTGCAATTCATTCGCACAGGAACTTGAACCATTTCACCATTTTTCTTAACTGTCCTGCTGGCGTGTTCAGAGGAGAAAGCCCACTGCTGTTGATCGCTGCATCGGGAGATTTCGCCACAGCCAGTGTGTTACTCGGTGTCCCATCGATTCAAGTTGATTTGCCGTGCGCTCTTGGGGTTACAGCTTTTCACGCCGCTGCAAATGCTGGAGACGTAAAGGTTTGTATAGCGGATGCTTAAGCATGGACCTCGCTACGCAATACTCACCAACCCGGTGTATGTAAATTGTCAAGTAGATGCTGCAGTTGTTGTGCGACGCTGGCGCTCAGCCAGATGTACGAGACGAGAATGGCTGGACGGCACTTCACTACGCTGCTGCTTGTCCTACGGGCCCCGAGGCTCTCCATTTTCTGTGCGAGCTTCTAGCCGATGGTTTTATCGACACTCAATGCAGCGAAGGAAACACAGCACTTCACGTCGCCGCTGGCTGCGGATGTATCGACAATGTATGCGCGCTACTGGAAACGGCAGCGAACCCGCACGTTTGCAATTTCAATGGAGAGAGCGCCTACCACCTCGCACTGCGGAACAACCGCATTCAATGCGCGGTAGTCATCAACGACTACCAAAGTGTACCGGTGACAAGCTACACGCTGCCTCCGTTGACTGAAGCCAAGGAGAGTGTGCTTGCTGAGGCTTCCGTAGCCGCATCGGGCGATTGGGGAGGCGGACCAACCATGCCCGAAGGTGGTGAGTGGATTGAAAGCTTCACGGAGGATGGCTGCGCTTACTACTACAACTCGGTGACGGGGGAGTCGTCTTGGTACAAACCTGGGGAGCACCAGCTACCGAGTGTTTGGCAAGATGTGGAGTCCGAGGAGTGCGGTTCGGGTGTTTATGACACACGATGTGAAAACGATGCGAGTTTCTCCTACCAACTGCCTGCAGACCACGTCGGTGGGAGCATTCTTGGAAAAGACACGGGGCAGCAGCTTCCATTGTGCCTCATCCCGATGGTCAGCCCCTTGACGTCACTTGATAATCCGACTGCCGCTGCCAAATACGAAGCTGCGCGTCGGAGAGCGCGGAAGGAGCGGAAACGTCGACGATCGAGGCTGAGCATCACTCACTCAACCAACAACCAGGAGATGATAACTGGCGGTACTCACAACGAAAGTTATTAATCTGATGGTGAAGCAGTTCAATGATCTCACTTCGCCACAAAAGCTACACATCCACCTTCAGAAAACTTTACACACAACATTTTGAGGCTTCTGCTGCAACATCCACAACGAATGGAGAACGACGCGAGCTCATCTATCCATTTGTTGCCACGGATCGCAGGCATATCGGATTCCTCTACAACGGAGAAGGTCGCCGGAAAAATGGGATCAGATAGTCATCGCTTCCCCAAAAGAAAGTAGCGAACAAATGGGTTTGAGGTAGCGCCTTGAAACCATCCGGCCTCGTCCTTCTACGCTGAAATAAATCCGCTTTGCTGTCCGTCCACAGGTGACTGAAGTGATGATCTTTCGGTGAAGTTGATCGGTAGAGTACCAACCAAGGCTGAAATCAGGAGCCTCACCGCTCACTTTTCAATCCGCCGTCTCGCGATGAAGTTCCTCTCCTCCGTCGTCGCCCTCGCCGCCCTCGCCGCCTTCAGCTGCTTCACCTCTAACTCGGTTGAAGCCCATTCGTGGCTCGTGAAGCCGGTATCCCGGGAGACTGGGCCTCGCACGACCGACGGCACTGTGGGCTGCCCCAATACGACACCCGGCACGGTAACCTCGTTCTCTCCTGGCGAGACCATCGACGTCCGCTACTGGCGCAACAACCACCTCGGCGGATTCATCCGCTGGGCCATCTCGCCGGTGGGCAGCGAGTCCGCCTCCGACTTCGACGACAACGTCTTCTTCTACACGTGCCGCGAGTCTGGACCAGACTGCGTGGCTGCCGATGGCTCGACGAGTCGATATGCTGGAGACAATAGCAACGCCAACTCCATTTCCTGCGGTGACACGATCACTCTGCCCGATTGGCTCGACGAGGGCGACTACGTGCTCCAATGGGTCTGGTTTGCGGTGGGCTCCAGCTACGGCAACATTGGCTGGGCCGAGCCGCAGTTCGTGTCGTGTGCTGACATCACACTAACGTCGACGGGCTCGGGCAGAGAGCCCGAGTGCCCGACCTTCGTGGGGGGAGATCGAGTGACCAAGAACGAGGACTTGGGCAACGACGAGTGCTTCTACTTCTACACCAACTCGATCGAGTCGACGCAGTTCAAGGGGAGCAACGACAACTACGAGCAGTACTATGTCTTCGGCAAACCCTCTTACGTTGAGAACTGCAGTGGGAGTTCCAATGGGGCGGGGAACTCTACGATGGCAACTGAGACTCCGTCCACCACCATTCCAGCTGAAATCCCTCAGACGGACACTCCTACGACTGAGTACCCCACGAACACCCCCTCCACTGAGAACAGTGTGGCGGGTGACGCTAGTGCGCCTCCAACTGAAGACTACCCCGCTGGAACTGTCACGCCTGGAGGCTGCAAGAGCAAGAAGAGCAGATCGGTTCGCAGTTGAGGAAGTGTCGAGTAAGTACGCGTAGAAGCAGCGTAGTTTGTACTTGTCGACGTGTTTGTCATCTCGTATCCTTCCAGCAGTTTTCACACGCACAAAATAAACAATCGGTATCCGTCCGAGTAGTAACCCGTTTGCCAACACCTCCCTTCACTCTACATTCACATCCACAAGTCTGAAGAGTACAGCGATCACGTGCATATTACAAACCCAAATGCCATCGATTCGGAACCGCGGCTGATACCTCGACTCAAAGGGCAACAAAGACAAAAATACTTGGAGTGCCTCCATCACACCAGATTTGAGTTTCATGATCACACATCTATTCGGTCTAACCCCCTCCTAGTGAACTACCCACACACAACAACATTAATACTCTCAGGTGCGCTACGATTCGCACTTCTGCCTACCATTTACTTCTCGTTGATGTGGACGTCACTCTCCGTGTACTGGCAGAGCGTGCCCGACGGTCCGTCGCCCAGGTTGGACGGCGTCTTGCTGCCCTGCGACCACTGGCACACCTTGACGTCGCCCTTGCCGTCTGTCGTCTTGACATAAATGTTCTTGAGCGTGGCCTGGTCGTTGTAGTTCTTGTTCACCGTCACAAGACTCACGAGCGGGTCGATGGCGTACACGTTCTCCACCGTCACAGTGCGAGGGATGTCTCCGCACGTGCCGCACGAGCGGTAGAGCTTGCCGAACTCCTGCGCGAAGAAGCCGTTGATCTTGACGGTGCCGTAGCCGTTGTGCTGCACCACCTTGTCCGAGGCGTAGCGCGCGCCGCAGTTGGTCACGGTGGTCACACTGGAAGCAGTGCCGCCCTTGATGCTCAGCGCGTCCTCGCACACGTCGTCCCACCAGACGTTCTCGATGGTGCAGTCGTGGTCGTCGCAGTGGACGCCCTCCTTCTGGTTCTTGCCGATGATGGCGTTCTTGAGGGTGCCGCCGGCCTCGACGAGGAACACGGCGGAGTCCTTCTGGCCCTCACCGTCGGTGCACGTGATGTCGGAGCGCTCGAACGTC
Source organism: Phytophthora sojae (assembly GCF_000149755.1). Classification (NCBI taxonomy): domain Eukaryota; phylum Oomycota; class Peronosporomycetes; order Peronosporales; family Peronosporaceae; genus Phytophthora; species Phytophthora sojae. Next base: position 8,373,562 of record NW_009258117.1, read on the forward strand.
TGCATCTTGCCGTCGAAGACCTCGCCGGCCTTGATGGTGTACGGCTTCGATTACAGAACGGTGCCCGCGCTGGCTGGCCACGTGCCGTCGGGGACGCCCACAGTCGTGTTGGTGGCGGTTTGCTCGGTTGAGTCGCTGCCTGTCGTCTGAGCGGTTGAGCCCGTGCTGGAACTCTGCGTAGGTGAACCGGCATTGGAGTTCTGCGTAGTCGGGTCGGTAGTCGAACCGCTGCTGCTGCTGCTGCTGCTGGGGGCGGTAGCAGCAGAACTGTAGGTGGAAGTGGAACTGGTGCTGCCGCTGGCACTTGGCGCGACGTTCTCCTGTTGGCTCTCTACGCCGCTGTTGCTGGCCGACGAGGTCGAAGCGGAAGCGGAGGTGGTGGACTGCAGCGAGGGCACTTCAACTTGCTGGTTGCTGCTGCCGGAGGAGGACGAGGAATCGCACTCGAGGATCACGTTCGGTGCCTGCGGGGGGTCCAAAGCGCTGCTGGACGCGACGCTAGACAGCTGGGAGGTCTGCTCCGAGGCCTTGCTAGAGCTCGAGTCGCACTCGAGCACGATACCGGTCTGCTGTTGAACCGATTGGGTCAGGTCGCTCTCGCTGCTGGAGGCGACGCTCGACTGCTGGGCGGCAGCTTGTGTCACGTCGTCCGAAGACGAGTACGTCGAGCCGGAGCTTGAGGTCGGGCTCGATCCCGAGGCTGAAGGGAGAGCGGCCGGCTGCTCCGTCGAGTCTTGCTGCTGCTCGGTCTGACTACCAGCGCTGCTAACAACCAACTGCTCCAGGCTGCCGCTCTCCACAGGCGCCACCGTGCCGGGGGCAGACGCCTCGGACGCCTCGGTGGACGAGTTCGACGACGTCTGCGATGACGCCGCGGCTGACGAAGCGAGTGATGAATCGCTGAAGGACGACGACTGCTGTGCGGGCGTCTGCGACGATGAAGCCGAAGCGGAAGCCGACGCCGCGGTCGAAGTCTGCGCCGCCTGGGAAATGTCCTCGTTCACGCGCACGTCGCTCTCCGAGTACTGGCAGAGCGGCGGGGACGGCCCGTGGCCCAGGATGGAGGGCTCGCCGTCGGCGTTGCCCTGCGACCACTGGCAGATTTTGACCGTCTTCTTGCCGCTGGACTTGACCCAGACGTTGCTGAGCGTGGCCTCGTCGTTCCAGTTCTTGTTCACCGTCACGACGGCATTGGTCGGGTTCACGACGTAGACGTTGGCCACGTCCACCTTGCGCTGCTTGTCGCCGCACGTGCCGCACGAGCGGTAGAGCTTGCTGACGTCCTCGCCGTAGAAGCCGTCGATCTTGACGGTGCCGTAGCCGTTGTGCTGGATGACCTTGTCGTCGGCGTAGCGAGCGCCGCCGCCCGTGACCGTCGTGACACTGGAGGCGGTGCCGCCCTTGACGCTCAGCGCGTCCTCACACACGTCGTCCCACCACACGTTCTCAATGACGCAGTCGTGCTTATCGCAGTGAACGCCCTCCATTTGGTTCTTGCCGATGATGACGTTCTTGAGGGTGGATCCAGGCTCGAGCTTGAAGACGGCGGTGGACGCGCCGCTCTCGGTCTGGCCCTCGCACGAGATGTCGGAGCGCTCGTACGTCTGCATCTTGCCGTCGAACACCTCGCCGGCCTTGACGATGTGAGCCTCGGAGAACTGGACGGTGCCCGTGCTGGCGGGCCACGTGCCGTCGGGCAGGGAGGCAGCGCTCGCAGCCGCGATCGCCAGGGCGATGGTCGTCGCAAAGTTCGCGAAGGACTTGACCATTGTGGATTGCAGCAGCAGCAGTGTCTTGGTGAGAGTGGAGCTACTTCTTAGCTGGTGGGGGGAGCTGCTGGACCAGTTGATGCCTGAGAGGCCAATTGATTAATGACCGACCGACTAACTGACGTCGGGCTGCCCGTTAGTTAGTCGGAGGGCAACGACGATCAGAGTGGTGACCGTTTGTACGGTGCTTCGGCATCAGTGACCACGACGGCGAGGACCTGATGGGCCAGTTGTTTTCCTGCAGCCATGCTGCTGTTGGGCTTGCGGGTGAGCCCAGCGGTTCAAATCCGTGGCGATGGATCATGCCTGTCATCGCTGGGGAGTGACAACTTGGCGTTTTTTGCTACTCGCGACTCCTAAGTGGTGCGTGTTTAATAGATTGCACGACTATCTCAATGCAGAAGAGGAACACTGAAGGTCTCGCAAAAGTTTGCAAAGTTTGCTTATAACACGATATGTATACTATTGAGAGGAGAAGGTTTCTAGTCGACGCCGAATCCAAGCACATCGCGCAGCAGCGGCTGGCCTGTTGCGTTCGCAGACTGAAAACGGTCCGACTCCTTCATTCAGCCTGTCACCTTGCAGCATTCCAAGTTTACATGCATTATTGCGACTTGTTTTTCGTATGTTGCTCGGGTCAACCGGTTTCAAGGACGCCATGTCCTGCTGTATTGTGTCTCACTCCACCCCACCTGCCGCTTAAGCGCGGTAACGTTGGTGCTGCACATGTGCATTCAAATGGCAACTTCGGAATTGGTTGCGAGCACGAGTGAGCAGGGGGGCTTGCTTCAAATAATGGCCGCGGCGATTAGTGTCGTGGTGTCCCTTGCTATGCGTTACTTGCGGAACGGAGCGGGGTCAAAGGAAACCATCGGAGACCGAGCGTCACGACGTGGATCCTGAGCTGTCCTTGCCCTGGAAAGTTTCCAGGAACAAGTTGTTTCCAGTGGAAACAACTTGTTTCCAGGGCAATATAGCTCAGGATCCTCTTGTTTGAAACAAGGGGTTGGGTGATGGGAAGGCGCCTAGTACATGTATGCAAAGAGTTTGTGGTGGTCGCAAGTGTAAAGGCGGTCTGTTTAAAATGCAACAAGATCCGTGATGCCGTGTGACCGTTTGGTGTTCGAGAAGCAGGAAAGGGCTGTAACAAATCTCCTTCCATGAATGCCCACTCCGGGAACTTTGTCCTTCAACGACGAAGCTGGTGCTTGCTGCGAATAATGCTGAAGAACCGTTATCAGAGCCGCAACTCGCTGTGTACTTGTCGCTGTACGAGTGGTGCCGCTGATTTCCTTGAAGATCCAGACCAGTTGCATTCTTACTCAGATTAATCAACAGAACCCTGACAGGTTTTGCTTCTCGGAGTCCGAGACTCGGACACCGCAATGTGACAACCGTATGACGGTGGTGGACCATGCTGAAGATCGAGACAATCACCGGGGATCCGAGCACTCAACACATCTTTCTCCTCTATCGCTTCGTGCCCCACTCGATGCAGATTTGCACTTAACAACGGGTTCGGGGGTCAACTGCAGCCTTCCCGGTAAGTCGTTTGCGACGCTAGTTTTGCGCTGCAAATTGCGTGGTAAAGCACTTGGTTCTAACTTACGAATATATATATCTTATGAACACTTAGGGAACCGAAGGACCTACACAGAGTATGATTCACTAGCTACGTGCCCACGAGTGCACTTTATTTCGTTGTTTTAGGTCAGATTTTAGTGAGGGATTTGCAGCTCTAGGAAGATAATGTACCGCAATGTGTCAGGTGTGGGAAAACAGCGATATATCAAGCATACAGATGTATGGGGGTTAAACGTGGTTCATTTGGTGTAGCCCAAAGCCATTAAGGGATTCTTGCTTGATGAGCAAGATGCCGTATGGCAACCCCAACACGGGAAGGAGGGTGGGTTAAATCTGCTACGGCTCGTGGCTGCAAGGTAGGCTTGAATGCTCTGTGCTCAGTCTGAGGGGGGGAACTCCAAAATGAGCCACAAATCTTGGCGATGCCACTTGCATGGTAGTATCTTGTGTCGAAGATCGTCCTTCTAGAAAACACTTTTCCCTCCCTTCTTCCGCTTCACTCCATCCGCCTTGCTCCATACGTTACGCTCACGGCGTCCGGAAAACAACCATGTCTACTACGCAACAACATTTCAGCTCTTCAGTAACCAGATGTTTGTCAAGTGGTAAAATAAGGTTCGAGTAGCCAATGGCATGCAGCGAAGGTGTGCACCGCCCAATATCTCGGCTTTCACCGAGTGCAGCAAGGTAAGTTTGACGTGAATTTTCTTCAAATTGTTTGTTGTACCTCTGTGCCTAATATCGCTACCCAGTAAATTCTAGCGCAAAAATTCTAATGGTTCAGCTTACCGAGAGGTCCTGGAAATCTATAATTGTATTCCGAAGCGATTGTTAGAAGTCTTCAGACTCTGAAGTTCAGAGTTTCATGCTTGCCAGGAACCTAACCAATTGTTTCCAGGGCAAGCAAGCAGCTCGACAAACTTTGTCGGACAAAGACAGCCTGCTAATACATGTAACAGTACCGGTATTATACCGGCAGTATATGAACTGCGATGGTTCCCTTTGACCCAAGTAACGCATAGCAAGGGACACCACGACACTAATCGCCGCGGCCATTATTTGAAGCAAGCCCCCCTGCTCACTCATGCTCGCAACCAATTCCGAAGTTGCCATTTGAATGCACATGTGCAGCACCAACGTTACCGCGCTTAAGCGGCAGGTGGGGTGGAGTGAGACACAATACAGCAGGACATGGCGTCCTTGAAACTGGTTGACCCGAGCAACATACGAAAAACAAGTCGCAATTATGCATGTAAACTTGGAATGCTGCAAGGTGACAGGCTGAATGAAGGAGTCGGACCGTTTTCAGTCTGCGAACGCAACAGGCCAGCCGCTGCTGCGCGATGTGCTTGGATTCGGCGTCGACTAGAAACCTTCTCCTCTTACATATCGTGTTATAAGCAAACTTTGCAAACATTTGCGAGACCTTCAGTGTTCCTCTTCTGCATTGAGATAGTCGTGCAATCTATTAAACACGCACCACTTAGGAGTCGCGAGTAGCAAAAAACGCCAAGTTGTCACTCCCCAGCGATGACAGGCATGATCCATCGCCACGGATTTGAACCGCTGGGCTCACCCGCAAGCCCAACAGCAGCATGGCTGCAGGAAAACAACTGGCCCATCAGGTCCTCGCCGTCGTGGTCACTGATGCCGAAGCACCGTACAAACGGTCACCACTCTGATCGTCGTTGCCCTCCGACTAACTAACGGGCAGCCCGACGTCAGTTAGTCGGTCGGTCATTAATCAATTGGCCTCTCAGGCATCAACTGGTCCAGCAGCTCCCCCCACCAGCTAAGAAGTAGCTCCACTCTCACCAAGACACTGCTGCTGCTGCAATCCACAATGGTCAAGTCCTTCGCGAACTTTGCGACGACCATCGCCCTGGCGATCGCGGCTGCGAGCGCTGCCTCCCTGCCCGACGGCACGTGGCCCGCCAGCACGGGCACCGTCCAGTTCTCCGAGGCTCACATCGTCAAGGCCGGCGAGGTGTTCGACGGCAAGATGCAGACGTACGAGCGCTCCGACATCTCGTGCGAGGGCCAGACCGAGAGCGGCGCGTCCACCGCCGTCTTCAAGCTCGAGCCTGGATCCACCCTCAAGAACGTCATCATCGGCAAGAACCAAATGGAGGGCGTTCACTGCGATAAGCACGACTGCGTCATTGAGAACGTGTGGTGGGACGACGTGTGTGAGGACGCGCTGAGCGTCAAGGGCGGCACCGCCTCCAGTGTCACGACGGTCACGGGCGGCGGCGCTCGCTACGCCGACGACAAGGTCATCCAGCACAACGGCTACGGCACCGTCAAGATCGACGGCTTCTACGGCGAGGACGTCAGCAAGCTCTACCGCTCGTGCGGCACGTGCGGCGACAAGCAGCGCAAGGTGGACGTGGCCAACGTCTACGTCGTGAACCCGACCAATGCCGTCGTGACGGTGAACAAGAACTGGAACGACGAGGCCACGCTCAGCAACGTCTGGGTCAAGTCCAGCGGCAAGAAGACGGTCAAAATCTGCCAGTGGTCGCAGGGCAACGCCGACGGCGAGCCCTCCATCCTGGGCCACGGGCCGTCCCCGCCGCTCTGCCAGTACTCGGAGAGCGACGTGCGCGTGAACGAGGACATTTCCCAGGCGGCGCAGACTTCGACCGCGGCGTCGGCTTCCGCTTCGGCTTCATCGTCGCAGACGCCCGCACAGCAGTCGTCGTCCTTCAGCGATTCATCACTCGCTTCGTCAGCCGCGGCGTCATCGCAGACGTCGTCGAACTCGTCCACCGAGGCGTCCGAGGCGTCTGCCCCCGGCACGGTGGCGCCTGTGGAGAGCGGCAGCCTGGAGCAGTTGGTTGTTAGCAGCGCTGGTAGTCAGACCGAGCAGCAGCAAGACTCGACGGAGCAGCCGGCCGCTCTCCCTTCAGCCTCGGGATCGAGCCCGACCTCAAGCTCCGGCTCGACGTACTCGTCTTCGGACGACGTGACACAAGCTGCCGCCCAGCAGTCGAGCGTCGCCTCCAGCAGCGAGAGCGACCTGACCCAATCGGTTCAACAGCAGACCGGTATCGTGCTCGAGTGCGACTCGAGCTCTAGCAAGGCCTCGGAGCAGACCTCCCAGCTGTCTAGCGTCGCGTCCAGCAGCGCTTTGGACCCCCCGCAGGCACCGAACGTGATCCTCGAGTGCGATTCCTCGTCCTCCTCCGGCAGCAGCAACCAGCAAGTTGAAGTGCCCTCGCTGCAGTCCACCACCTCCGCTTCCGCTTCGACCTCGTCGGCCAGCAACAGCGGCGTAGAGAGCCAACAGGAGAACGTCGCGCCAAGTGCCAGCGGCAGCACCAGTTCCACTTCCACCTACAGTTCTGCTGCTACCGCCCCCAGCAGCAGCAGCAGCAGCAGCGGTTCGACTACCGACCCGACTACGCAGAACTCCAATGCCGGTTCACCTACGCAGAGTTCCAGCACGGGCTCAACCGCTCAGACGACAGGCAGCGACTCAACCGAGCAAACCGCCACCAACACGACTGTGGGCGTCCCCGACGGCACGTGGCCAGCCAGCGCGGGCACCGTTCTGTACTCGAAGCCGTACACCATCAAGGCCGGCGAGGTCTTCGACGGCAAGATGCAGACGTTCGAGCGCTCCGACATCACGTGCACCGACGGTGAGGGCCAGAAGGACTCCGCCGTGTTCCTCGTCGAGGCCGGCGGCACCCTCAAGAACGCCATCATCGGCAAGAACCAGAAGGAGGGCGTCCACTGCGACGACCACGACTGCACCATCGAGAACGTCTGGTGGGACGACGTGTGCGAGGACGCGCTGAGCATCAAGGGCGGCACTGCTTCCAGTGTGACCACCGTGACCAACTGCGGCGCGCGCTACGCCTCGGACAAGGTGGTGCAGCACAACGGCTACGGCACCGTCAAGATCAACGGCTTCTTCGCGCAGGAGTTCGGCAAGCTCTACCGCTCGTGCGGCACGTGCGGAGACATCCCTCGCACTGTGACGGTGGAGAACGTGTACGCCATCGACCCGCTCGTGAGTCTTGTGACGGTGAACAAGAACTACAACGACCAGGCCACGCTCAAGAACATTTATGTCAAGACGACAGACGGCAAGGGCGACGTCAAGGTGTGCCAGTGGTCGCAGGGCAGCAAGACGCCGTCCAACCTGGGCGACGGACCGTCGGGCACGCTCTGCCAGTACACGGAGAGTGACGTCCACATCAACGAGAAGTAAATGGTAGGCAGAAGTGCGAATCGTAGCGCACCTGAGAGTATTAATGTTGTTGTGTGTGGGTAGTTCACTAGGAGGGGGTTAGACCGAATAGATGTGTGATCATGAAACTCAAATCTGGTGTGATGGAGGCACTCCAAGTATTTTTGTCTTTGTTGCCCTGTTCGTCGATCGTCGTTGTAGTCCGAATCGTCACTATTGTCCGGAGACTCATCTTCATCCTCTTCCTCAAGCTGCGCCAATACTTCCGCTAGCGCTGCTTCACTTTCACTTTCGTCCTCGTTGTCAGCTGCCAGATGACGGGCCAGGCGGGACTCCCAACGCTCAGCTTGATCGGCACGGGATTGACTGTCTGCCGGGTCCGCTTCAGCGTTTCGGGGCCGATCCTCGTCAGTTTGGCAGCGTGGGGGGAGCGTCTATACTTCGGCACTGTGTTTTCTTGCTGCTATCGCTTCTTCGCCCGAAGCCGTATCCGCTCTGCTACTTCTGCTTCTTCTGGTGGCGTGAGTGGGGGTGGATTGGTGGTGGGAGGAGCTTGGGCTGAGCTTGCTTGGCTGGGTGTTGCATTCACAGTGACCATCTCGAGAGGAGCTTCTGGATGCACATCGCGAGCTCCATCGGCAGCTATGTCGTTCGTCCGGGGCCTGACATAGAGTATGGATACGTACAGGTTAGTCTTGAGCAGGGAATACATGAACTAACTCACGCGTACGCACCATGCCACGGGGTCAGGACCTGATCGCTTGCGGCCTGCGGGGGAGGAGAGAGGATTTTGGACTGGCGACAGGAGGCCACTGATTTTTTTTTCTAAAAACGAATTTATCTTACCAGCCAGTCCGAAGGTAAGTTTATCTTACGCAGCTGCGCGATAGCAGCCGCTGATTTGTTTGCTCTGGATATATTGAATATCCCCAAAACTGCACCAAATAGCACAGAAAGTAGTATTTGCCTACTGTGCAGTTTATGTAGTAGCAGCGTGTTCGTTAGCGAACTGCACTTTTGTATTTCACATACTGAATACGAGACGAAGCAAACCAACAAACGTGCTCGTCGACACCGTGAGCGCGAGGGCGATTATATTTCAGGCCTTGGATTCGAAGACATGTCTGGTGATGACGAGGCATCGTATCTTCTGTTGCATCCCCGCCCAGGAAGCCGCGGAATGTGCGTGGAGCATCGTCGTGAGCGCGCTCGCCTCGATGACGAGTTGCCGATGGTTAACTCAGGAATTGCAATCGGCGCTGGCTTAACGAACACGTTACCACCAACTACAGCCGGACAGATTGCGGACGACCAAGATATTCCTCTATATATTCGAGTGCCGCCAGTACCAACGTTCTTTGCGGAACAGCTTGATGGCTACACGCCTGACCAACGGAGGGCGTCAGGTCAAGCTACTATTTCCGTGACAAACAACGCGCAGGCACCAATACGTGGATCTAAAGGAAAGTCTAAACGTCGATGTCGCTAGCGTTGACGGCTTTTGTCGGGAGGAAGGAATTAAGTCAGGCAGCGTCAGGCATGTCGATATTAGACTATCTTGATACATTTATCAGACTGAATACACGTGCATGGGTTGCGACTTTATGCTGGTACGTAGCCTCTTGGAACCCGTCGAACGCTTCTTAGAAACTTTCCCACGACGACCAGTACATAGGAAATCCTTCCAAGTAGCCACCGACGACTGGTACATCTTCCACACCGCCTTGACTTTCCGATTCCTTGTCCTCGCACTGGACAGACTTTTGGTTCGCCTTCGGGTTTTGGTGCTTCTTCGCTGTTTGGTGCGCCTTCAGGGTTTGATGCCTCTTTGGGTTTTGGTACTTCTTCGGTGTCGGCACACTATTCGCAGCGGAATCGATGTCACTAGCGCGTCCAATACCGTCACAGGAGTCTCCATCGTCATCGCCCTCAGGTGTTCGTCGATCGTCGTTGTAGTCCGAATCGTCACTATTGTCCGGAGACTCATCTTCATCCTCTTCCTCAAGCTGCGCCAATACTTCCGCTAGCGCTGCTTCACTTTCACTTTCGTCCTCGTTGTCAGCTGCCAGATGACGGGCCAGGCGGGACTCCCAACGCTCAGCTTGATCGGCACGGGATTGACTGTCTGCCGGGTCCGCTTCAGCGTTTCGGGGCCGATCCTCGTCAGTTTGGCAGCGTGGGGGGAGCGTCTATACTTCGGCACTGTGTTTTCTTGCTGCTGTCGCTTCTTCGCCCGAAGCCGTATCCGCTCTGCTACTTCTGCTTCTTCTGGTGGCGTGAGTGGGGGTGGATTGGTGGTGGGAGGAGCTTGGGCTGAGCTTGCTTGGCTGGGTGTTGCATTCACAGTGACCATCTCGAGAGGAGCTTCTGGATGCACATCGCGAGCTCCATCGGCAGCTATGTCGTTCGTCCGGGGCCTGACATAGAGTATGGATACGTACAGGTTAGTCTTAAGCAGGGAATACATGAACTAACTCACGCGTACGCACCATGCCACGGGGTCAGGACCTGATCGCTTGCGGCCTGCGGGGGAGGAGAGAGGATTTTGGACTGGCGACAGGAGGCCACTGATTTTTTTTTCTAAAAACGAATTTATCTTACCAGCCAGTCCGAAGGTAAGTTTATCTTACGCAGCTGCGCGATAGCAGCCGCTGATTTGTTTGCTCTGGATATATTGAATATCCCCAAAACTGCACCAAATAGCACAGAAAGTAGTATTTGCCTACTGTGCAGTTTATGTAGTAGCAGCGTGTTCGTTAGCGAACTGCACTTTTGTATTTCACATACTGAATACGAGACGAAGCAAACCAACAAACGTGCTCGTCGACACCGTGAGCGCGAGGGCGATTATATTTCAGGCCTTGGATTCGAAGACATGTCTGGTGATGACGAGGCATCGTATCTTCTGTTGCATCCCCGCCCAGGAAGCCGCGGAATGTGCGTGGAGCATCGTCGTGAGCGCGCTCGCCTCGATGACGAGTTGCCGATGGTTAACTCAGGAATTGCAATCGGCGCTGGCTTAACGAACACGTTACCACCAACTACAGCCGGACAGATTGCGGACGACCAAGATATTCCTCTATATATTCGAGTGACGCCAGTACCAACGTTCTTTGCGGAACAGCTTGATGGCTACACGCCTGACCAACGGAGGGCGTCAGGTCAAGCTACTATTTCCGTGACAAACAACGCGCAGGCACCAATACGTGGATCTAAAGGAAAGTCTAAACGTCGATGTCGCTAGCGTTGACGGCTTTGTCGGGAGGAAGGAATTAAGTCAGGCAGCGTCAGGCATGTCGATATTAGACTATCTTGATACATTTATCAGACTTGGGTTTTGGTACTTCTTCGGTGTCGGCACACTATTCGCAGCGGAATCGATGTCACTAGCGCGTCCAATACCGTCACAGGAGTCTCCATCGTCATCGCCCTCAGGTGTTCGTCGATCGTCGTTGTAGTCCGAATCGTCACTATTGTCCGGAGACTCATCTTCATCCTCTTCCTCAAGCTGCGCCAATACTTCCGCTAGCGCTGCTTCACTTTCACTTTCGTCCTCGTTGTCAGCTGCCAGATGACGGGCCAGGCGGGACTCCCAACGCTCAGCTTGATCGGCACGGGATTGACTGTCTGCCGGGTCCGCTTCAGCGTTTCGGGGCCGATCCTCGTCAGTTTGGCAGCGTGGGGGGAGCGTCTATACTTCGGCACTGTGTTTTCTTGCTGCTGTCGCTTCTTCGCCCGAAGCCGTATCCGCTCTGCTACTTCTGCTTCTTCTGGTGGCGTGAGTGGGGGTGGATTGGTGGTGGGAGGAGCTTGGGCTGAGCTTGCTTGGCTGGGTGTTGCATTCACAGTGACCATCTCGAGAGGAGCTTCTGGATGCACATCGCGAGCTCCATCGGCAGCTATGTCGTTCGTCCGGGGCCTGACATAGAGTATGGATACGTACAGGTTAGTCTTAAACAGGGAATACATGAACTAACTCACGCGTACGCACCATGCCACGGGGTCAGGACCTGATCGCTTGCGGCCTGCGGGGGAGGAGAGAGGATTTTGGACTGGCGACAGGAGGCCACTGATTTTTTTTCTAAAAACGAATTTATCTTACCAGCCAGTCCGAAGGTAAGTTTATCTTACGCAGCTGCGCGATAGCAGCCGCTGATTTGTTTGCTCTGGATATATTGAATATCCCCAAAACTGCACCAAATAGCACAGAAAGTAGTATTTGCCTACTGTGCAGTTTATGTAGTAGCAGCGTGTTCGTTAGCGAACTGCACTTTTGTATTTCACATACTGAATACGAGACGAAGCAAACCAACAAACGTGCTCGTCGACACCGTGAGCGCGAGGGCGATTATATTTCAGGCCTTGGATTCGAAGACATGTCTGGTGATGACGAGGCATCGTATCTTCTGTTGCATCCCCGCCCAGGAAGCCGCGGAATGTGCGTGGAGCATCGTCGTGAGCGCGCTCGCCTCGATGACGAGTTGCCGATGGTTAACTCAGGAATTGCAATCGGCGCTGGCTTAACGAACACGTTACCACCAACTACAGCCGGACAGATTGCGGACGACCAAGATATTCCTCTATATATTCGAGTGCCGCCAGTACCAACGTTCTTTGCGGAACAGCTTGATGGCTACACGCCTGACCAACGGAGGGCGTCAGGTCAAGCTACTATTTCCGTGACAAACAACGCGCAGGCACCAATACGTGGATCTAAAGGAAAGTCTAAACGTCGATGTCGCTAGCGTTGACGGCTTTGTCGGGAGGAAGGAATTAAGTCAGGCAGCGTCAGGCATGTCGATATTAGACTATCTTGATACATTTATCAGACTGAATACACGTGCATGGGTTGCGACTTTATGCTGGTACGTAGCCTCTTGGAACCCGTCGAACGCTTCTTAGAAACTTTTCCACGACGACCAGTACATAGGAAATCCTTCCAAGTAGCCACCGACGACTGGTACATCTTCCACACCGCCTTGACTTTCCGATTCCTTGTCCTCGCACTGGACAGACTTTTGGTTCGCCTTCGGGTTTTGGTGCTTCTTCGCTGTTTGGTGCGCCTTCAGGGTTTGATGCCTCTTTGGGTTTTGGTACTTCTTCGGTGTCGGCACACTATTCGCAGCGGAATCGATGTCACTAGCGCGTCCAATACCGTCACAGGAGTCTCCATCGTCATCGCCCTCAGGTGTTCGTCGATCGTCGTTGTAGTCCGAATCGTCACTATTGTCCGGAGACTCATCTTCATCCTCTTCCTCAAGCTGCGCCAATACTTCCGCTAGCGCTGCTTCACTTTCACTTTCGTCCTCGTTGTCAGCTGCCAGATGACGGGCCAGGCGGGACTCCCAACGCTCAGCTTGATCGGCACGGGATTGACTGTCTGCCGGGTCCGCTTCAGCGTTTCGGGGCCGATCCTCGTCAGTTTGGCAGCGTGGGGGGAGCGTCTATACTTCGGCACTGTGTTTTCTTGCTGCTGTCGCTTCTTCGCCCGAAGCCGTATCCGCTCTGCTACTTCTGCTTCTTCTGGTGGCGTGAGTGGGGGTGGATTGGTGGTGGGAGGAGCTTGGGCTGAGCTTGCTTGGCTGGGTGTTGCATTCACAGTGACCATCTCGAGAGGAGCTTCTGGATGCACATCGCGAGCTCCATCGGCAGCTATGTCGTTCGTCCGGGGCCTGACATAGAGTATGGATACGTACAGGTTAGTCTTAAACAGGGAATACATGAACTAACTCACGCGTACGCACCATGCCACGGGGTCAGGACCTGATCGCTTGCGGCCTGCGGGGGAGGAGAGAGGATTTTGGACTGGCGACAGGAGGCCACTGATTTTTTTCTAAAAACGAATTTATCTTACCAGCCAGTCCGAAGGTAAGTTTATCTTACGCAGCTGCGCGATAGCAGCCGCTGATTTGTTTGCTCTGGATATATTGAATATCCCCAAAACTGCACCAAATAGCACAGAAAGTAGTATTTGCCTACTGTGCAGTTTATGTAGTAGCAGCGTGTTCGTTAGCGAACTGCACTTTTGTATTTCACATACTGAATACGAGACGAAGCAAAGTGTTCGTCGATCGTCGTTGTAGTCCGAATCGTCACTATTGTCCGGAGACTCATCTTCATCCTCTTCCTCAAGCTGCGCCAATACTTCCGCTAGCGCTGCTTCACTTTCACTTTCGTCCTCGTTGTCAGCTGCCAGATGACGGGCCAGGCGGGACTCCCAACGCTCAGCTTGATCGGCACGGGATTGACTGTCTGCCGGGTCCGCTTCAGCGTTTCGGGGCCGATCCTCGTCAGTTTGGCAGCGTGGGGGGAGCGTCTATACTTCGGCACTGTGTTTTCTTGCTGCTATCGCTTCTTCGCCCGAAGCCGTATCCGCTCTGCTACTTCTGCTTCTTCTGGTGGCGTGAGTGGGGGTGGATTGGTGGTGGGAGGAGCTTGGGCTGAGCTTGCTTGGCTGGGTGTTGCATTCACAGTGACCATCTCGAGAGGAGCTTCTGGATGCACATCGCGAGCTCCATCGGCAGCTATGTCGTTCGTCCGGGGCCTGACATAGAGTATGGATACGTACAGGTTAGTCTTAAACAGGGAATACATGAACTAACTCACGCGTACGCACCATGCCACGGGGTCAGGACCTGATCGCTTGCGGCCTGCGGGGGAGGAGAGAGGATTTTGGACTGGCGACAGGAGGCCACTGATTTTTTTTCTAAAAACGAATTTATCTTACCAGCCAGTCCGAAGGTAAGTTTATCTTACCCAGCTGCGCGATAGCAGCCGCTGATTTGTTTGCTCTGGATATATTGAATATCCCCAAAACTGCACCAAATAGCACAGAAAGTAGTATTTGCCTACTGTGCAGTTTATGTAGTAGCAGCGTGTTCGTTAGCGAACTGCACTTTTGTATTTCACATACTGAATACGAGACGAAGCAAACCAACAAACGTGCTCGTCGACACCGTGAGCGCGAGGGCGATTATATTTCAGGCCTTGGATTCGAAGACATGTCTGTTGATGACGAGGCATCGTATCTTCTGTTGCATCCCCGCCCAGGAAGCCGCGGAATGTGCGTGGAGCATCATCGTGAGCGCGCTCGCCTCGATGACGAGTTGCCGATGGTTAACTCGGGAATTGCAATCGGCGCTGGCTTAACGAACACGTTACCACCAACTACAGCCGGACAGATTGCGGACGACCAAGATATTCCTCTATATATTCGAGTGCCGCCAGTACCAACGTTCTTTGCGGAACAGCTTGATGGCTACACGCCTGACCAACGGAGGGCGTCAGGTCAAGCTACTATTTCCGTGACAAACAACGCGCAGGCACCAATACGTGGATCTAAAGGAAAGTCTAAACGTCGATGTCGCTAGCGTTGACGGCTTTGTCGGGAGGAAGGAATTAAGTCAGGCAGCGTCAGGCATGTCGATATTAGACTATCTTGATACATTTATCAGACTGAATACACGTGCATGGGTTGCGACTTTATGCTGGTACGTAGCCTCTTGGAACCCGTCGAACGCTTCTTAGAAACTTTTCCACGACGACCAGTACATAGGAAATCCTTCCAAGTAGCCACCGACGACTGGTACATCTTCCACACCGCCTTGACTTTCCGATTCCTTGTCCTCGCACTGGACAGACTTTTGGTTCGCCTTCGGGTTTTGGTGCTTCTTCGCTGTTTGGTGCGCCTTCAGGGTTTGATGCCTCTTTGGGTTTTGGTACTTCTTCGGTGTCGGCACACTATTCGCAGCGGAATCGATGTCACTAGCGCGTCCAATACCGTCACAGGAGTCTCCATCGTCATCGCCCTCAGATGTTCGTCGATCGTCGTTGTAGTCCGAATCGTCACTATTGTCCGGAGACTCATCTTCATCCTCTTCCTCAAGCTGCGCCAATACTTCCGCTAGCGCTGCTTCACTTTCACTTTCGTCCTCGTTGTCAGCTGCCAGATGACGGGCCAGGCGGGACTCCCAACGCTCAGCTTGATCGACACGGGATTGACTGTCTGCCGGGTCCGCTTCAGCGTTTCGGGGCCGATCCTCGTCAGTTTGGCAGCGTGGAGGGAGCGTCTATACTTCGGCACTGTGTTTTCTGGCTGCTGTCGCTTCTTCGCCCGAAGCCGTATCCGCTCTGCTACTTCTGCTTCTTCTGGTGGCGTGAGTGGGGGTGGATTGGTGGTGGGAGGAGCTTGGGCTGAGCTTGCTTGGCTGGGTGTTGCATTCACAGTGACCATCTCGAGAGGAGCTTCTGGATGCACATCGCGAGCTCCATCGGCAGCTATGTCGTTCGTCCGGGGCCTGACATAGAGTATGGATACGTACAGGTTAGTCTTAAACAGGGAATACATGAACTAACTCACGCGTACGCACCATGCCACGGGGTCAGGACCTGATCGCTTGCGGCCTGCGGGGGAGGAGAGAGGATTTTGGACTGGCGACAGGAGGCCACTGATTTTTTTTCTAAAAACGAATTTATCTTACCAGCCAGTCCGAAGGTAAGTTTATCTTACCCAGCTGCGCGATAGCAGCCGCTGATTTGTTTGCTCTGGATATATTGAATATCCCCAAAACTGCACCAAATAGCACAGAAAGTAGTATTTGCCTACTGTGCAGTTTATGTAGTAGCAGCGTGTTCGTTAGCGAACTGCACTTTTGTATTTCACATACTGAATACGAGACGAAGCAAACCAACAAACGTGCTCGTCGACACCGTGAGCGCGAGGGCGATTATATTTCAGGCCTTGGATTCGAAGACATGTCTGGTGATGACGAGGCATCGTATCTTCTGTTGCATCCCCGCCCAGGAAGCCGCGGAATGTGCGTGGAGCATCGTCGTGAGCGCGCTCGCCTCGATGACGAGTTGCCGATGGTTAACTCAGGAATTGCAATCGGCCTGGCTTAACGAACACGTTACCACCAACTACAGCCGGACAGATTGCGGACGACCAAGATATTCCTCTATATATTCGAGTGCCGCCAGTACCAACGTTCTTTGCGGAACAGCTTGATGGCTACACGCCTGACCAACGGAGGGCGTCAGGTCAAGCTACTATTTCCGTGACAAACAACGCGCAGGCACCAATACGTGGATCTAAAGGAAAGTCTAAACGTCGATGTCGCTAGCGTTGACGGCTTTGTCGGGAGGAAGGAATTAAGTCAGGCAGCGTCAGGCATGTCGATATTAGACTATCTTGATACATTTATCAGACTGAATACACGTGCATGGGTTGCGACTTTATGCTGGTACGTAGCCTCTTGGAACCCGTCGAACGCTTCTTAGAAACTTTTCCACGACGACCAGTACATAGGAAATCCTTCCAAGTAGCCACCGACGACTGGTACATCTTCCACACCGCCTTGACTTTCCGATTCCTTGTCCTCGCACTGGACAGACTTTTGGTTCGCCTTCGGGTTTTGGTGCTTCTTCGCTGTTTGGTGCGCCTTCAGGGTTTGATGCCTCTTTGGGTTTTGGTACTTCTTCGGTGTCGGCACACTATTCGCAGCGGAATCGATGTCACTAGCGCGTCCAATACCGTCACAGGAGTCTCCATCGTCATCGCCCTCAGGTGTTCGTCGATCGTCGTTGTAGTCCGAATCGTCACTATTGTCCGGAGACTCATCTTCATCCTCTTCCTCAAGCTGCGCCAATACTTCCGCTAGCGCTGCTTCACTTTCACTTTCGTCCTCGTTGTCAGCTGCCAGATGACGGGCCAGGCGGGACTCCCAACGCTCAGCTTGATCGACACGGGATTGACTGTCTGCCGGGTCCGCTTCAGCGTTTCGGGGCCGATCCTCGTCAGTTTGGCAGCGTGGAGGGAGCGTCTATACTTCGGCACTGTGTTTTCTTGCTGCTGTCGCTTCTTCGCCCGAAGCCGTATCCGCTCTGCTACTTCTGCTTCTTCTGGTGGCGTGAGTGGGGGTGGATTGGTGGTGGGAGGAGCTTGGGCTGAGCTTGCTTGGCTGGGTGTTGCATTCACAGTGACCATCTCGAGAGGAGCTTCTGGATGCACATCGCGAGCTCCATCGGCAGCTATGTCGTTCGTCCGGGGCCTGACATAGAGTATGGATACGTACAGGTTAGTCTTAAGCAGGGAATACATGAACTAACTCACGCGTACGCACCATGCCACGGGGTCAGGACCTGATCGCTTGCGGCCTGCGGGGGAGGAGAGAGGATTTTGGACTGGCGACAGGAGGCCACTGATTTTTTTTCTAAAAACGAATTTATCTTACCAGCCAGTCCGAAGGTAAGTTTATCTTACCCAGCTGCGCGATAGCAGCCGCTGATTTGTTTGCTCTGGATATATTGAATATCCCCAAAACTGCACCAAATAGCACAGAAAGTAGTATTTGCCTACTGTGCAGTTTATGTAGTAGCAGCGTGTTTGTTAGCGAACTGCACTTTTGTATTTCAGATACTGAATACGAGACGAAGCAAACCAAGAAACGTGCTCGTCGACACCGTGAGCGCGAGGGCGATTATATTTCAGGCCTTGGATTCGAAGACATGTCTGGTGATGACGAGGCATCGTATCTTCTGTTGCATCCCCGCCCAGGAAGCCGCGGAATGTGCGTGGAGCATCGTCGTGAGCGCGCTCGCCTCGATGACGAGTTGCCGATGGTTAACTCAGGAATTGCAATCGGCGCTGGCTTAACGAACACGTTACCACCAACTACAGCCGGACAGATTGCGGACGACCAAGATATTCCTCTATATATTCGAGTGCCGCCAGTACCAACGTTCTTTGCGGAACAGCTTGATGGCTACACGCCTGACCAACGGAGGGCGTCAGGTCAAGCTACCATTTCCGTGACAAACAACGCGCAGGCACCAATACGTGGATCTAAAGGAAAGTCTAAACGTCGATGTCGCTAGCGTTGACGGCTTTGTCGGGAGGAAGGAATTAAGTCAGGCAGCGTCAGGCATGTCGATATTAGACTATCTTGATACATTTATCAGACTGAATACACGTGCATGGGTTGCGACTTTATGCTGGTACGTAGCCTCTTGGAACCCGTCGAACGCTTCTTAGAAACTTTTCCACGACGACCAGTACATAGGAAATCCTTCCAAGTAGCCACCGACGACTGGTACATCTTCCACACCGCCTTGACTTTCCGATTCCTTGTCCTCGCACTGGACAGACTTTTGGTTCGCCTTCGGGTTTTGGTGCTTCTTCGCTGTTTGGTGCGCCTTCAGGGTTTGATGCCTCTTTGAGTTTTGGTACTTCTTCGGTGTCGGCACACTATTCGCAGCGGAATCGATGTCACTAGCGCGTCCAATACCGTCACAGGAGTCTCCATCGTCATCGCCCTCAGGTGTTCGTCGATCGTCGTTGTAGTCCGAATCGTCACTATTGTCCGGAGACTCATCTTCATCCTCTTCCTCAAGCTGCGCCAATACTTCCGCTAGCGCTGCTTCACTTTCACTTTCGTCCTCGTTGTCAGCTGCCAGATGACGGGCCAGGCGGGACTCCCAACGCTCAGCTTGATCGACACGGGATTGACTGTCTGCCGGGTCCGCTTCAGCGTTTCGGGGCCGATCCTCGTCAGTTTGGCAGCGTGGGGGGAGCGTCTATACTTCGGCACTGTGTTTTCTTGCTGCTGTCGCTTCTTCGCCCGAAGCCGTATCCGCTCTGCTACTTCTGCTTCTTCTGGTGGCGTGAGTGGGGGTGGATTGGTGGTGGGAGGAGCTTGGGCTGAGCTTGCTTGGCTGGGTGTTGCATTCACAGTGACCATCTCGAGAGGAGCTTCTGGATGCACATCGCGAGCTCCATCGGCAGCTATGTCGTTCGTCCGGGGCCTGACATAGAGTATGGATACGTACAGGTTAGTCTTGAGCAGGGAATACATGAACTAACTCACGCGTACGCACCATGCCACGGGGTCAGGACCTGATCGCTTGCGGCCTGCGGGGGAGGAGAGAGGATTTTGGACTGGCGACAGGAGGCCACTGATTTTTTTTCTAAAAACGAATTTATCTTACCAGCCAGTCCGAAGGTAAGTTTATCTTACCCAGCTGCGCGATAGCAGCCGCTGATTTGTTTGCTCTGGATATATTGAATATCCCCAAAACTGCACCAAATAGCACAGAAAGTAGTATTTGCCTACTGTGCAGTTTATGTAGTAGCAGCGTGTTCGTTAGCGAACTGCACTTTTGTATTTCACATACTGAATACGAGACGAAGCAAACCAACAAACGTGCTCGGCTGGGTGTTGCATTCACAGTGACCATCTCGAGAGGAGCTTCTGGATGCACATCGCGAGCTCCATCGGCAGCTATGTCGTTCGTCCGGGGCCTGACATAGAGTATGGATACGTACAGGTTAGTCTTAAACAGGGAATACATGAACTAACTCACGCGTACGCACCATGCCACGGGGTCAGGACCTGATCGCTTGCGGCCTGCGGGGGAGGAGAGAGGATTTTGGACTGGCGACAGGAGGCCACTGATTTTTTTTCTAAAAACGAATTTATCTTACCAGCCAGTCCGAAGGTAAGTTTATCTTACCCAGCTGCGCGATAGCAGCCGCTGATTTGTTTGCTCTGGATATATTGAATATCCCCAAAACTGCACCAAATAGCACAGAAAGTAGTATTTGCCTACTGTGCAGTTTATGTAGTAGCAGCGTGTTCGTTAGCGAACTGCACTTTTGTATTTCACATACTGAATACGAGACGAAGCAAACCAACAAACGTGCTCGTCGACACCGTGAGCGCGAGGGCGATTATATTTCAGGCCTTGGATTCGAAGACATGTCTGGTGATGACGAGGCATCGTATCTTCTGTTGCATCCCCGCCCAGGAAGCCGCGGAATGTGCGTGGAGCATCGTCGTGAGCGCGCTCGCCTCGATGACGAGTTGCCGATGGTTAACTCAGGAATTGCAATCGGCGCTGGCTTAACGAACACGTTACCACCAACTACAGCCGGACAGATTGCGGACGACCAAGATATTCCTCTATATATTCGAGTGCCGCCAGTACCAACGTTCTTTGCGGAACAGCTTGATGGCTACACGCCTGACCAACGGAGGGCGTCAGGTCAAGCTACTATTTCCGTGACAAACAACGCGCAGGCACCAATACGTGGATCTAAAGGAAAGTCTAAACGTCGATGTCGCTAGCGTTGACGGCTTTGTCGGGAGGAAGGAATTAAGTCAGGCAGCGTCAGGCATGTCGATATTAGACTATCTTGATACATTTATCAGACTGAATACACGTGCATGGGTTGCGACTTTATGCTGGTACGTAGCCTCTTGGAACCCGTCGAACGCTTCTTAGAAACTTTTCCACGACGACCAGTACATAGGAAATCCTTCCAAGTAGCCACCGACGACTGGTACATCTTCCACACCGCCTTGACTTTCCGATTCCTTGTCCTCGCACTGGACAGACTTTTGGTTCGCCTTCGGGTTTTGGTGCTTCTTCGCTGTTTGGTGCGCCTTCAGGGTTTGATGCCTCTTTGAGTTTTGGTACTTCTTCGGTGTCGGCACACTATTCGCAGCGGAATCGATGTCACTAGCGCGTCCAATACCGTCACAGGAGTCTCCATCGTCATCGCCCTCAGGTGTTCGTCGATCGTCGTTGTAGTCCGAATCGTCACTATTGTCCGGAGACTCATCTTCATCCTCTTCCTCAAGCTGCGCCAATACTTCCGCTAGCGCTGCTTCACTTTCACTTTCGTCCTCGTTGTCAGCTGCCAGATGACGGGCCAGGCGGGACTCCCAACGCTCAGCTTGATCGACACGGGATTGACTGTCTGCCGGGTCCGCTTCAGCGTTTCGGGGCCGATCCTCGTCAGTTTGGCAGCGTGGGGGGAGCGTCTATACTTCGGCACTGTGTTTTCTTGCTGCTGTCGCTTCTTCGCCCGAAGCCGTATCCGCTCTGCTACTTCTGCTTCTTCTGGTGGCGTGAGTGGGGGTGGATTGGTGGTGGGAGGAGCTTGGGCTGAGCTTGCTTGGCTGGGTGTTGCATTCACAGTGACCATCTCGAGAGGAGCTTCTGGATGCACATCGCGAGCTCCATCGGCAGCTATGTCGTTCGTCCGGGGCCTGACATAGAGTATGGATACGTACAGGTTAGTCTTAAACAGGGAATACATGAACTAACTCACGCGTACGCACCATGCCACGGGGTCAGGACCTGATCGCTTGCGGCCTGCGGGGGAGGAGAGAGGATTTTGGAGATTTTGGACTGGCGACAGGAGGCCACTGATTTTTTTTCTAAAAACGAATTTATCTTACCAGCCAGTCCGAAGGTAAGTTTATCTTACCCAGCTGCGCGATAGCAGCCGCTGATTTGTTTGCTCTGGATATATTGAATATCCCCAAAACTGCACCAAATAGCACAGAAAGTAGTATTTGCCTACTGTGCAGTTTATGTAGTAGCAGCGTGTTCGTTAGCGAACTGCACTTTTGTATTTCACATACTGAATACGAGACGAAGCAAACCAACAAACGTGCTCGTCGACACCGTGAGCGCGAGGGCGATTATATTTCAGGCCTTGGATTCGAAGACATGTCTGGTGATGACGAGGCATCGTATCTTCTGTTGCATCCCCGCCCAGGAAGCCGCGGAATGTGCGTGGAGCATCATCGTGAGCGCGCTCGCCTCGATGACGAGTTGCCGATGGTTAACTCGGGAATTGCAATCGGCGCTGGCTTAACGAACACGTTACCACCAACTACAGCCGGACAGATTGCGGACGACCAAGATATTCCTCTATATATTCGAGTGCCGCCAGTACCAACGTTCTTTGCGGAACAGCTTGATGGCTACACGCCTGACCAACGGAGGGCGTCAGGTCAAGCTACTATTTCCGTGACAAACAACGCGCAGGCACCAATACGTGGATCTAAAGGAAAGTCTAAACGTCGATGTCGCTAGCGTTGACGGCTTTTGTCGGGAGGAAGGAATTAAGTCAGGCAGCGTCAGGCATGTCGATATTAGACTATCTTGATACATTTATCAGACTGAATACACGTGCATGGGTTGCGACTTTATGCTGGTACGTAGCCTCTTGGAACCCGTCGAACGCTTCTTAGAAACTTTCCCACGACGACCAGTACATAGGAAATCCTTCCAAGTAGCCACCGACGACTGGTACATCTTCCACACCGCCTTGACTTTCCGATTCCTTGTCCTCGCACTGGACAGACTTTTGGTTCGCCTTCGGGTTTTGGTGCTTCTTCGCTGTTTGGTGCGCCTTCAGGGTTTGATGCCTCTTTGGGTTTTGGTACTTCTTCGGTGTCGGCACACTATTCGCAGCG
Organism: Phytophthora sojae; assembly: GCF_000149755.1. Taxonomy (NCBI): domain Eukaryota; phylum Oomycota; class Peronosporomycetes; order Peronosporales; family Peronosporaceae; genus Phytophthora; species Phytophthora sojae. The sequence goes on from NW_009258117.1 coordinate 8,396,385, forward strand.
GAATCGATGTCACTAGCGCGTCCAATACCGTCACAGGAGTCTCCATCGTCATCGCCCTCAGGTGTTCGTCGATCGTCGTTGTAGTCCGAATCGTCACTATTGTCCGGAGACTCATCTTCATCCTCTTCCTCAAGCTGCGCCAATACTTCCGCTAGCGCTGCTTCACTTTCACTTTCGTCCTCGTTGTCAGCTGCCAGATGACGGGCCAGGCGGGACTCCCAACGCTCAGCTTGATCGGCACGGGATTGACTGTCTGCCGGGTCCGCTTCAGCGTTTCGGGGCCGATCCTCGTCAGTTTGGCAGCGTGGGGGGAGCGTCTATACTTCGGCACTGTGTTTTCTTGCTGCTATCGCTTCTTCGCCCGAAGCCGTATCCGCTCTGCTACTTCTGCTTCTTCTGGTGGCGTGAGTGGGGGTGGATTGGTGGTGGGAGGAGCTTGGGCTGAGCTTGCTTGGCTGGGTGTTGCATTCACAGTGACCATCTCGAGAGGAGCTTCTGGATGCACATCGCGAGCTCCATCGGCAGCTATGTCGTTCGTCCGGGGCCTGACATAGAGTATGGATACGTACAGGTTAGTCTTGAGCAGGGAATACATGAACTAACTCACGCGTACGCACCATGCCACGGGGTCAGGACCTGATCGCTTGCGGCCTGCGGGGGAGGAGAGAGGATTTTGGACTGGCGACAGGAGGCCACTGATTTTTTTTCTAAAAACGAATTTATCTTACCAGCCAGTCCGAAGGTAAGTTTATCTTACCCAGCTGCGCGATAGCAGCCGCTGATTTGTTTGCTCTGGATATATTGAATATCCCCAAAACTGCACCAAATAGCACAGAAAGTAGTATTTGCCTACTGTGCAGTTTATGTAGTAGCAGCGTGTTCGTTAGCGAACTGCACTTTTGTATTTCACATACTGAATACGAGACGAAGCAAACCAACAAACGTGCTCGTCGACACCGTGAGCGCGAGGGCGATTATATTTCAGGCCTTGGATTCGAAGACATGTCTGGTGATGACGAGGCATCGTATCTTCTGTTGCATCCCCGCCCAGGAAGCCGCGGAATGTGCGTGGAGCATCGTCGTGAGCGCGCTCGCCTCGATGACGAGTTGCCGATGGTTAACTCAGGAATTGCAATCGGCGCTGGCTTAACGAACACGTTACCACCAACTACAGCCGGACAGATTGCGGACGACCAAGATATTCCTCTATATATTCGAGTGCCGCCAGTACCAACGTTCTTTGCGGAACAGCTTGATGGCTACACGCCTGACCAACGGAGGGCGTCAGGTCAAGCTACTATTTCCGTGACAAACAACGCGCAGGCACCAATACGTGGATCTAAAGGAAAGTCTAAACGTCGATGTCGCTAGCGTTGACGGCTTTGTCGGGAGGAAGGAATTAAGTCAGGCAGCGTCAGGCATGTCGATATTAGACTATTTTGATACATTTATCAGACTGAATACACGTGCATGGGTTGCGACTTTATGCTGGTACGTAGCCTCTTGGAACCCGTCGAACGCTTCTTAGAAACTTTTCCACGACGACCAGTACATAGGAAATCCTTCCAAGTAGCCACCGACGACTGGTACATCTTCCACACCGCCTTGACTTTCCGATTCCTTGTCCTCGCACTGGACAGACTTTTGGTTCGCCTTCGGGTTTTGGTGCTTCTTCGCTGTTTGGTGCGCCTTCAGGGTTTGATGCCTCTTTGGGTTTTGGTACTTCTTCGGTGTCGGCACACTATTCGCAGCGGAATCGATGTCACTAGCGCGTCCAATACCGTCACAGGAGTCTCCATCGTCATCGCCCTCAGGTGTTCGTCGATCGTCGTTGTAGTCCGAATCGTCACTATTGTCCGGAGACTCATCTTCATCCTCTTCCTCAAGCTGCGCCAATACTTCCGCTAGCGCTGCTTCACTTTCACTTTCGTCCTCGTTGTCAGCTGCCAGATGACGGGCCAGGCGGGACTCCCAACGCTCAGCTTGATCGACACGGGATTGACTGTCTGCCGGGTCCGCTTCAGCGTTTCGGGGCCGATCCTCGTCAGTTTGGCAGCGTGGGGGGAGCGTCTATACTTCGGCACTGTGTTTTCTTGCTGCTGTCGCTTCTTCGCCCGAAGCCGTATCCGCTCTGCTACTTCTGCTTCTTCTGGTGGCGTGAGTGGGGGTGGATTGGTGGTGGGAGGAGCTTGGGCTGAGCTTGCTTGGCTGGGTGTTGCATTCACAGTGACCATCTCGAGAGGAGCTTCTGGATGCACATCGCGAGCTCCATCGGCAGCTATGTCGTTCGTCCGGGGCCTGACATAGAGTATGGATACGTACAGGTTAGTCTTAAACAGGGAATACATGAACTAACTCACGCGTACGCACCATGCCACGGGGTCAGGACCTGATCGCTTGCGGCCTGCGGGGGAGGAGAGAGGATTTTGGACTGGCGACAGGAGGCCACTGATTTTTTTTCTAAAAACGAATTTATCTTACCAGCCAGTCCGAAGGTAAGTTTATCTTACCCAGCTGCGCGATAGCAGCCGCTGATTTGTTTGCTCTGGATATATTGAATATCCCCAAAACTGCACCAAATAGCACAGAAAGTAGTATTTGCCTACTGTGCAGTTTATGTAGTAGCAGCGTGTTCGTTAGCGAACTGCACTTTTGTATTTCACATACTGAATACGAGACGAAGCAAACCAACAAACGTGCTCGTCGACACCGTGAGCGCGAGGGCGATTATATTTCAGGCCTTGGATTCGAAGACATGTCTGGTGATGACGAGGCATCGTATCTTCTGTTGCATCCCCGCCCAGGAAGCCGCGGAATGTGCGTGGAGCATCGTCGTGAGCGCGCTCGCCTCGATGACGAGTTGCCGATGGTTAACTCAGGAATTGCAATCGGCGCTGGCTTAACGAACACGTTACCACCAACTACAGCCGGACAGATTGCGGACGACCAAGATATTCCTCTATATATTCGAGTGCCGCCAGTACCAACGTTCTTTGCGGAACAGCTTGATGGCTACACGCCTGACCAACGGAGGGCGTCAGGTCAAGCTACTATTTCCGTGACAAACAACGCGCAGGCACCAATACGTGGATCTAAAGGAAAGTCTAAACGTCGATGTCGCTAGCGTTGACGGCTTTTGTCGGGAGGAAGGAATTAAGTCAGGCAGCGTCAGGCATGTCGATATTAGACTATCTTGATACATTTATCAGACTGAATACACGTGCATGGGTTGCGACTTTATGCTGGTACGTAGCCTCTTGGAACCCGTCGAACGCTTCTTAGAAACTTTTCCACGACGACCAGTACATAGGAAATCCTTCCAAGTAGCCACCGACGACTGGTACATCTTCCACACCGCCTTGACTTTCCGATTCCTTGTCCTCGCACTGGACAGACTTTTGGTTCGCCTTCGGGTTTTGGTGCTTCTTCGCTGTTTGGTGCGCCTTCAGGGTTTGATGCCTCTTTGGGTTTTGGTACTTCTTCGGTGTCGGCACACTATTCGCAGCGGAATCGATGTCACTAGCGCGTCCAATACCGTCACAGGAGTCTCCATCGTCATCGCCCTCAGGTGTTCGTCGATCGTCGTTGTAGTCCGAATCGTCACTATTGTCCGGAGACTCATCTTCATCCTCTTCCTCAAGCTGCGCCAATACTTCCGCTAGCGCTGCTTCACTTTCACTTTCGTCCTCGTTGTCAGCTGCCAGATGACGGGCCAGGCGGGACTCCCAACGCTCAGCTTGGTCGGCACGGGATTGACTGTCTGGTTGCGACTTTTACGTCGAATGACTGTGTTCTGGAGTGAGGGTCGGAAACACCGAATTTGTATCTTCATGGCAACGCTGTGTCTGTAGCTGACTGTGTTCTGGAGTGAGGGTCGGAATCACCAAATTTGTAACTCTGTGTCTGTAGCTAACAGAAAACAGTCATTCAACGTAAAAGTCGCAACCCATGCACGTATATTCAGTCTGATAAATGTATCAAGATAGTCTAATATCGACATGCCTGACGCTGCCTGACTTAATTCCTTCCTCCCGACAAAGCCGTCAACGCTAGCGACATCGACGTTTAGACTTTCCTTTAGATCCACGTATTGGTGCCTGCGCGTTGTTTGTCACGGAAATAGTAGCTTGACCTGACGCCCTCCGTTGGTCAGGCGTGTAGCCATCAAGCTGTTCCGCAAAGAACGTTGGTACTGGCGGCACTCGAATATATAGAGGAATATCTTGGTCGTCCGCAATCTGTCCGGCTGTAGTTGGTGGTAACGTGTTCGTTAAGCCAGCGCCGATTGCAATTCCTGAGTTAACCATCGGCAACTCGTCATCGAGGCGAGCGCGCTCACGACGATGCTCCACGCACATTCCGCGGCTTCCTGGGCGGGGATGCAACAGAAGATACGATGCCTCGTCATCACCAGACATGTCTTCGAATCCAAGGCCTGAAATATAATCGCCCTCGCGCTCACGGTGTCGACGAGCACGTTTGTTGGTTTGCTTCGTCTCGTATTCAGTATGTGAAATACAAAAGTGCAGTTCGCTAACGAACACGCTGCTACTACATAAACTGCACAGTAGGCAAATACTACTTTCTGTGCTATTTGGTGCAGTTTTGGGGATATTCAATATATCCAGAGCAAACAAATCAGCGGCTGCTATCGCGCAGCTGGGTAAGATAAACTTACCTTCGGACTGGCTGGTAAGATAAATTCGTTTTTAGAAAAAAAATCAGTGGCCTCCTGTCGCCAGTCCAAAATCCTCTCTCCTCCCCCGCAGGCCGCAAGCGATCAGGTCCTGACCCCGTGGCATGGTGCGTACGCGTGAGTTAGTTCATGTATTCCCTGCTCAAGACTAACCTGTACGTATCCATACTCTATGTCAGGCCCCGGACGAACGACATAGCTGCCGATGGAGCTCGCGATGTGCATCCAGAAGCTCCTCTCGAGATGGTCACTGTGAATGCAACACCCAGCCAAGCAAGCTCAGCCCAAGCTCCTCCCACCACCAATCCACCCCCACTCACGCCACCAGAAGAAGCAGAAGTAGCAGAGCGGATACGGCTTCGGGCGAAGAAGCGACAGCAGCAAGAAAACACAGTGCCGAAGTATAGACGCTCCCCCCACGCTGCCAAACTGACGAGGATCGGCCCCGAAACGCTGAAGCGGACCCGGCAGACAGTCAATCCCGTGCCGATCAAGCTGAGCGTTGGGAGTCCCGCCTGGCCCGTCATCTGGCAGCTGACAACGAGGACGAAAGTGAAAGTGAAGCAGCGCTAGCGGAAGTATTGGCGCAGCTTGAGGAAGAGGATGAAGATGAGTCTCCGGACAATAGTGACGATTCGGACTACAACGACGATCGACGAACACCTGAGGGCGATGACGATGGAGACTCCTGTGACGGTATTGGACGCGCTAGTGACATCGATTCCGCTGCGAATAGTGTGCCGACACCGAAGAAGTACCAAAACCCAAAGAGGCATCAAACCCTGAAGGCGCACCAAACAGCGAAGAAGCACCAAAACCCGAAGGCGAACCAAAAGTCTGTCCAGTGCGAGGACAAGGAATCGGAAAGTCAAGGCGGTGTGGAAGATGTACCAGTCGTCGGTGGCTACTTGGAAGGATTTCCTATGTACTGGTCGTCGTGGAAAAGTTTCTAAGAAGCGTTCGACGGGTTCCAAGAGGCTACGTACCAGCATAAAGTCGCAACCCATGCACGTGTATTCAGTCTGATAAATGTATCAAGATAGTCTAATATCGACATGCCTGACGCTGCCTGACTTAATTCCTTCCTCCCGACAAAGCCGTCAACGCTAGCGACATCGACGTTTAGACTTTCCTTTAGATCCACGTATTGGTGCCTGCGCGTTGTTTGTCACGGAAATAGTAGCTTGACCTGACGCCCTCCGTTGGTCAGGCGTGTAGCCATCAAGCTGTTCCGCAAAGAACGTTGGTACTGGCGTCACTCGAATATATAGAGGAATATCTTGGTCGTCCGCAATCTGTCCGGCTGTAGTTGGTGGTAACGTGTTCGTTAAGCCAGCGCCGATTGCAATTCCTGAGTTAACCATCGGCAACTCGTCATCGAGGCGAGCGCGCTCACGACGATGCTCCACGCACATTCCGCGGCTTCCTGGGCGGGGATGCAACAGAAGATACGATGCCTCGTCATCACCAGACATGTCTTCGAATCCAAGGCCTGAAATATAATCGCCCTCGCGCTCACGGTGTCGACGAGCACGTTTGTTGGTTTGCTTCGTCTCGTATTCAGTATGTGAAATACAAAAGTGCAGTTCGCTAACGAACACGCTGCTACTACATAAACTGCACAGTAGGCAAATACTACTTTCTGTGCTATTTGGTGCAGTTTTGGGGATATTCAATATATCCAGAGCAAACAAATCAGCGGCTGCTATCGCGCAGCTGCGTAAGATAAACTTACCTTCGGACTGGCTGGTAAGATAAATTCGTTTTTAGAAAAAAATCAGTGGCCTCCTGTCGCCAGTCCAAAATCCTCTCTCCTCCCCCGCAGGCCGCAAGCGATCAGGTCCTGACCCCGTGGCATGGTGCGTACGCGTGAGTTAGTTCATGTATTCCCTGTTTAAGACTAACCTGTACGTATCCATACTCTATGTCAGGCCCCGGACGAACGACATAGCTGCCGATGGAGCTCGCGATGTGCATCCAGAAGCTCCTCTCGAGATGGTCACTGTGAATGCAACACCCAGCCAAGCAAGCTCAGCCCAAGCTCCTCCCACCACCAATCCACCCCCACTCACGCCACCAGAAGAAGCAGAAGTAGCAGAGCGGATACGGCTTCGGGCGAAGAAGCGACAGCAGCAAGAAAACACAGTGCCGAAGTATAGACGCTCCCCCCACGCTGCCAAACTGACGAGGATCGGCCCCGAAACGCTGAAGCGGACCCGGCAGACAGTCAATCCCGTGCTGATCAAGCTGAGCGTTGGGAGTCCCGCCTGGCCCGTCATCTGGCAGCTGACAACGAGGACGAAAGTGAAAGTGAAGCAGCGCTAGCGGAAGTATTGGCGCAGCTTGAGGAAGAGGATGAAGATGAGTCTCCGGACAATAGTGACGATTCGGACTACAACGACGATCGACGAACACCTGAGGGCGATGACGATGGAGACTCCTGTGACGGTATTGGACGCGCTAGTGACATCGATTCCTGTTCCGCAAAGAACGTTGGTACTGGCGGCACTCGAATATATAGAGGAATATCTTGGTCGTCCGCAATCTGTCCGGCTGTAGTTGGTGGTAACGTGTTCGTTAAGCCAGCGCCGATTGCAATTCCTGAGTTAACCATCGGCAACTCGTCATCGAGGCGAGCGCGCTCACGACGATGCTCCACGCACATTCCGCGGCTTCCTGGGCGGGGATGCAACAGAAGATACGATGCCTCGTCATCACCAGACATGTCTTCGAATCCAAGGCCTGAAATATAATCGCCCTCGCGCTCACGGTGTCGACGAGCACGTTTGTTGGTTTGCTTCGTCTCGTATTCAGTATCTGAAATACAAAAGTGCAGTTCGCTAACGAACACGCTGCTACTACATAAACTGCACAGTAGGCAAATACTACTTTCTGTGCTATTTGGTGCAGTTTTGGGGATATTCAATATATCCAGAGCAAACAAATCAGCGGCTGCTATCGCGCAGCTGCGTAAGATAAACTTACCTTCGGACTGGCTGGTAAGATAAATTCGTTTTTAGAAAAAAAAATCAGTGGCCTCCTGTCGCCAGTCCAAAATCCTCTCTCCTCCCCCGCAGGCCGCAAGCGATCAGGTCCTGACCCCGTGGCATGGTGCGTACGCGTGAGTTAGTTCATGTATTCTCTGCTTAAGACTAACCTGTACGTATCCATACTCTATGTCAGGCCCCGGACGAACGACATAGCTGCCGATGGAGCTCGCGATGTGCATCCAGAAGCTCCTCTCGAGATGGTCACTGTGAATGCAACACCCAGCCAAGCAAGCTCAGCCCAAGCTCCTCCCACCACCAATCCACCCCCACTCACGCCACCAGAAGAAGCAGAAGTAGCAGAGCGGATACGGCTTCGGGCGAAGAAGCGACAGCAGCAAGAAAACACAGTGCCGAAGTATAGACGCTCCCCCCACGCTGCCAAACTGACGAGGATCGGCCCCGAAACGCTGAAGCGGACCCGGCAGACAGTCAATCCCGTGTCGATCAAGCTGAGCGTTGGGAGTCCCGCCTGGCCCGTCATCTGGCAGCTGACAACGAGGACGAAAGTGAAAGTGAAGCAGCGCTAGCGGAAGTATTGGCGCAGCTTGAGGAAGAGGATGAAGATGAGTCTCCGGACAATAGTGACGATTCGGACTACAACGACGATCGACGAACACCTGAGGGCGATGACGATGGAGACTCCTGTGACGGTATTGGACGCGCTAGTGACATCGATTCCGCTGCGAATAGTGTGCCGACACCGAAGAAGTACCAAAACCCAAAGAGGCATCAAACCCTGAAGGCGCACCAAACAGCGAAGAAGCACCAAAACCCGAAGGCGAACCAAAAGTCTGTCCAGTGCGAGGACAAGGAATCGGAAAGTCAAGGCGGTGTGGAAGATGTACCAGTCGTCGGTGGCTACTTGGAAGGATTTCCTATGTACTGGTCGTCGTGGAAAAGTTTCTAAGAAGCGTTCGACGGGTTCCAAGAGGCTACGTACCAGCATAAAGTCGCAACCCATGCACGTGTATTCAGTCTGATAAATGTATCAAGATAGTCTAATATCGACATGCCTGACGCTGCCTGACTTAATTCCTTCCTCCCGACAAAGCCGTCAACGCTAGCGACATCGACGTTTAGACTTTCCTTTAGATCCACGTATTGGTGCCTGCGCGTTGTTTGTCACGGAAATAGTAGCTTGACCTGACGCCCTCCGTTGGTCAGGCGTGTAGCCATCAAGCTGTTCCGCAAAGAACGTTGGTACTGGCGGCACTCGAATATATAGAGGAATATCTTGGTCGTCCGCAATCTGTCCGGCTGTAGTTGGTGGTAACGTGTTCGTTAAGCCAGCGCCGATTGCAATTCCTGAGTTAACCATCGGCAACTCGTCATCGAGGCGAGCGCGCTCACGACGATGCTCCACGCACATTCCGCGGCTTCCTGGGCGGGGATGCAACAGAAGATACGATGCCTCGTCATCACCAGACATGTCTTCGAATCCAAGGCCTGAAATATAATCGCCCTCGCGCTCACGGTGTCGACGAGCACGTTTGTTGGTTTGCTTCGTCTCGTATTCAGTATGTGAAATACAAAAGTGCAGTTCGCTAACGAACACGCTGCTACTACATAAACTGCACAGTAGGCAAATACTACTTTCTGTGCTATTTGGTGCAGTTTTGGGGATATTCAATATATCCAGAGCAAACAAATCAGCGGCTGCTATCGCGCAGCTGCGTAAGATAAACTTACCTTCGGACTGGCTGGTAAGATAAATTCGTTTTTAGAAAAAAAATCAGTGGCCTCCTGTCGCCAGTCCAAAATCCTCTCTCCTCCCCCGCAGGCCGCAAGCGATCAGGTCCTGACCCCGTGGCATGGTGCGTACGCGTGAGTTAGTTCATGTATTCCCTGCTTAAGACTAACCTGTACGTATCCATACTCTATGTCAGGCCCCGGACGAACGACATAGCTGCCGATGGAGCTCGCGATGTGCATCCAGAAGCTCCTCTCGAGATGGTCACTGTGAATGCAACACCCAGCCAAGCAAGCTCAGCCCAAGCTCCTCCCACCACCAATCCACCCCCACTCACGCCACCAGAAGAAGCAGAAGTAGCAGAGCGGATACGGCTTCGGGCGAAGAAGCGACAGCAGCAAGAAAACACAGTGCCGAAGTATAGACGCTCCCTCCACGCTGCCAAACTGACGAGGATCGGCCCCGAAACGCTGAAGCGGACCCGGCAGACAGTCAATCCCGTGCCGATCAAGCTGAGCGTTGGGAGTCCCGCCTGGCCCGTCATCTGGCAGCTGACAACGAGGACGAAAGTGAAAGTGAAGCAGCGCTAGCGGAAGTATTGGCGCAGCTTGAGGAAGAGGATGAGGCGAACCAAAAGTCTGTCCAGTGCGAGGACAAGGAATCGGAAAGTCAAGGCGGTGTGGAAGATGTACCAGTCGTCGGTGGCTACTTGGAAGGATTTCCTATGTACTGGTCGTCGTGGAAAAGTTTCTAAGAAGCGTTCGACGGGTTCCAAGAGGCTACGTACCAGCATAAAGTCGCAACCCATGCACGTGTATTCAGTCTGATAAATGTATCAAGATAGTCTAATATCGACATGCCTGACGCTGCCTGACTTAATTCCTTCCTCCCGACAAAGCCGTCAACGCTAGCGACATCGACGTTTAGACTTTCCTTTAGATCCACGTATTGGTGCCTGCGCGTTGTTTGTCACGGAAATGGTAGCTTGACCTGACGCCCTCCGTTGGTCAGGCGTGTAGCCATCAAGCTGTTCCGCAAAGAACGTTGGTACTGGCGGCACTCGAATATATAGAGGAATATCTTGGTCGTCCGCAATCTGTCCGGCTGTAGTTGGTGGTAACGTGTTCGTTAAGCCAGCGCCGATTGCAATTCCTGAGTTAACCATCGGCAACTCGTCATCGAGGCGAGCGCGCTCACGACGATGCTCCACGCACATTCCGCGGCTTCCTGGGCGGGGATGCAACAGAAGATACGATGCCTCGTCATCACCAGACATGTCTTCGAATCCAAGGCCTGAAATATAATCGCCCTCACGCTCACGGTGTCGACGAGCACGTTTGTTGGTTTGCTTCGTCTCGTATTCAGTATGTGAAATACAAAAGTGCAGTTCGCTAACGAACACGCTGCTACTACATAAACTGCACAGTAGGCAAATACTACTTTCTGTGCTATTTGGTGCAGTTTTGGGGATATTCAATATATCCAGAGCAAACAAATCAGCGGCTGCTATCGCGCAGCTGGGTAAGATAAACTTACCTTCGGACTGGCTGGTAAGATAAATTCGTTTTTAGAAAAAAAATCAGTGGCCTCCTGTCGCCAGTCCAAAATCCTCTCTCCTCCCCCGCAGGCCGCAAGCGATCAGGTCCTGACCCCGTGGCATGGTGCGTACGCGTGAGTTAGTTCATGTATTCCCTGTTTAAGACTAACCTGTACGTATCCATACTCTATGTCAGGCCCCGGACGAACGACATAGCTGCCGATGGAGCTCGCGATGTGCATCCAGAAGCTCCTCTCGAGATGGTCACTGTGAATGCAACACCCAGCCAAGCAAGCTCAGCCCAAGCTCCTCCCACCACCAATCCACCCCCACTCACGCCACCAGAAGAAGCAGAAGTAGCAGAGCGGATACGGCTTCGGGCGAAGAAGCGACAGCAGCAAGAAAACACAGTGCCGAAGTATAGACGCTCCCCCCACGCTGCCAAACTGACGAGGATCGGCCCCGAAACGCTGAAGCGGACCCGGCAGACAGTCAATCCCGTGCTGATCAAGCTGAGCGTTGGGAGTCCCGCCTGGCCCGTCATCTGGCAGCTGACAACGAGGACGAAAGTGAAAGTGAAGCAGCGCTAGCGGAAGTATTGGCGCAGCTTGAGGAAGAGGATGAAGATGAGTCTCCGGACAATAGTGACGATTCGGACTACAACGACGATCGACGAACACCTGAGGGCGATGACGATGGAGACTCCTGTGACGGTATTGGACGCGCTAGTGACATCGATTCCGCTGCGAATAGTGTGCCGACACCGAAGAAGTACCAAAACCCAAAGAGGCATCAAACCCTGAAGGCGCACCAAACAGCGAAGAAGCACCAAAACCCGAAGGCGAACCAAAAGTCTGTCCAGTGCGAGGACAAGGAATCGGAAAGTCAAGGCGGTGTGGAAGATGTACCAGTCGTCGGTGGCTACTTGGAAGGATTTCCTATGTACTGGTCGTCGTGGAAAAGTTTCTAAGAAGCGTTCGACGGGTTCCAAGAGGCTACGTACCAGCATAAAGTCGCAACCCATGCACGTGTATTCAGTCTGATAAATGTATCAAGATAGTCTAATATCGACATGCCTGACGCTGCCTGACTTAATTCCTTCCTCCCGACAAAGCCGTCAACGCTAGCGACATCGACGTTTAGACTTTCCTTTAGATCCACGTATTGGTGCCTGCGCGTTGTTTGTCACGGAAATAGTAGCTTGACCTGACGCCCTCCGTTGGTCAGGCGTGTAGCCATCAAGCTGTTCCGCAAAGAACGTTGGTACTGGCGGCACTCGAATATATAGAGGAATATCTTGGTCGTCCGCAATCTGTCCGGCTGTAGTTGGTGGTAACGTGTTCGTTAAGCCAGCGCCGATTGCAATTCCTGAGTTAACCATCGGCAACTCGTCATCGAGGCGAGCGCGCTCACGACGATGCTCCACGCACATTCCGCGGCTTCCTGGGCGGGGATGCAACAGAAGATACGATGCCTCGTCATCACCAGACATGTCTTCGAATCCAAGGCCTGAAATATAATCGCCCTCACGCTCACGGTGTCGACGAGCACGTTTGTTGGTTTGCTTCGTCTCGTATTCAGTATGTGAAATACAAAAGTGCAGTTCGCTAACGAACACGCTGCTACTACATAAACTGCACAGTAGGCAAATACTACTTTCTGTGCTATTTGGTGCAGTTTTGGGGATATTCAATATATCCAGAGCAAACAAATCAGCGGCTGCTATCGCGCAGCTGCGTAAGATAAACTTACCTTCGGACTGGCTGGTAAGATAAATTCGTTTTTAGAAAAAAATCAGTGGCCTCCTGTCGCCAGTCCAAATCCTCTCTCCTCCCCCGCAGGCCGCAAGCGATCAGGTCCTGACCCCGTGGCATGGTGCGTACGCGTGAGTTAGTTCATGTATTCCCTGCTTAAGACTAACCTGTACGTATCCATACTCTATGTCAGGCCCCGGACGAACGACATAGCTGCCGATGGAGCTCGCGATGTGCATCCAGAAGCTCCTCTCGAGATGGTCACTGTGAATGCAACACCCAGCCAAGCAAGCTCAGCCCAAGCTCCTCCCACCACCAATCCACCCCCACTCACGCCACCAGAAGAAGCAGAAGTAGCAGAGCGGATACGGCTTCGGGCGAAGAAGCGACAGCAGCAAGAAAACACAGTGCCGAAGTATAGACGCTCCCTCCACGCTGCCAAACTGACGAGGATCGGCCCCGAAACGCTGAAGCGGACCCGGCAGACAGTCAATCCCGTGCTGATCAAGCTGAGCGTTGGGAGTCCCGCCTGGCCCGTCATCTGGCAGCTGACAACGAGGACGAAAGTGAAAGTGAAGCAGCGCTAGCGGAAGTATTGGCGCAGCTTGAGGAAGAGGATGAAGATGAGTCTCCGGACAATAGTGACGATTCGGACTACAACGACGATCGACGAACACCTGAGGGCGATGACGATGGAGACTCCTGTGACGGTATTGGACGCGCTAGTGACATCGATTCCGCTGCGAATAGTGTGCCGACACCGAAGAAGTACCAAAACCCAAAGAGGCATCAAACCCTGAAGGCGCACCAAACAGCGAAGAAGCACCAAAACCCGAAGGCGAACCAAAAGTCTGTCCAGTGCGAGGACAAGGAATCGGAAAGTCAAGGCGGTGTGGAAGATGTACCAGTCGTCGGTGGCTACTTGGAAGGATTTCCTATGTACTGGTCGTCGTGGAAAAGTTTCTAAGAAGCGTTCGACGGGTTCCAAGAGGCTACGTACCAGCATAAAGTCGCAACCCATGCACGTGTATTCAGTCTGATAAATGTATCAAGATAGTCTAATATCGACATGCCTGACGCTGCCTGACTTAATTCCTTCCTCCCGACAAAGCCGTCAACGCTAGCGACATCGACGTTTAGACTTTCCTTTAGATCCACGTATTGGTGCCTGCGCGTTGTTTGTCACGGAAATAGTAGCTTGACCTGACGCCCTCCGTTGGTCAGGCGTGTAGCCATCAAGCTGTTCCGCAAAGAACGTTGGTACTGGCGGCACTCGAATATATAGAGGAATATCTTGGTCGTCCGCAATCTGTCCGGCTGTAGTTGGTGGTAACGTGTTCGTTAAGCCAGCGCCGATTGCAATTCCTGAGTTAACCATCGGCAACTCGTCATCGAGGCGAGCGCGCTCACGACGATGCTCCACGCACATTCCGCGGCTTCCTGGGCGGGGATGCAACAGAAGATACGATGCCTCGTCATCACCAGACATGTCTTCGAATCCAAGGCCTGAAATATAATCGCCCTCGCGCTCACGGTGTCGACGAGCACGTTTCTTGGTTTGCTTCGTCTCGTATTCAGTATCTGAAATACAAAAGTGCAGTTCGCTAACAAACACGCTGCTACTACATAAACTGCACAGTAGGCAAATACTACTTTCTGTGCTATTTGGTGCAGTTTTGGGGATATTCAATATATCCAGAGCAAACAAATCAGCGGCTGCTATCGCGCAGCTGGGTAAGATAAACTTACCTTCGGACTGGCTGGTAAGATAAATTCGTTTTTAGAAAAAAAATCAGTGGCCTCCTGTCGCCAGTCCAAAATCCTCTCTCCTCCCCCGCAGGCCGCAAGCGATCAGGTCCTGACCCCGTGGCATGGTGCGTACGCGTGAGTTAGTTCATGTATTCCCTGCTTAAGACTAACCTGTACGTATCCATACTCTATGTCAGGCCCCGGACGAACGACATAGCTGCCGATGGAGCTCGCGATGTGCATCCAGAAGCTCCTCTCGAGATGGTCACTGTGAATGCAACACCCAGCCAAGCAAGCTCAGCCCAAGCTCCTCCCACCACCAATCCACCCCCACTCACGCCACCAGAAGAAGCAGAAGTAGCAGAGCGGATACGGCTTCGGGCGAAGAAGCGACAGCAGCAAGAAAACACAGTGCCGAAGTATAGACGCTCCCCCCACGCTGCCAAACTGACGAGGATCGGCCCCGAAACGCTGAAGCGGACCCGGCAGACAGTCAATCCCGTGCTGATCAAGCTGAGCGTTGGGAGTCCCGCCTGGCCCGTCATCTGGCAGCTGACAACGAGGACGAAAGTGAAAGTGAAGCAGCGCTAGCGGAAGTATTGGCGCAGCTTGAGGAAGAGGATGAAGATGAGTCTCCGGACAATAGTGACGATTCGGACTACAACGACGATCGACGAACACCTGAGGGCGATGACGATGGAGACTCCTGTGACGGTATTGGACGCGCTAGTGACATCGATTCCGCTGCGAATAGTGTGCCGACACCGAAGAAGTACCAAAACCCAAAGAGGCATCAAACCCTGAAGGCGCACCAAACAGCGAAGAAGCACCAAAACCCGAAGGCGAACCAAAAGTCTGTCCAGTGCGAGGACAAGGAATCGGAAAGTCAAGGCGGTGTGGAAGATGTACCAGTCGTCGGTGGCTACTTGGAAGGATTTCCTATGTACTGGTCGTCGTGGAAAAGTTTCTAAGAAGCGTTCGACGGGTTCCAAGAGGCTACGTACCAGCATAAAGTCGCAACCCATGCACGTGTATTCAGTCTGATAAATGTATCAAGATAGTCTAATATCGACATGCCTGACGCTGCCTGACTTAATTCCTTCCTCCCGACAAAGCCGTCAACGCTAGCGACATCGACGTTTAGACTTTCCTTTAGATCCACGTATTGGTGCCTGCGCGTTGTTTGTCACGGAAATGGTAGCTTGACCTGACGCCCTCCGTTGGTCAGGCGTGTAGCCATCAAGCTGTTCCGCAAAGAACGTTGGTACTGGCGGCACTCGAATATATAGAGGAATATCTTGGTCGTCCGCAATCTGTCCGGCTGTAGTTGGTGGTAACGTGTTCGTTAAGCCAGCGCCGATTGCAATTCCTGAGTTAACCATCGGCAACTCGTCATCGAGGCGAGCGCGCTCACGACGATGCTCCACGCACATTCCGCGGCTGTACCAGCATAAAGTCGCAACCCATGCACGTGTATTCAGTCTGATAAATGTATCAAGATAGTCTAATATCGACATGCCTGACGCTGCCTGACTTAATTCCTTCCTCCCGACAAAGCCGTCAACGCTAGCGACATCGACGTTTAGACTTTCCTTTAGATCCACGTATTGGTGCCTGCGCGTTGTTTGTCACGGAAATAGTAGCTTGACCTGACGCCCTCCGTTGGTCAGGCGTGTAGCCATCAAGCTGTTCCGCAAAGAACGTTGGTACTGGCGGCACTCGAATATATAGAGGAATATCTTGGTCGTCCGCAATCTGTCCGGCTGTAGTTGGTGGTAACGTGTTCGTTAAGCCAGCGCCGATTGCAATTCCTGAGTTAACCATCGGCAACTCGTCATCGAGGCGAGCGCGCTCACGACGATGCTCCACGCACATTCCGCGGCTTCCTGGGCGGGGATGCAACAGAAGATACGATGCCTCGTCATCACCAGACATGTCTTCGAATCCAAGGCCTGAAATATAATCGCCCTCGCGCTCACGGTGTCGACGAGCACGTTTGTTGGTTTGCTTCGTCTCGTATTCAGTATGTGAAATACAAAAGTGCAGTTCGCTAACGAACACGCTGCTACTACATAAACTGCACAGTAGGCAAATACTACTTTCTGTGCTATTTGGTGCAGTTTTGGGGATATTCAATATATCCAGAGCAAACAAATCAGCGGCTGCTATCGCGCAGCTGCGTAAGATAAACTTACCTTCGGACTGGCTGGTAAGATAAATTCGTTTTTAGAAAAAAATCAGTGGCCTCCTGTCGCCAGTCCAAAATCCTCTCTCCTCCCCCGCAGGCCGCAAGCGATCAGGTCCTGACCCCGTGGCATGGTGCGTACGCGTGAGTTAGTTCATGTATTCCCTGTTTAAGACTAACCTGTACGTATCCATACTCTATGTCAGGCCCCGGACGAACGACATAGCTGCCGATGGAGCTCGCGATGTGCATCCAGAAGCTCCTCTCGAGATGGTCACTGTGAATGCAACACCCAGCCAAGCAAGCTCAGCCCAAGCTCCTCCCACCACCAATCCACCCCCACTCACGCCACCAGAAGAAGCAGAAGTAGCAGAGCGGATACGGCTTCGGGCGAAGAAGCGACAGCAGCAAGAAAACACAGTGCCGAAGTATAGACGCTCCCCCCACGCTGCCAAACTGACGAGGATCGGCCCCGAAACGCTGAAGCGGACCCGGCAGACAGTCAATCCCGTGTCGATCAAGCTGAGCGTTGGGAGTCCCGCCTGGCCCGTCATCTGGCAGCTGACAACGAGGACGAAAGTGAAAGTGAAGCAGCGCTAGCGGAAGTATTGGCGCAGCTTGAGGAAGAGGATGAAGATGAGTCTCCGGACAATAGTGACGATTCGGACTACAACGACGATCGACGAACACCTGAGGGCGATGACGATGGAGACTCCTGTGACGGTATTGGACGCGCTAGTGACATCGATTCCGCTGCGAATAGTGTGCCGACACCGAAGAAGTACCAAAACCCAAAGAGGCATCAAACCCTGAAGGCGCACCAAACAGCGAAGAAGCACCAAAACCCGAAGGCGAACCAAAAGTCTGTCCAGTGCGAGGACAAGGAATCGGAAAGTCAAGGCGGTGTGGAAGATGTACCAGTCGTCGGTGGCTACTTGGAAGGATTTCCTATGTACTGGTCGTCGTGGAAAAGTTTCTAAGAAGCGTTCGACGGGTTCCAAGAGGCTACGTACCAGCATAAAGTCGCAACCCATGCACGTGTATTCAGTCTGATAAATGTATCAAGATAGTCTAATATCGACATGCCTGACGCTGCCTGACTTAATTCCTTCCTCCCGACAAAGCCGTCAACGCTAGCGACATCGACGTTTAGACTTTCCTTTAGATCCACGTATTGGTGCCTGCGCGTTGTTTGTCACGGAAATAGTAGCTTGACCTGACGCCCTCCGTTGGTCAGGCGTGTAGCCATCAAGCTGTTCCGCAAAGAACGTTGGTACTGGCGGCACTCGAATATATAGAGGAATATCTTGGTCGTCCGCAATCTGTCCGGCTGTAGTTGGTGGTAACGTGTTCGTTAAGCCAGCGCCGATTGCAATTCCTGAGTTAACCATCGGCAACTCGTCATCGAGGCGAGCGCGCTCACGACGATGCTCCACGCACATTCCGCGGCTTCCTGGGCGGGGATGCAACAGAAGATACGATGCCTCGTCATCACCAGACATGTCTTCGAATCCAAGGCCTGAAATATAATCGCCCTCGCGCTCACGGTGTCGACGAGCACGTTTGTTGGTTTGCTTCGTCTCGTATTCAGTATGTGAAATACAAAAGTGCAGTTCGCTAACGAACACGCTGCTACTACATAAACTGCACAGTAGGCAAATACTACTTTCTGTGCTATTTGGTGCAGTTTTGGGGATATTCAATATATCCAGAGCAAACAAATCAGCGGCTGCTACCGCGCAGCTGCGTAAGATAAACTTACCTTCGGACTGGCTGGTAAGATAAATTCGTTTTTAGAAAAAAATCAGTGGCCTCCTGTCGCCAGTCCAAAATCCTCTCTCCTCCCCCGCAGGCCGCAAGCGATCAGGTCCTGACCCCGTGGCATGGTGCGTACGCGTGAGTTAGTTCATGTATTCCCTGCTTAAGACTAACCTGTACGTATCCATACTCTATGTCAGGCCCCGGACGAACGACATAGCTGCCGATGGAGCTCGCGATGTGCATCCAGAAGCTCCTCTCGAGATGGTCACTGTGAATGCAACACCCAGCCAAGCAAGCTCAGCCCAAGCTCCTCCCACCACCAATCCACCCCCACTCACGCCACCAGAAGAAGCAGAAGTAGCAGAGCGGATACGGCTTCGGGCGAAGAAGCGACAGCAGCAAGAAAACACAGTGCCGAAGTATAGACGCTCCCCCCACGCTGCCAAACTGACGAGGATCGGCCCCGAAACGCTGAAGCGGACCCGGCAGACAGTCAATCCCGTGCTGATCAAGCTGAGCGTTGGGAGTCCCGCCTGGCCCGTCATCTGGCAGCTGACAACGAGGACGAAAGTGAAAGTGAAGCAGCGCTAGCGGAAGTATTGGCGCAGCTTGAGGAAGAGGATGAAGATGAGTCTCCGGACAATAGTGACGATTCGGACTACAACGACGATCGACGAACACCTGAGGGCGATGACGATGGAGACTCCTGTGACGGTATTGGACGCGCTAGTGACATCGATTCCGCTGCGAATAGTGTGCCGACACCGAAGAAGTACCAAAACCCAAAGAGGCATCAAACCCTGAAGGCGCACCAAACAGCGAAGAAGCACCAAAACCCGAAGGCGAACCAAAAGTCTGTCCAGTGCGAGGACAAGGAATCGGAAAGTCAAGGCGGTGTGGAAGATGTACCAGTCGTCGGTGGCTACTTGGAAGGATTTCCTATGTACTGGTCGTCGTGGAAAAGTTTCTAAGAAGCGTTCGACGAGTTCCAAGAGGCTACGTACCAGCGCTTCCCGTCCCGCACAAGTACCTGCACTCATGGTATTCCGTACGAGAGTCATGGAGAAGGCTTGCGGCAGCATGACGCCGTCCGTGTTGTGGCGTGTACTGCTCGTGTCAACGCACGGGATTGTAGTCGACCGAGTGGTATTGGATTTCATATCGTTGTGAATGCAACGGGAACGCACAGCCATTCTCTCACCGAACATCAGTGGTATAACTACGCTGAGAACAGACGCGTCTTGGATCCGGAGATACGCCGCGATGTGACAGTCATGAGCAAGGCGGGGGCCAAGCCACGCGGGATATTAGCGTATCTTCGAGCCAAAACAGGTTGGTGTTTTTGGTGTGTATTCTGTATATTGCACGAAACACTAATAGAATTTGGTTTGGTGTTCTATAAAGGCAAGCGAACGATTCTACGAGACGTGCACAACATGATCCAGGACGCTAATAAGTGCTTTAATGGAGGTCGATCGGATGCGGAGCGCGCTGTCTCCGTGCTGGACGAATTCTGCGAGATGAACACTGGAAATGTGGCGGAGTTCGTCATTGACAAGGAGACCAACGTGGTGCAAGTGATAACGATCCAGTCAGCGCGGCAGAAGCGTATCTTTGCAGCTTTCCCCGGGGTGTTCTGGTCGACTCGACTCATAACAGCAACGCGAACCGTTATAAGCTGTTTAGTTTCGCAGTCCACGACGTCTTCGGCCGGGTGGGTAAATGCTTTCAGGCTCTAACCAAAAATGTACTTAACATTTGTATAATTTTCTGTGTGGTTTATTTTCTTAGGGTCAATTCGTGCAACACGCATTGGTGCGGACGGAAGAGAAACCGAACTTGGCTCTTGCTGTCGCAGCATTCAAAAAGCACAACCGTGAGTGGTCCAAGATCCGTGTTGTGATGTCCGATATGGCACTGCATGAGAAGGAGGTGCTGTTGGAAGGATGGCCGAATGCGCGCCAGCTACTATGTCGTTAGCACGTCGAAACGTGGTTGAAGAAACAGTGCTCCAGACTGGGAGACGTCGGGCCTACAGAAACGAAGGGACTCAAGTCAATTATGAAAGGATTGGTGTATGCGGCATCTCAGGAGCACTATGACGACCTGAAGAAGGCTCTGCTCGGGACAGTCGGGAATAACGAAGAAAACCTGCTCTACAAAAGTTTTATGAAGCACTGGGATACGACTACTGCCGAGTGGGTGATGTTCAAGCGTGGTGACGTCCCACACCTGATGAACAACACGAACAACCGTCTGGAATCGAAATGGGGCCGCCTCAAAGAGGTTATTGACGGTAGTTTCACTGTTGATAAGCTCCTCTCCATGCTGATAACAATGCAAGACTACGCTGAAGAATGCTACCTGGCTGACGTCCATCGTGTCAGCAGTCGCCCTCCCATTGCTGAAGATCCTGAGTTAACTGCAGTGGCCATGCAGCTCAGCAACTACGCCTTCGAGATGGTGGCCCATCAGTACAGATTGGCTGTCGGACCTCAGGTCTGTTACGACATGGAGACGACACCAGATGGCAAGGCGATAGTGACAAATCCAGCGACAGGCAACTCGCACATTGTAGATGCTCGGGTGAGATTTTGGTTCAATTTTGGTGGTTTGGTAAATTTTCGGTGCTGTGACTAACGCTGGGTTTTGTTCTACCAACAGCTTGCTGCATGCGACTGTATATTCAGGCAGACCTGTTTGCTCCCGTTCCGCCATGTCATGTATGTCCGTGCTAAGTCTAACTACGAGACGGTAGTTCCGCCAATGGTTCGTTTCGCTACCCGTTGGATCGTCCAAAGTCCAGCTAACAACATCGATGGGGGGTCTGTACTGACGGGGGATTAAACCGCATCAACTGCCCTCCCCGCCGTGCCCCACGAGCACTATCCAGCGACGCGAAGTACAGCCAAGGCAAACATATTACAGAGAAGATCATCGGATGTCCTCTCGATCCAGCCGTCTACCACACACAAACTGGCAATGCAGTGGCTTACGGGTTTCTACGACGCGCCACATACTGGCAAACTGGAGGAGTTCACTGGCCAAGATTTGTGTGCAACAAGCGGCTTCAACGCGCTGTCTCAAGTTGACAGAGGCTACGTACACCGTCTTAGGGTCGAACGGGGTACAGTCTTCGCCAGTCTTACACAGTCGTACCCAGTCTTCCGTCATGTTTGGTGGATAGCCTCACCATGTGTTGGATAGCCTAGACGTATGTTTGTCAGGTTTCAGCCCAAAGACCGAGCGTGTTTGCGTAGATACTTCTGCTCAACGTCGAGCACGGTGAGTGAAGGTCGCAGCAAAGGCCCTCAGCTTGCCTAAGTCCCTACATACATACATTCGGGTGCAAGTGTCATACGGTCACAAGATAACCACACTTGCATTCGTAAGAGACAATGCTGCTGGTTTCATTGACTTAATAATGTGGGTAAGGAACCTGCATCAGAAAAACTGCATCGACACATTTGTATTTCCTTCCATTCCGAAGCACAGGCGCAACCAGCTTGCTTTCACAATACTGGTATCTTGTAAGGGGAGCTCAATGAGCTATACTACTACTTAGTACCTCAGCTAGAAAGATACATAGTTAGCCTCGCTGCGATACGCTCTCAGTGTTATGCCTCCAGTCTGCACGGATCGTAGCTTTTGCGTTATGCCTACGTCAGCTGTAAGTCAAACATGATGTCAATAGCCTTAAAATTGAAAACGAAACTACTATTTGGGCACTTTATCGGTCTGTTTTGCTAGATGTAGTCGCCTTCCACAACTTTACTTAACGTCACACGCTCCGTCGTGCTCAAAGCTCAGTTTACTCGTATTCGTCGTCGCGAGGTACAGTCACACACTGTGCCACAATCTTAGTCTTCTGCACACACTCGTGCCAACCCAAACGTAGCTTTTCACGAAGGTCCCAGGATGCCAAGTCTCCTCATTTCCATATTCTCTTACTCGAGTTTGGCGCTGTAGTGACGAACAAACTGTCCAAAACAAACATGAGTCAGAGCCTTATATCCGCAGGACTGTACTGTACACGCGTACACAGTCCAAGAATGTACCACAACTCAAAACAAACCTTGTGCTTCCGTTTTAGACCGCGTTACAGCTCGACGAGGGGGGTCATCAGAACGTTCACACGTGGCAGATGTCGAGGCTTGTTTCCGCATCCACAAAGTTGGCGCGACTGCCGCGTCCTCTCGCCTGCATGCTCGTCCGGAACGCTTCTGGGAGTCCTTCTTCAATCTATCGCCTGGTCATACACCTGAGCTTCCTGAATGTTTCGCGGTCTTCACGGCGGGCGCATACGCAAGTAACTCTCGTGATCGGGGGAGCCTCGGCCTGGGGTGCTTGCGCGTGAGGACTCTGATTTATAAATGAAAATGAAAAAGGGGGGAGCCACTCAATCTCCCAGCAAGGAGTGATGGTCTCATGACCTGGTCCTTGACCATCTGTGATGACTAGGGGATACATAGTACCACTGTCACCATATTATGAAGACTGGGTACGTAGCCATTCTCGTCTCAAGTCTCTTCGGTTGGTGGTGTGACAGCATCGCAGCTTTCTTTTGCTGAGATGAGCAGCGCGCCCGAAGACGAGTCGATGTGCGATGTGACGGCAGGGCCGGACCTTGAAGAAAAGGCCCCTGTCCCAGTAGCCGTACCACCGGAATCGACTAATCACCAGACGACTATCGCACCGTCTCAGCATGAGAATACTATAGGTCGAAGTCCAGCGGATCCTATCACCTTAGCATCGCCACCGAAGCGTAAGGGATTGACGCGGAGTGCGGAGAAGCACGAAGCGTCGACCGGAGAGCTGCAAGTTGCAAACTAGATCCGGTTGCGCATCTCAGATGGGAGAAAGGCGCGTGCCGATAAGCTCTCGGACATGGCGATTCTTAAAGGCCCGTACAGCAGACGCACCACCATGTCGTTCATCGAAAGGTTGAGCTTCCCATCCGTGGAAGTGGCTGGGAAGCTCGACGTTCGTTGCTTCAACATTGGGCAGCCCGTCCCAGTGATTAAGACGATTCCTCAACTGGAGAAGATCGAGGAGGCCATAGAAGCAATCGAAAACAAGAGCAACAAGGCGCTGCTTGCTCGGTGGGAGGACTATGGGTTTGCCACGTACGGGCAATTGACGCTCACGAGTGATCAAGGCACGAAACAACTTCAAGATAGTCAAAGATGCGATGAAGTGGATTGACTCCTTGGCGTTTCGAGTTGCCAGTATTGTACCGCCGTTCAAAGACATGGAGGACGCGACTAAGGTAAGATTTCCTTGCACCGAAAGTATACCAAAAGTATACTAAAACACCAAACTTACTGATGTGCTTTGTGTTTAGGTGGACCATAAGCAAGCAGTAGACGAGCTGAACCTAGGGCGGTGGTACGTTGGCCGACATGAACAAAATGGCTGTGAATTCTTGGATTTTTGAGAGAAGCTCTGGCTCTATCATCGGCGGCCTATTGGCACTCCAATCCGAGTATTTGGATGTTGTCATTGTCAACCCTCGCTTTCACGACTTTGATGATGCTGATCAGAAGATGCGCACAGCAAAAGGATATGGCGCTGTGAAGGCCAGGGCCAAGTTCGTCATCAGCGTGATTAACTTGAGGCACCACTGGGGTGCATTTTTCGTGAATACGGAGACGAAGATCTGCTACCTGTTTGACCCCATGCAGCTGACTAGCAATTTAGTCGCGCTGAAGGAAGCAGTTCTCACTGTGGTTGAGAAGATGCTGGACATGACCGACCAACTGGACTACCACGTCATTGCCCACTGCCAGCAGAGGGATGCTACGTCGTGTGGCATTTGGTGCTTGGTGGTGTTGGAACTACTACTGTTTGGTGCAACTCCTGAAACCTGGTCTGACTACTGGAAGGGCTCTCTGTACGAAGTTGTAGGCTACTTGAGGTTGCGCTACCTTCGGAAGGTGATTAGCTTGCAGCTTCAGCAGCCCCAGCAGGTTTAGTAGGCACCCTAACTTCAATACATATATTTGGTACTTGATTTTTGTGTCAGACCAAAACACCAAAGTCATACCGAAACTAAGGGGCTTAGAGTTTTTTTTGTTAGCGTTTGTGGTAGTTGAAAGTAGACGCCACTCCAAAATTTTGAATATTAATGTACCTGTTATTTTCCAATACTATAATTAAGTGCTCCTATAGGTACTCATCTGTCACAGAAGTTGCTGTGGAAGAGAGCATTGGCTAGGATGAATGGCCACTATAATCTATGCTGATACAACGCACAGGAATACGTAAATTACTGGCTCCCCGTAATATATTCTTGTAGACTAGATTTTGTGTCCGGCAAAGACACATTATTTGAAGCTATCATTTAATAACACTTTCTGTAGCAGCAACACGATCCGTTCGCTAAAGCCGTGATAGATCATGTCACGACTTACACGCGGCAAACCTTGCGCTTTATCCTTCACGTTCTGGCGGACGTGGAACCAACACATCAGAATGACTGCTGCAGGCAGTTCCGCAACACATGAACCAAACTGAGCATCGTCTTTATCGGTCATCACGTATCGTGGAGCGAAACTTTGTGCGAATTGCTCTAACAGCACTCGCTTCACAAATTTCAAACACCAGATAATATCTTCAGTTCGCCGCTGGGACGAACAGTAGTATACCACCGGAAAATACTTTCCGCAGCAGTCAGACACGCCAAGAACGACAACCGAGTGTCGTTTGTTCACAGAATTGTGTGTGCTGTCAACGTGGAGCAGTGTAGGGCACACTCCATCTTGCTGAACCGACACGTACGTCTGTAACAAGGCGTAACAGGTTATACCAAGCCTCATTGGTTCGGTATCAAAGTCTTCTCCTATAAGAGGTACTCGCTCACCTTCTTTTATCTCGTAGTCACAGAGAACCAACAAGTCGTCAGGTCTCCGGTCGCATTGGTCTGAATCGTACATGGCTTTCTTGCAGAACTCAATGACTGGTCGGGTAGAGTCATCGCGATTCTTCGAGCGCCAGCGCTTAACGTAGTTTTTGACTTGGTCCTGCTCGGGTGAAGGTCCTCGAAAATCACCGGCCTTAACTTGTCACGGATGAGAGAAAATAGGACGTATGGAAGCACGGCTGAGTCCTCTGCTAACTTGGCTCCAATGTAAGATTTCATTTCTGCTGTGAGAATAGCGTCCCTTGGAGATGCGAGAACCGAGTTATCCATGGCGTGAGCACCCTCGACAAAAACGACCGCCGCATAGTTCACCACACAACATAGGATTTTGTAGCGGCTGCGGCACTTGGCTAGACTATCCTTGCATCGTGACGAGCTACATTCCGTCACAATATACCGCATGTCATGAGACAAGGCAACAAGATCGGTCTCTGCACGGGCAGCATGACCAACTCTACAGTTCGTAAGATTGCTTTTCCTTTTGGCGAAACTTGGCATAGTGGACATGAACTTTTCCCACGCGTCTCATTGGATTTCTGCATTTGGTGGGGTAGTCCAAATCATCGTCCAAGGAGGACGTCGACTTCTACTCGCGTTACCCTAAAGAAAAAAATGTAAATAAAGTCACACAGATTGATGGTTAGTGAACATTTTCAAATAAGCAATAGCTTGGACAGTGAATACCTCGTCGCCTAGCCGTTCTCCGCCACCTTGCCGCTCTTCGTCGGCTTGTAGCCCCCCGCCACCTTGCCGTTCCTCCTCGACGGCGTGCCATCCGCACCTTCACACGAACGTTGATCTACACCGTTGCAGCAAAGTACAGACTGATACCGACTGGATAGCCCGTGATATTTCTATCGGGGGGCGCATGAATGCCAAGATTAGGACTCGGCACTTCGCCGAGTTCTAGTTGCAGTGCAACTCGGCACCCCGCCGATTTTAGATTCTATATGTAACTCGGCACAGCGCCGAGTTATCCCCCAAGTGTAACTCGGCACACCAACCCCTCGGTGTTGGCGTCCAAATCGTCGGTGGTTCCGCCCCCCAACTCGGCACATGGCGGACCCTTACTTTTCGGTGCTGACGTCCATTTTTTCGGTGTTCTCGACCAGTGCTCGGACATTACAATAAAGTAATGGATGCCCAAAGTCCTACAACAATAGTAACGAAATGGTGAAAGCGCATACAATAATAAATAACTACTCAATAGGTATTTTATTTAGCTAGAGCTGCCATTACCGCAACTAATCATCAGCATCAGCAACATCAATGCCCATTAGAGTGTGGGCATCCCAGTACTTACGGTTTGTACGCAAAAACTCGATCATCTCAAAGTTGATAGGGAGGAGAGACGAGCGCTGCAGCGTCATCACAAGTTTGCACTGCGAGACGAGTCTCTCGCAGCGGTTACTGGTCGGTGGAATTGCCCTGACGAGAGGGCTGTAGCGTGGCCCAGCCTCCGCAGGGACATCGTCGGAGTGCAGCAGCGCGGTTGCGAAGTCTTCGGCACCGCTGCGTGCTGGCGGCGGGTACGTTCGCCGCAGAGCTGAGCTCAAACGGCGCCACCGCGTCTAGATCTTCTAGGGTCAGCTCGGCTTCGCGCTTCCCAGCAATCTAGTGCAACATACAGCAACATTAGTATTAAGCGCAACATTAGCAAAACACCCGCAACATGATTACCTTTACAACAGCGCTCTCAAACACCGAAGAGTGAATGATGTTGGCATCTGGTGACAGCAACGAACTTGTAATGGGGAACATCTCCGCCATCTTGTCGAAGCGGACGCGCACGGCGCCTATGCTGAGGGTGTCTTCCTGGAGCTTCTTGCATACGCTGTTGATGGTCTTGAGGGTCTCCGTCAGCGCGACTATCCGGCGATGAGCAGCTGGCTTTGGTACTAGGTCGTACACGGCGTCCACGCGCTTGATCTCATCGCGGATGCGCACGTACTGTTCCAGCATCGTGAACGTCGAGCTCCACCGCGGAGCAGCGTACAATATACCTCACAAAGGTAGTGCAGCCATGCTCGAGATTTGCTCCAGCTGTCAGGAGGATGTACTAAGTTAGATGAACTTGAGAGGGAAAATGTCGTAAGGCGGAAGGATGTATCCAGGCATCATTAGCTCAAACTCAGAATATTTCCATTTTTGTTCAACCTTTGCGAATTTTGTGAGCTCGCGGCTTTTATTGGTCCGACCTCTGCAGATTCTCCGGGGAGATGTAGTTGGTGACTCGCGTCAACCGTGAGTGGCATGGCTACATACCATGAAATATCCGACTGTTGGACCTATCGGACCTGTACCAAAACTAGGGTACCCCATACTCTAAAACAAATATTATTAGATTATGTTTTTGTTCTGGACTACACACTGAATATATTTTTGCCTCAATGCATTTCAGGCTTTGCGTGTGGACGGAGATGGCTGAGAGCACCGGCGGCGGCAGGACTGCGGCGGCAGGGAGGCGGCTGAGCGGCAGGCCTTACGAAGGACAGGCGGAGCGGAGGGACGGATGGCGAGACGAGGGCGGCGCCAGGACCGACGGCGAAGGACTGTGGTGGTAGGATGGCGGAGGGCAGGACGGCGGCACCAGGTTGGACGGCGAAGGACCGCGGCGGCAGGGAGGTGGCAGGACGGTGGCGGGGCGGTGGCTTCTGGTGACACGGGTGGGCGGGGCCCTAAGTTGCTTGCCTGACATAGTGACCGGCAGGCTGCCCGTTGAGTGAGCGCCTGCAAGCTGCGGCACGCCCTCCTGTAGCCCCCCCCCCCCGCGGCCTGCCGAAACAGCCGCCGCCACCACTGCCGCCGTCGTGAAGACCCCGCGAGTGTTGGTGCCCTACCCGGCAGGGCTGGCGGCGTGCTGCTCGCCGCGAGAGCACCCAGCACAATTGGCGTCGTGCGGTCTGCACGATGGCGGCCACGTAGCATTGTTATGAGTTTCTTTGATATAATATACGTATATTTAATACGTTTTCTTAACCATTAATGTACACGTCTGGCGGCTCGCCTTTCGCGCATGTACGCTCATTGAGCATTGGCTCATACATCGGTGCCACGACGTCGAGATGCTCATGACAACATATGTACCAGAATTATGGTACAGGTCCGATAAGGTCGGATAAATGAAAATATTTGTGTGATACGCTTATATCATAGAATTGGTATGGTGGTCAGCTATCTGTACGCGTAGGTAGTCCAGCCAACTGCCTCGCAACTGTGTCTTGAACGGCCGATTCCAAGCCACGTCAGCTGGCTGGCAAACGTAAGTGTAGCGAGGTGGTACCTTGAAAAACAGGACATTAATCGAAGCAGCGTAGTCCTTGACCTCGTCGGTCCAGTGCCCAGAAAAATCGTCCCAGAGCAGCAGAAACTTTTCTTCGATATTGCTCCTGTGTCCAAAATGATAGTCTAAAAACTGGAGTGAGATTTGGGCATTCCCCCAGGCCGAGGGGTTTCCGTAGATCTGGCAGGTATGCTTCTTTTGAAGGCGCGAGATCTCCTCCCACAAACGCGTACTGAATCCATGACGCTTCTCATCGTTGGCATCCTGGATGTGATCATGGCGCGACGTACCCGTCTTAAACACAATGAAAGGCTCTCGCTTGTTTCCATGCCAGTCTGCCAGGAGCATTGCCGTCGCTCTGTCTTTATCTTTACCGCTACACTTGACCCAGACAGTCTTCTCTCCTCGAGTGGTGATCGTCTTGCGGGGCAGATATTCAAAGAAAACAGCTACAATACTCAATAATAATGTTAGCATAGGCGCTCATTTTGCCGACCTTCGACGTTGCGTACCTGTCTGGTCCGCGTTGAAAACTTTTGTGATATTGTGCTGGCATATCGCATGTCGGACTTCTTCGAGGAACTTCACCCGGGCTGCTTCGGCGTCGGTGGGCGTGGTTTGGCCTTGTCGGGTTCGCGCGCGTATAGAGCGCAGAAAGCGATGTCTCCACGAGTAGGACGCGCTGAACACGTCGAGGGAAATTCCATTATCTGCAGCTACCTCTAACGCCTTGAGCTCGGGCATCTTCTCCGATACAGAGCAGCCTTCTTTCCGCATGGTGTTCAGCCACAAGACTATATCTCTCTCAGCGTCCGCTGATAGAATCGTTGCATCACCACTCCTGCGGAAGTTTTGTAGGTGTTCCTTACCATCGTCATACACCTTTTTAATGAAGCCGGCTTGTTTCTTCCACTTGGAAATTTGCTTCTGCTTCTTGTTTCGTTCCGCCTTCGAGATCGATGGGTAGAGCTCGTCAATTACTGCGCCTACTTCGGCTCCTTTCGCCAGTTTGTCGAGGGCTTTGAGCTTGTGCGTGTAATCGACTGGAATGCGAGTGTACGTCCTCTGCCCCCGGCCATTGCCAGTCGTACGAGGTCGAGTCATCGCCGACACTATTGAAGAGTGAGACGCGATAGCATCCCGCTACAGCAAGCCTATAATTAGTCGCTCGGGGCTCAGATTTAGGTGATTGCCTAACCCAAACATATGCTAAAAAAATGCGTCACGATTGGCCAAAACAAAAGTTCGCATAGGAAAGGAGTTCGCTTAGGACAGGAGCAATACGGTACACATATTTTGCGTCTGCCTCCGACCCGATACGTCCGATAGCGTCGGATATCGGACCTCCCTAACCCTAACAAAATTTATTGGACGAAACCTCGACGTAGCCAAAAATAAAATAACAATCTGTAATTGGCTGTTAATGGGCATACAATAAATAAGTAAGGTCGGATAAGTCGTCATATTCAGCCATACGCTGCCGTCAATGCAGCGGGTGATACAAGTGCCGGGCTGAAAGGAACGAGACTCGGTCCAAACCAAACATGTTTTTGGACAAGAGCAAACACTTTTGGGACACGACCAAACACATTAAGACAAAACCAAAATCAAACATCTGTGCAAAGCAGAAACAAACAGATTCAGGGCAAAACCAAACAAAAAATCGGGCACAACCAAACATCCTACACTCGGTTAGCTGGCTGCAAAATAATAACGTTAGTGTAGTTTGCCTAACGTTAGGCACACCAGTCAGCATAGAGCACTGGCACTTACTATAATGCACTTATTATACACGTACCGTAGTTAGCTTGTGCGCACTGTTCATTATACGAATTTCAAATACTGTTAGCTACAATTTATCTCGATACAGATAGAATATCTTGTCTATTATGTACATCGTTTTTGTATTTACTGTCCGGACAGTTGCTAGGTCGATTGCAGCTGGTTGATCTAACTAATATTTTACATGACAACCCTACTGAGTTATACGATGTTTCATCTTTTCCACCTACTTAGTCGTGATAACATTTCTCTATGCCTACTACTTGACATTGAATATATATGAGGAGCATGCGCCGACATAACAATCGGGCCCGTTCGGCGATCCATGCTTGTGCAGCTCAACCGTGTAACTAGATAGCCGAGCTACAAAAATCCGAGTGTGGAAATGGCCTTAATTTTTTTGTAAAAGAAATCGGTGGGGAAAATCGTAGGCGTTGCACCATTTGCAAAATACACTGTGTCTGCAAACCCGATAGCTTTATTGCGCAACAGAAAAAATGGAGTATCTTAATTACACATAAGTACTATTGGTAGTGCACTAACTTGCTGGAAACTGTGCCCTTCTCGCTGCGAACTGAAGGCAAGTAAGTTGTAATAACGGGCGGTCGTAAATGCAAAGTAGTAGGAATTCCATAGCTATACTACTAGTAGTTGAGTACATGTATCGATGTTCCTGGGGGCTATCTAAGTAACAAGGTTATCTTCGCTCAGCAAGGTGTAAGCCAAGCTTTCCTCGGTTACGTACAACACAGCTCACAGCTTGGAAATGCAGCAACATCCTGCGGAACCAAGGTTTAATACCTACTTACTTAGAAAACTCGAAATCTAGACTATGTTGAGAGTAGTTTTCTTACTTAATGAGCAGTTATATGCCGGTTTTCCTCCTAACAAAGCTCGACGCACCATGCAAATGTTTCCCAGTTAGTATTCACGGATGCGAGCACAGCGGCGATCAGTCAAACCATTCAGCAGAGCCAAGGCGACTGTAGTCTCCATCAAATTTGGTTGAAAACGAGATAAAAAGCATGATATTACTGCTGTCGTTATGAATCAAGTTGCTTTTATAAAGTAACCCCTGCACGTTGTTGCGTCTTGGTTCCCGTCGAGTACGGACGGCGCCCACTCGAAAGCTTGATCAAGGTAGCGAGATGAGTAGGTAGATGTGGCTGCGCTCAATAAACTGATTTACTCAGATTATTATACAAATCCGCACAAAATAAATTGACGTTGGTTAGATTATTATGAATACTTGCGCACAATAATTTGACTTTGGTCAGATTATTATGAATACTTGCGCACAATAATTTGACTTTGGTCAGATTATTATGAACACCTGCGCACAATAAACTGACTTTGGTCAGATTATTATGAACACCTGCGCACAATAAACTGACTTTGGCAGATTGTTGTGGACAAATAGTCAGTTTATTGTGCACAAAAAGGTACCTTCGTTGCACGGGAGAGCGCACCTTTTGATGCGGATAGGCGCTTTCTTAGCCCGTCTACTGCACTTGTGTTTAGTTTTGATCTTTAGCCCGTCTACTGCACTTGTGTTTGGTTTTGATCTCTTTAGATTTCGATCGTGTCCCAAACGCGTATTGATCGTGTACTTTACGAAAGGAACCGGCGATGGCGACGGGGGCTGCACGGGCTCCAGTCTGGGCTTGCAGGTTTACGGCCGCGTAATGTACACGATCAAAACGCGTTTGGGACACGATCAAAATGTAAAAGAGATCAAAACCAAACACATGTGCAGTAGACGGGGCAAGGAAAGCGCCTATCCAGGGAGCCGTCGTTCAACCGCCAGGGAAAGGAACTATCGAAGTGCATATCGTAGGCATTTGAGTATCTAAGACATGCTCTATTTTTAGCAGGTGTAGCCACTTTCGAGAACTCATGCTGCCCAATTCTGTAGCACCATCGATTGCGCTTGCAGCTTGTCTCACAGCTTCTTCAGGTGGCACCGTCGGGGCTGCTACAGGGGACAACGGTGTAAGTAAGAGCTGATGAATGTAGGAAGAGCTGGCGAAGGTGAGATGCACATAGCTTTAACCCAGCAAGACTAGCAGTACAAACATTTGATTGAATTGAAATGGTAGTTATCCAAGGCACCTCAGTTGGTCTTTTGCTAAGCATTTCTGGTTACTTGGGTCAGCAGTGACGCCCTCGCCGACTCTGCGCTTGAACTGTTGAACGACCCAATCGTTAGCAGTCGCATCACGTCCATGAGCGCTCGCGGCTGGTGGTTCTCGATGTAGCACTTTACCTTGCCCAGATAGTACAGCATATAAATGCCGCAATCGACCCGGTTGGCTTGACGCGGCTTACTTACATACACAAATGAGCTGTTCTTGAACGTCCCCGCCGCACCAGAGTGTCGTGCCTGGAAAACCCACTTGAGCACCGCAAACAGGTAGTCCGGTTCGTGCACACCGGCGACAGAGTTCACGTGGTAGAAAACCATTTCACCTGTTGGAGAACGCTCGACAACAAGTAAACTCCAGTGTTCGTCCAGATTTACGGGCAACAAAAAATACCGGAAGGTTTCCCAAGCCATGTCATGTCACCCGTGATTTCCGTCGCGCTACGCACCCTCTCTGTCCGGCGCTCGTAGGCGAACACGATCTCTGCGAAAACGGCAGCTAGAACCGGAAACACGAGTCCTTCGGTTCTCTTGGCGAAACGGGAGACACAGTAGTCCACGACGGTGCCCATCACCATATTCCCCGCCCTGATGCTTGTTAAGTCTTCCGCAAACAAAGGCACGGAAATGGTGACGGGCCTCATGTCACCACCCACTGCCACAGGAACGGAGACTGGTACGCGAGGGTCCTGACGGCGCCTGAATGCGTATCCAGCAGCGCCTGATCCAGTCGCTTGAGGCGCCGATGTCCTGCCGCCATGGCGCTTGACTGGGAACTGGCCGAGACATCGTCTGATTCGGAACTGGACTCTTCAACTGAAGGATTCGTGAGCTGATTGGTCGTCGGGTCCTTGGTCGGCGGGTCCTGATTGGTCGGCGGACCCCGGAGCTTGAGCTGATTGGTCGGCGGGCTCTGAAGTTGATTCTTCGCCTGGCTCGCTGGTCTTGGCCTCACTGTCCGCCGCAGTGCGCTCAGCAACCGTAGCCCTGTTGGTCGTTGGTTGGTTGGATTATCTCGCAGCTACCTGTGCGCTTTCTCGGAGAGCCGCACGAGCCGGCGCCGTCTTCACGTTCTTGGGGTTG
This sequence comes from Phytophthora sojae, assembly GCF_000149755.1. Classification (NCBI taxonomy): domain Eukaryota; phylum Oomycota; class Peronosporomycetes; order Peronosporales; family Peronosporaceae; genus Phytophthora; species Phytophthora sojae. The sequence goes on from NW_009258117.1 coordinate 8,430,020, forward strand.
TAGCGGCCCATGAACCGCCGCACACGCGTGTGCTGGGTGCGTTCCCTCAGCTTTGCAAACACGGGGATTTTGAGACAGAATTTCATCATCTCGGCGAACGTGGCTGCATTCTTCTCACGTAGGCACCCATCATTGAAGGTTAGTAAATCAAACTCATACGGAGCAAACCTATATTTGCACCCCCCCCCCCCTCCTTTGATACGGTAGCGAGCGTTGGCACCTGGTGGAGGCTCGGGCATGTTCCAGTATTTTTTTCCAGCTTAACAGCGTGGGTTTGAGAACACCCAGAATCCTCACAGCTTCAGCAGTGCTCCACCCGTGACGCTTCCAACGCTGGACAGCCTCCCATTGCTCCAGCACTAACGTCTTCTTCCCCGTGTCGTCGGTTGGGAGGAGGGGAGGGGGGGTTGAGGGGGGAGAGAGGGGGGAGCGAGAAACCCGGAATGCGCGGATCTCAACCGCAAATCCTGATATATGAACCGGCCCGATTGATGTGAACCGTGCGTACGGTTCACCGGTGAACCGGCCCGCAAGTATTCACAATAAAATGGCTGGGTCAGATTACTCTGCGCAAGTATTCACGATAAAAAGACTGGGTCAGATTGCGGAGAACAGTGGCCCGACTAATGGTTAGATCAAGCTTAGACAACTGCATATTACAGTGAGGGTTAAGATGGAGTTCATTCCTTGTGAATACATATTCATGCCGATTGCTAGAGCAGTCCCACTACCAATTTCTACAATCAATTGTCTTCACTGCGGTGTCAATTGAGAAGGTACTGGATCTCTAAGGCGCACCGAGCTAACGGGGGTCGTCCTAGCCTCCGCGGTTCCCACACGTCCTTGCTCACTGTCCATAGCATTCTCATTCAGTATTCGCTGAGAGAAGCCACCGTGATTCCGAGGTGATTGCACACGATAGAGCAACTCACGTGCTGGCGTCACTTGGGGTTGCACGTTAAATCCATAGTCTTGGTTGAAGCCATCGAGACGGAAGGGTTATCTGGATTCGGGAATCCCTCCGCGTGCTATGAAGAGTTCATCTGGCAGCAGACTCGAAATGCTGGTATGGTATGCGGCATTGAAACGCTCCAGGGCGTTGCTATAAACCTGGCCAGAGACGTATGCGGTAACACCAGACAACCCTGCCACATCTTGGCCATTCCGTGAGGTTCCTTCTTGCTGACGCATATTGTCCGTGTTAACCTGAGCTTGGCGTGCTATTCTCACCCTGCGATCTTTCAGCCGCATGCAACTCCCTGTCCCACTGTACGTGGTAGTACCGGATATCACTCGGGCTCCAATGATATGACAGCAGTACCCCATTTTCAAGGAGTAGCAACACGCGCACGATGCTGAAGCCATGTTGACGCTCCAACCAGCGGAGGGTATGTCATACGATGCGCCAGGTATAAAGACCATTTAATAGCATTGCCGTGCAAGGCGGAAGCCTTTCGCCGCTGCCTTTGGCCAAGAGGTTCGTGAAGTAGACCAGTAGGCTTTGTAGCGATAAGCCTCTCAAACGCCCGGTTGGCACCATCATTTAGCCGCCATGACTCGGAGCAAGATGCTTTGAGGTGAACAATACGAACCACATCGCGATCACCGGTCTCAAACAATACCAGTTGTTGCGCACGCAAAAGGCGCTTGGTAGCGTTCACAAGTGAAGTAGGTGGGTTGCCACATGAAGTCGTGGGGGTCAACTTATCCGCCGTGACATCTTCCGTAATCACAGTAAGCTTCCTCAGCAAACGAGTTGTGTCAAACATTTTGCGCATAACATGCCTTTTGACACTAGCGTTGAATGTTTTGCACGGGTTGTTCGTGGCAGCGTATCCAATAGGTGTGTGAAACGATTGCCAACGCCAGTACTCACTATTGAGCCACTGCTTTTCAAAATAATCTGCGAAGGAGCGAAGCACAAAAACATTCCTCCACTGCACCAAAATCGAATCGCGAATTTGGTAGTATTCCAAAAGGTTTCTCGCGTAGTGCATAGCGATTATGCCCCTGTACACCATTGCACCGGCAAAATTGTCGAGTTGCCGTGTGCGCTTTCTCACATTGTACAGCACGTGAAAAAAAAACATTAAAAATGTTGCATCTTGAAATTGAATGATATCACGTAACGCGTTGTACTGAGCTTTCTCAGCATCCCCAAGCGCAGCGTCAATCCTAGGTTGCACGGAGAACAGTTTCGCATAGACTTGAAGCAGCACAGATAAAACACCAGAGGACTCGCTCTGCGTAAGTTGGCTGACGACAAACATTGCTGCCAAATGGTACGTTCGGGAAGCGTCACTGAAGCCACACGTGATCACCAGGTATCCAATCTGACTCAGCTTAAAAGTAGCATCGATATGAAATAAAGCAAACGTATCATCTTGCTGGAAATGCTTGACTTTTTCGAGAAGGCAAAGTGTAACGGGGTTACACGCACAAGTGGCTACAGTCACTTGTTACTCTAACAGATGCGATGTCTGTTAGAGGTTTGAACACTTCCTCGACCTTGGTGTAAGGTACACCAATGGCTACATACATTTACGACCACCACGACGGTGGTGCATACACATTTAGGATTCCTATTGGCTGAAAGCAGCATCTTTTAGCCAATGAGCGACATGCATAGCATTGGAATTCTGCCAACCAGCCGTTGGCAGATTCCTATCTTAGAATATTACATTTAGAGGAAGTCAGAAACATAAAACAAAAATAGCAGTTCTCATCTTTTACCAAAACACGCTACTTGGAGTCTTTATCTTGTTTAAAGTATACTCGTGGACCTCGAGTATACTTAACTCAAGTAAAAGAAACATACGCTTCCTCATACACGTGCGCATACGTGTAAGCCGTAGTAGTGAGCCAAGGTAGGCCCACTACACCTGGTAGCACTTCGTAGTCCGTCCAACGACCGATTTCCTGAACGTTCGTACGGAGCTGTACGAACGAGCAGCCGAGAACCTTTTCATGAGCGCGGAGGTGCCCATGGAAAGCTCCACTTCGCCTGCAACTCATGTTGCACGCGCTGACTGCCTCCACATGTCGGATCCAGAGTGGGAGGCACTCCAACGACTGTCAACAGCCATTGGGGAACCGGCTGTAGCTGCAATGCTGCGCACACTATCGCCGACGGAGCAACACGGTGTTGCTCTGGGATTCATCATGAAGGAGCAGCGTGATGCTGCTTCCTCTATCACGGTGTCGTCCCCGACGACACCGCGCGAGCAAACGTTGAAGCTAAACGTGAGCAACTATGTCGGAAGAGAGGGCGAGCCTCTCCTCCGTTGGCTTGTCGAACTCGACACTGCCATCGCGGCTCGACGTATCGTCGAGCCGTTGTCCAAGGTTGCGTTCGCCATGTCATGCCTTGGCGGACGAGCGGAAGTTGGGCGTATGGACGCCGACTTTCTGATCCTACGTGCTTCAGCACGTACGAGGGTTTCAAGGAGGAGCTCAGGCAAGCGTTTGAGCCCCCGCAAAATGAGTTTCGGTCGAGGGCAGAGTTCCTCGACCTACAGCAGGGTAAGCACGATGTCCATGCTTACGCGCAGAGAGCACGGTACTTGGTCTCGAACATCGAGACCAATCCGATCGACGAGGCGACCAAGGTCGTCACGTTTATGAAGGGACTGAGAGATGGGCCTGTGAAGACCTATCTCTTCCGTGAGTACCCGAGTACTCTCGAAGCTGCAATTACTCTTGCAATGCAGGAGGAGTTTAGCCTGCGACAGGCTAAGCTGCATGCGAATGCGCCGAGGCTGCAACCACCTCCGGTCGCGATAGCGGAAGGTCCGGAACCAATGAACCTCTCGAATGCAACGGCTGTTGGTTATCAACAGCAACAAGGAAGTAATGTACGATGCTTCCGTTGCGGAAGGATCGGTCACTATGCTCGAGAGTGCACGGCACCCGGGCACCGAGATGGTGGTCGACGCGGCGATGCCGGGCATCGTCGCGGACAAACAAAAAACGCTGGAACCCAGTAGGCGCGGGGCGCCCTACTGGTAATGCAGTTCCGCGTGTCGACCTTGGACACGCGACACTGAGGACTGCAGCCCCCAGTGAGATTCATCCTCACTACAAGAACCAAGATGACAAGCCTGACCTTGTCATCCTGAATGTGAACTCGATGAGAGCAAGCAGCTCTCTCCGTGCTTTGGTAGATTCTGGCGCGTCGAAGAACTTTGTTCGACTGCGAAGTCTATCAAGGCTTGACTTCGAGGATGTTGGAAGTACGACTGGCAACGGGTGCCGTCGTGAAGACCGAGAAGCGCATGGTACGCGTGCGCTTCACGTATGAAGATCAAGAGTTTGTCGAGACCTTTATCGTCCTGGATATGGACGATAAGTTTGACATTGTATTGGGCATGCCACGGCATGATCCGGTCATCGATTGGGAGAAGCGCACTCTCGTGCGCTTCGGTCGCGGCAGCGGAACAGTGAGCGATGGCCCTGTTGCCGCTACGCACGCACCGACAGGTGCGCGCGACTCCCCACTCGAGACAGCGCCTAACGCCGCTGTCCCGGCGCCCTGGGCGCGCGCGAGCAGCAAGCGTCGGCGTCGCCGCCGACGGCTGAAGGAGAAAATGTGTTGATCTCGGAGATCGACACCCGCTTTTCAGCGAATCAGGAAGCGTCTCCGACCTCAAGGGGTACGGATGACGCAGGCGAGTCACACGCCTCAGCCGTGGAGGCTGACGCGATTCTGATTGCATCAGTTTTGGCCAATAATAAGAGCCAAGGTGACGAAACGCCGTCGACTCCGGGAGTCGATGGATTGGGTGAATTTGATTCGTCGGCTCGGGGAGCCGACACATCGTCCGTAATGGGGGTCTCCGCCAATGGTTGGCGTCGAGGTATTGAAGTCGCATCAACTCCGGGAGTCGATAGCTTGGACGAGTTTGATTCGTCGGCTCGGGGAGCCGACGCACCCTACGTAATGGGGGTCTCCGCCAATGGTTGGCGTCGAGGTATTAAAGTCGCGACGGTTCCGGGAACCGGCGCTGCGAAAAGGAATTTCGCGTCGACTCCGGGAGTCGACGCACTCTTTGTAACGAAGGCTCCGCCAATAACAGGCGTCGAGGTGAAGATGGCGTGTTGACTCCGGGAGTCGACGCTGCAAGCGGTGCGGACGGTTGCAAACGTCCCGCACCGGAAAAACTTGCATGCTGTCGTGCAGCCGGGCTGCACGACGAAGCGCCGGGCGACCAAGCCGGGTTTGAAGTCGCTCGCCCGCGGGACGTACCCGCCGGCGGTATACAAGAAGAACACCCGTCCACGACTGGGCCTGGACGAGGTCATGAATCATGCGGAGCCGGGCTCCGCAAAACAAAAAGACGGCGCATGCGAAGATCGCTGCGCAAGTCTTGGCCTGGGGCCGAGACGCTACAAGAAATGTCTGCTGGGTAGACGGAGGCTGAGAAGCCGGACGTCGAGACGCTGAACGTCTTGACGCGTACCTTTGCCGGATTCCGGTACAGGGAGATGACTCTCGCTAACCCTCCGACGCAAGCGTCGGAGTTTACTTCGCTTCCAGTCATGAGCTGGAAGCGCTTCGCGCGTGACTTGCACGATGGACGCATCGAGCAAATATGCATTCTCTCGGACGCCGAAAGAACGAAGAGCGAGAATGAAGAACTGAGGCAGTTCTTCATGGAGACCACCACTGAGAGTGAGGACACTCTCAGTGCGAAGACGAAGAAGGAGCGCTTTGAAGAGCAGAGCTGGGACTCGCTGAAGTCGAGTCCCTTCTACGAGATTCTACAGGAGCACGCGGACGTGCTTCCGGAAGAGATCCCTGCGGAGCTTCCGCAGGACAAGGGCACCCAGCACGAGATTGATCTCGTGCCGGGCACGAAGTACTGTGTCACGCGGCAGTGGCCACTGCCGCGAGAGCAGGTCAAGGCGATCGACGACTTCTTTGAGAGTCGCCGCAAAGCTGGACAAGTGCGGGAATCGAAGTCCCCGCACAGTGCTCCGACGTTCTGTGTCAAGAAGCCACAGGGCGGCTGGCGCATCGTTCATGCGTACAACAAGCTGAACGATGCGACGATACCGGCGCAGACACCGATACCGCGAAAAGATGTCATCATCGATTCGATGGCCAGGTGCACTATCTACAGTGCTCTTGATCTGCGCGATAGGTTCTATCAGATCCTCATGCGTGAGAGCGATATCCCTCTCACGGCTGTGAGCACGCCGAGCGGCATGCTCTAGGAGTGGCTGGTGATGCCGCAAGGGCTGAAGAACGCCCCTGCGACCTTCAACAGGTGCGTGACGCACTTGTTGCGCTCGGTGTGCGACTTCGCACCGAGCTACTTCGACGATGGGTTCGTCCACAGCCAGCTGCGGACGGGATGAGCGACGTTGAGATGCACAAGGTGCATCTCCGGAAGCTGCTTGCGCTCATGCGCAAGCACAAGCTCTATGCGAACCTGAAGAAGTGCATCTTCGGGGCGAGCGAGATACCCGTGCTCGGGTGTCTCGTTGGGAAGAACGGTGTCCGCCCTGACCCTGAGAAGGTCAGAGTGATCAATGAGTGGCCGACGCCGTCTAACGTCAAGGAACTGCGGCAGTGCCTTGGCTTGGCCACAGACTTGTGCAAGTACGTGAAGGACTACGCGGACATGATACGCCCGCTGTCACAGCTCCTGAAGAAGGACGCCGAGTGGGTTTGGGCTGCTGAGTGTCAGCAGGCCTTCGATGCAGTCAAGCGGGGCTTGACTGAGGCGCCGATCTTGGCGGTGGCCGACCAAGATCGCCCATTCCACGTTGTATGTGACGCATCCGACTTCGCAATCGGATGTGCGTTGATGCAGCCCGATCACGAGGGTCGTGATCGTGTTGTCTACTACCAATCGCGTCAGCTGAAGCCAGCTGAGCGCAACTACCCCGTACATGACAAGGAGCTCCTTGCCATGAAGTACGCACTCGCGAAGTTCCGAGTGTATCTACTCGGAAGCAAACCGTTCGTGGTCTATACGGACCACGCGTCACTGCGGACGGCTGTGAAGTCGCCGCACATCTCGCAACGGATGGCGAGATGGCTCTCATTCTTCGCGGAGTATAACTTCCGGGTTGAGTACAAACCCGGAAGACTCAATGTGGTGGCCGACGCGCTCTCGCGTTGACCTGATTACGCCACGACTGATGCCGACGTCAATGCCATTGACGCCATGCGATCGAGCACCCCAACGTCGTCACTGTTGGACGACGTGAAGGTCACGTACGCGCACGACGCGGACACGAAGCTCTTGCTGGTCTACGGCTCAGCGCCTTCTGACAAAGCTCGTCAGAAGCTGCCGAAGCATCTTCGTGCTCGTGCACACCGTTATCGGGTGCACGACGGGTTACTACTCTACAGTGCAGTCGACGACAACGCAGACCGCGTTGGCGTGCCCAATGACCATGACCTGCGACTCAGGATCATGTACGAGTATCACGATGCACCGACTGCGGGGCATCCGGGCCGTGAGAAGACATACCTTCTTCTCACGCGAGACTTCTACTGGACCCTCCAGTATAAATGGGTGCGCAAGTACGTCCGTGCTTGCGAGGTTTGTCAACGTGTGAAGCCTGCGCCTTTCGCGCAGGCTCCCTTGCAGTCACTACCAACTCCACGAGAGTGTTGGCAGTCCATGTCTTTGGATTTCGTGTTCGGTCTTCCCCCGGACAGCCAGGGGAACACAGGCGTTGTGGTCTTTGTTGACCACTTCAGCAAGATGGTACATCTTGCTGCGGTACCCGCTAAAGTGACTGCGAAGCAGACGGCGCGTCTGTTCGTTGACATGGTGTTCAAACACCATGGCATGCCGATCGACATTGTGTCGGATCGGGACCCGCGCTTCACTGCACATCTTTAGCAAGAAGTGTTTACACTTCTTGGGAGTCAACTTTCGATGTCGACTGCGGACCATCCGCAGACGGACGGGCAGACCGAACGCGTGAACCGCGTGCTCGTTGACGTGCTTAAGAGCTACGCTCACTCGTTCCAACACTGAAGCGAGTGTCTACCGATGGCGGAGTTCGCCATCAACAACTCGGTACATGCCTCGACTGGGCATACACCGTTCTACGTGAATGCCATGAGGCACCCACGCCTCCGAGTCTACTCGGGATGGTGGCTCCTTCTTTAAGTGGGGGAGGATCTCCGACTGCAACGCGGCAGCCGCAAAGTACCGCTGACACTTGCACAGTGTCAGCCGCAACGACACGAAGTAAAGCCAAGAACCGCGCGTCTGTGCAGGGCACAGACGCCGACAAGCGCACGAAGAACGTGTCTGTGCGAGGCACAGACACCAAGAAGAAGAAGAAGAAGAAGAAGAAGAAGAAGAAGAAGAAGAACGGGTATGTATAGGGCACAGACACCGCGACGACGAACGCAGAGGCCGGGCCTACTGCTGAAAACGAGCTGAACGAGTTCAGCTCGGACGCAATCAACTTCTTGCAGCGCAGACAAGCCGTCATTCGGTTTGTCCAAGACGCTATTGCAGCTTCTGTTGATCGACAGAAGCCGAACGCAGACAACGTTGGCAGGGGCAACACAAATGAATTCAAGAAGGGTTCATTGGTTTTGTTAGCTACTCAAAACCTGTCTAAACATGCAGTTTCCGACTTCGGGGCGAGCAAGCTCGCTCCGCGCTACATCGGGCCGTTCGCTGTGCTGGCACGGCAACGCCTACACACTGGACATACCGTCTAGTATGCGCCTCCATTCGACGTTCTACGTCGGACGGCTGAAGCCATACCTGCAGTACGAGCTACCTAGCTCGGCTGAACCGAAGCAGAAGACTCGGCGGAAGCCGTCATCCTCACCAGCGCGAAGTCGCGCTGGAGCAGCGTGGTCCAGCTCGGCCGGAACGATCGAGGCGGCCTGGGAGGCCGCCGTAACCTGAGGATACTTCAGAGCGCCGAACACAGCGCTCTAGAACTACTCCGCGACCGGAACTCGGTCGTGGGGAGACGCGAGATCAGGGTCAACACCAAGTTGACCACACACGAGGCGTGTTTCCACCACCACCGCCGCAAATTCGTGACGCACACGGCTCAACACGATGGATAGTTGAGCGGATTGTTGGTCACAGTATCCCGAGAACGAACAGGCAACCGGTTCGTTTTCGTATCCGTTGGAGAGGATTCCCTCCCAACCAAGATACATAGGAGCCGCGGAACGTCTTGCTTGAAGACGTCCCGGACATGGTGAGGGTGTACGAAGCCCACCATGCGGGAAAGTAATACGAGCGCTGTTGTTAACAACAGCGCCCGAAGGCACTTCGAGGGCAGACGTAGGTACCTGCCCCCGTGGCAGCGACGCGCTTCGCACGTTGCCGCGCATTATACCCAGCAGCAGAGATGTCCTCCGCTGCTGCGCCAGGGGTCTTCAACTTCGACGTGCTCGTTACGGAACGAGCATGCTCTCTTCAAACGTCACGCATTGACCAAACGGTCAATGGTGGTTAGACGTGCCGAGACCGGCACGTCTAACCTTGATGGGGGGATGATGTAACGGGGTTACACGCACAAGTGGCTACAGTCACTTGTTACTCTAACAGATGCGATGTCTGTTAGAGGTTTGAACACTTCCTCGACCTTGGTGTAAGGTACACCAATGGCTACATACATTTACGACCACCACGACGGTGGTGCATACACATTTAGGATTCTTATTGGCTGAAAGCAGCATCTTTTAGCCAATGAGCGACATGCATAGCATTGGAATTCTGCCAACCAGCCGTTGGCAGATTCCTATCTTAGAATATTACATTTAGAGGAAGTCAGAAACATAAAACAAAAATAGCAGTTCTCATCTTTTACCAAAACACGCTACTTGGAGTCTTTATCTTGTTTAAAGTATACTCGTGGATCTCGAGTATACTTAACTCAAGTAAAAGAAACATACGCTTCCTCATACACGTGCGCATACGTGCGCATACGTGTAAGCCGTAGTAGTGAGCCAAGGTAGGCCCACTACACAAAGCGTCGTAACACCTAAAACCAACGAATCGTGATCGTCTCCATTTCCAACACACGGTAAACCTTCGTCATCACGCGTCGGGCCAAAAACAAACGCTGTTTCTGCGTCAATCCCTGACGAGAGCGGAAACTCACGCACCAATTGTTTCAACGATCCCACTGAATTGCGCTCTCCATGTTTCGTTCGCAAATGCTTTACACAGCGAGCGACTTGTTTGTAGGACGGCACATCATTTAGCGGTGGAGCTGCGCTGTAGCGGCGCAGACCAGATCAAATGTGCCTGGGCGCGAGCCCCGTTTCATCCATATCGCCAATGTACTTCTTCATTGCGGGTGTAATAATCGCACGGTGTTTGCCTTCACAACAGGCGTCCCCGTGCGCGTGAGGAACCACAGTCGCCATAATTTGCCAGGTATGAAACTGTGAGCATTGCCAAACTTTCCACACTTTGCTGCACTGCGGTTTCTTACGTCCGGTTGGCACCGACAGATTTACACAAGTAGCACTAGAGCAACGCAAACGCCGCTCCTCCATTTCGTGGTCGCCTAGGCAAATGTGGCAAAGCTTCACGCGCTTGGCGTAAGCACCGGAACAGCACATAATTGAGAGCCGCGCCTTCGTGTAGGTCTCCGTGGTGGGCCCCTCCGCGATGATGGTCCATGATTGGTGAGGTTCTGGTGTCGAGTCGGCGGTGTCCATGGTGCGTTGAGGCGACGACGCGGGAGATTCAAACCAAGTGTCTTGTGGCTTGTGCGAAGCAGCAAATGAGCAATGCCGTCCTATCATTTTATTTGGTGTACACACGCCTCTACTTCAGGACCACCGCCGAACTTAAGGTAAATCACCGTAATCCAGTATATCGGTCAGTTTATTGTGAACTTCTGCGCTTAATATTCGGACTCCGTCAGTTTATTGTGAAGTTCGGTATATAATAATCGTGAAGCTCGGCGCATAACAATCGAACTCAGTCAGTTTATTGTGAAGTTCGGCGCATAATAAGCGGACTTGGTTAGGTTACATATATATTGGATTCTGTATGTCGCGGCCCTCATCGCACATAATTTCCTAATGTAGGACGGGGACTACAAATAAAGTGGACTACACTATTATGTAGCACCCTTGGATGTTTGGTTGTGCCCGATTTTTTGTTTGGTTTTTCCCTGAATCTGTTTGTTTCTGCTCTGCACAGGTGTTTGATTTTGGTTTTGTCTTAATGTGTTTGGTCGTGTCCCAAAAGTGTTTGCTCTTGTCCAAAAACATGTTTGAGTCTCGTTTACGGCCGAGCTGGATGGTACAGTACAGCGATCTCTGGGCCGTCATGTACGCGTGGTATTTCCAGGCATCAACAAACTAGGCACTTGGTACATACACAATCCAAAGTACCTAAATGGAGTTTTCAAAATGTCCTTGTTTAAGAGAATGGCTTCAGGCTCGGTTCTATAGTAAATAGTGGTCCATTGATGGTTATGTCGTTGGTACATGTATTTCTCGGTGCTTTTATCTTATTTAGCGCAGTAGCAGCTGGGCTAGAACTACTAGAACCACTCATTCCGTCGCCGCTACAATAACCACTGCCACCACCCTCCTCCCGTTACTTTCGTCACTATGCCTTCAAGCTTCGCGCCAATATAATTCGTGCTAGCTCGACCTCCCTCTGCTCTGTGCATTTGGCACGCCAATCAAGCTCTCATACATGACAGCGCATTCCGCGGCAGCCGTACCTGCCAAATTATGAGATGGGGCTGGGTCGACCAGGCAATCGTAACAGACCAATATACCAAAGTAAATATTTTAAATAATAAACTAACTACATGTAACCTGGCAATCGACTTATTATCAAATCTTCGTTACCTTACATTGACTTGTGGATACCACAGAACGAGCAAGGAGCAGCTACACTGTACCTGCGCTCTGTTGCGCATCATGGAAATTATCAGATATTATGGGTAACAACAGCTCTTTAGCTTGGTGGACCATGCATCACCACCACACAGACTGAAATTCTTGATCGACGCAGTGTCGGGACTACCCGTGAATTAGTCCCGGTGTGAGAACGATTCACACTCGGCCCCATGAATATATCTCTTGCTAGGAACACAAACCTGTTGATAGCGACTTGTAGAACACATTATCTAATTCATATGCTTCACTTGCCATAGTAATATATAGATCTTTGTATGGTGCCTAATTCAAGATTTCCAAAGTGCCGATTTCAAGTCCAAATGGGCATTAGGCACAATATCCTAATTTGTTGATGCCTGGGTATTTCCCCAAAGACGTGCCGGCCGCGCTCTTCAAGAGAGAGAGCGTTCTAATCACAGAGGAAGATGGTCATTTCACAGAGCGTGGGGTCATTTTACAGAGCGTGGGGTCAAACTACAGACGGTAGTGCATAATCACAGAGACAGCGATTGCTTCACAGAGCACGCTCCTGTCGGCACAGCGTAACCCGCGCAATTCTGCCGCAGAATTGCCGCACATTTACTATTGCATATTATTGCTGCTACTGGCCGGCTCAATGCCTGCGTACAGTGGGGACTTCTTGTGGTGTGGCGCCCATGAGGGATCACTACAGCCCACCCCCGCTGCCTCCTACTTTCGAACTAGGCGCGCTATTAACGCATGTAGCTCGACTGAAAAGCGAGGTATTTAAGCATGGGGGAGCGTCGTGCAGCTACGCGATCGTGGTAACGCGAAGCGGATGAAACAGGGCTACGTGTACATCACCCGCATAAATCTAGAATGGCATAGAGTGAAGTGAAATACGAGCTAGCTGCTACAGCGTGCAGTAGCACAGGCTGCGGTTGCCATGCCTCGAGTAGCAGCCCGATGGAGGGCGGAGCACTAGTCGAAAAGACACTTGCGCCGTGCGCTACAAGTCTCTCAACCATGTCGACGTGGCCGTTCACAGCTGGCCGTGGCCATTGAGCGCGTCGATAGCGGCGGTAGCACACACATCTCTCAGTCAGGTATGCTTCTCGAGCTGGAAGCGCGGCAATGAAACACTCGAGTCCCCATGCGTTGTGCCGCTCTTATGGCAGGTCGATATAGCTCTTAAGGCAGGTCGATATAGGATCAAATAGTGGTGACTCATGCGGCAGACTGACTGGCGTTGCGTCCGGTGGAGACCACGTTCAGCACTTTGGCGCCATCGACGAGGTTTCCTGTAGGCGAGTAGGATGCGCTATTATATATTATAAAATACTTCCTACACCTCAATGCATAAACTACAGCCTCGTCTGCCTCTTTAAGGCTGTAGCACGATGATGATCGACAGCTTTTATCTTGCAGTGTAGCATGAAACTTCTGCTCCTAGCATTGTCTGGTCGCGAGGAGCACAGTTTTAGTGCAACGAGGCGGCAGGTATTCATGCAGCAAGCGCACATCACAAAATACCATCTATCTACTCGATCACGGCATAGTATCACATAGGAGAGAAAACACACACAGCACCCATCAGATTCGGCTGGGTCCTTGCTCGTACAGTTCGCAAGTGCCGGTATTTCTGCCAGCAGAATTGCATTTGCTGCTGCCGGTATTGCCCTTATGTACTTCTGCTAGCAGAATTGCATTTAAGAAGGACCAAGATGTATTTCTGCCTGCAGAATTGCATGTGGCAAGGCCCGCGATGTATATCTGCCGGCAGAATTGCATGTGGCAAAGACCACTATGTATTTCTGCTGGCAGAATTGCATGTGGCAAGGAGCACTGTGTATTTCTGCTGGCACTCAGCCAGTAGTGACAGTGCTAGTGCTCTATTTCTGCTGATGGATCTGACGCCGTCCACAGCTTTAGGTGTGATGACTGCAGGCCATCATAGCAATTCTGTCCTTTATGATAGGTCATACATCCAGAATAGTGACTACCAAAAGTGTAACCCTGGAGGTTACACTGGGAGTTGAGTCTCCTCAGACAGCTGTTCTGTCATAAACGTTGCTCTGTGAAATTGCTGCACGCTCTGTGATTCTGCGTTTTTCGTCTGTGAAAATCACGTTTTCTCTCTTCAAAGAAGGGCCAGCGCTTTGACTGGGTCAACGTCGTGGTTTGGATCGACAACGCCGTCGAGAACCCGAAAGATATCGGCGTCGCACCCTCGTCGTATGTCGTCGTACGCGAAGTACACCCCACCTCCGCCCGATGGCATGAACGGCACAAGCGTCATGATCAACTGTACCTCGCTGATTCCAAGAACAGCGGTTTCCACACGGTGGACACGACCTGGATGAAGGGCGGTGAGTTCCAAGATCTCATTATGTGGGAGCAACTGGCCGATGCAGCGCGCGACGCTCTCAGCAACACCGATTTTGGCGAGAACGCCAAGGTCCCGTTCATTGACGTCAACTTCGAGGCGAACCTTCAGGCGACCTGGCCGTACAAGTACTACATGTAGCCGTTTGAAATTTGGTGCTGGGGAGTTTACAGCTGAGCCTGAGGACATTTTTTAGTATAGAGCATTACATCCATGACGAGTTGGCGCGCAGACGACGACGCCTAAGTAAGCTATTGCACACCTTCTACGAGCCCGAGCCCGTCTACTTCAAAAGTGGACTCCCCCTAAAACGAGAGCCAAAAGTCGCACAAAATGGGCTCCCTCATGGTAAGTACGAGATCAAGGAGCCCTGGTTCGGGCTCCCCATTGGCTCCAGGGCTCCCCAAATTTAGCTTCAAATCTATGACGGGCTCTCCATAGTAATATCTGATTGGCCAATTTTACCTAGACTTAAGGCGAGCAACTTCGCGTGATCGATGCGCCACGCTAGAAGATCGAGCTCAAAGATCGCCACAGTAGAAGATCTCGCGCCGCTCATATGTGTACAGCCGCTCCGAGGCCACCCCAGCGTCGCCGATAGTCCTTCCTCCCCCTCAAGGAGAAGCCCTCTTTCCTATGCCTTTTCAGGTTAGAACCTGGAGATACTTCAATGACGGCCAATCATCAGCGAGATATTTAACACAGGTGAGGGGGAGCCCTTAACGAGGGCTCACAGTTCTGGAGGGCTCCTTTCACTTAACCTATTGAACTCAAGAGCCCAGGAGCCCGAGCTCGCGACTTTTTGGGTTCACCCAAGAACCCAGGAGCCCGGCTCTCCCCAGGGCTCGTAGAAGGTGTGAGCTATTGTGTGTGATGATACCTTAGCGGTGATCTGCTCAACGTGACAGTCACACTGCCACATGCCTCATGGGTGGCAGCAAACATCGGGAGTGGGGGAATTGACTTGCGCTTGAAGCCGTGGGATCGACATATTGCTGCACTTGAAGCTGACTCACCGAAGCGAGTCGAAAGGCTCTAATATTGATGAGCTCCATTTCACTATGTTATGCTAAAGCTAAGACCAGCGCTGCCCACACCTCTAATCTGGGGCGGGCCCCCATTTACAACAACCTCACTCACTCCTTCCGTATTGACACTTGTCCGAGCCGCCGAAGACGACGCACATGGCCTCCTCCTCCTTCAGCACGGACTTCTCGTCGTCGGACCTCTTGTCCTTCATGGCCTTCAGCTCCTCCCTCATGAACACCTTCAGCACGAACCGTCCCACGAGGCTGCGCTTCATTTTGCCCATGGAAGGCACGCCCTGCCACACCTTGTGAACCGATCCGTCGAGGTAGCGTTGCGGTTGGCACGGGCCCTCGATCGTCTCCGCGAGCATCGGCTTCTGGCCGTTCTCCTTGTAGGCGGCGACGGCCTCGTGCGGGTACACGAACCAGCGCAGCCACTCGTGGCTCGGCACCAGCTTCTGACCTTCCAGGAACTCCTCGGCCGACACGGCCTCCTCGATGCAGGCGTCGGCCAGCACAGCGGCCCACTCCAGGTTCTCGCGGCGGTGGGCAGCAATGCTGCGGATAGGGGCGACGCACACGGAGGCGCGCACCGTTTCCACGTCGTCAAGCTGCATACTAGCCAGGTACTTCTTGGCCGGGAAGGAGGAGGCACTGCGCGAAACGTGTCTCCACGCTCCGTTGTGAGGGTCGTACTCGTACTGCGGCAGGAACTTCCAGCCGTGGTCGGCCACGAAGTTCACCGCCTCAAGGATGTACTCGACCTCATCTTCATCAGCAAAGTACGGGAAGCTCATGCGTGCGACGCCCGGCTTGAGCACCTCGTCCTTGGCGACAACGGCATAGCCCAGAGCAGTGATATGCTCACGACTGAGGCCAAGCAGGCGGGCACCGAAGGGGCCGGCGCACTGACAGCCGCCACGCGCCTGGATGCCGAACAGGTCGTTCAGCAGTGCACACACGAAATTGTGGTGCAGGAAGCGGTCACCAAAGCGAACGAGGAACGAGAAGATCGGCAGCTGGTCCACGTTGTCGTGGCCGAGCAGCACGATGTGGTTGTTGCGGCCCAGCACCTCACGGACGTGCTGCACGTGTTGGCGCTCGAGCTTCATGATGTTCTTGGGGCCGACACGCTGCTTGAGTTCGAAAGCGAGGCCGAGACGGATGCTTCCCAAGATGTCGGGGGTGCCGCCCTCCTCGCGCTCGACCTTGTTGGCGAGATAGCTGTGGGCCTTCTCCGTGACGAACAGCACGGTACCGCCGCCGGGCATGGTGGGGACCTTGTTGCTCATCAATTTCTTCTTGACCACCAGCACACCGGGCGAACCGGGGCCGCCCACGAACTTGTGGCCCGAGAAGAACACCGCGTCCTTGTAGGCGGCCGGGTCCTCGGGGTTCATGTCGATGTCGACGTACGGGGCGCAGGTGGCGTAGTCCCAGCACGACAGGGCTCCGTACTTGTGCAGCAGCTTGGACACCTCGTCCACGTCGGCCAGCATGCCCGTGAGGTTGGAGGCAGCGGCGAACGTGCCAATCTTGAGGTCGCGGCCCTGGTAGCTCTGGAGCTGGCGCTCGAGCTCCTCCAGGTCGAGGCCGCCGGTCTTGGCCTCCGAGATCTCGACCACATCGGCGCAGTACAGCTCGCGCCACGGCAGCAGGTTCGAGTGGTGCGAGAACGGGCACGTGAAGATGACCGGCCGCTTGTACGCGCGATGGTGGCGCCGCATCGTGGTGAGACCGAGCGCATTGATGAATTTGTTGATGGCGCTGGTGCATCCTTGACCCGAGAAGAGCACGACGTCGCGGGCGCCGCTGCCGTGTAGACGGGCGTTGACAGCCTTGCCGATGATTTGGCGGGCTTCCTCGCGGAAGGAGGTGGTCTGCAGCCCCGTGACCGAGGTGGTGGTGTGCGTGTTGCCGTAGGTGGGCATGACCTCGTTGCGCATGAAGGTCTCGATGCTCTCGATGACCTTGCCGCTGGCCGTGTAGTCGGCGTAGCACTGCGCCTTGACGCCGAACGGCGTCTCGAACGGCACGTTGCGGCCGATCATGTTGTCGGCGATGTCGTGCAGCAGTTGAACGTCGATCTCGTCGTCGTCCTCGTCCGCCTCGACCGTGGCGCCCTCGACCGAGGACAGGTCGGTGGCGATCGAGGTGCGCACGGTCATGCGGCGGTCGGCCTCCTTCATGACGTCCAGAGCGAACTCCGCGTCCATGTCGGGCGTCGGTGCTTCGACCACGCTGTTGGAGCTGGATGAGGTCTCCGAAGACGTTTCGTGCTTGTCATCGTCGGAGGTGGCGGCAGCAGTCGCCGTGGCCACCTGGCACTGCCGGTCGATGCGTTCGGCTTCCAGGTCAATGGACGATGTGTCGGTGCGGTTGAGCGGGTTGTTGGAGCGCGAGGAGAGCACATTCGGGTCCTCGGAGTCCTTGGTCACCGCCAGTAGACTGCGGCGCGGCAGGGCGCCCTCGTCAATGCTGTGGCGCATCATGGCGGATACGAACCGTATCAGACGAGCGAGCGGATCACCAACCACGCGATGCGCTTCACCGTTTGGCGTCAAGTTTGGAAGTGACAGGCAGCAGCAACTGATTTGAATGGAGCTCTCTGCAGAGGTCAGGCATCCTGCCGACTAGGGTCTCGAAAGCGATCGGCTCACCCGGCCATTTGTTGAGGACCCCGGCCGGTATTCAAGCACGCACATGCTGCATCTTGACAGGCCTGTCCAAGGCGCAGCCCCACGACGCCGTAGACGCTGCAAAATGGCCGAGAAAAGGCTCGACGCGCTCCAGTCGAGCCACGTTTGACGGCGCGGCCTGCAGAAACGCCACGACGAGTTGCATGCGCCGCTCGTCGCCGATTTGCGTCTCTTATCCTTCAGACGAGACCTGTCCGATTGCGAGGGGCATGGGCATTGTTCAGCGTGACCAAGGACGAGAGCTCGGTCGCAGCGAGCTGCAGCGGCACCATCTGAGGAGCGACATCTCCATACCAAATGCTCCCGAAATTCGGGCCGAATGGGTTCGGTCGCGAGCGCATCGCATCGATCGGCGCGTCTCCAGCTCGGGAGAATTTTTGCTTCAAGGGCTGCTGCGGATAGCCTTGGTGTCCGCTTTGTGTTGACCAGGTCTGGTACGGTGGATACCAGGGATCACCCCACCCAACGCCACGCCAGCCACGGGAACCTGCAACGGCGGGAAGGAGAGCTAGCGCGGCGCAGCGCCGCTCCCGGTATCGCTTGCTGAGGCGGTATCTCTCCCCGCAGCGACGAGTCAACCGGGTACGCCAGCATGCACAGAGCTTGCGCGGCGGCGCAGTCTCCGGGGCTCCCGCGCTACTCTGCTGCTGGTACATGCAGTTGATGGGGGGTGGAGGGTATAAGCTGACCCGGTCCACGGCCGGCACGCGCAGCGAGAAACAATACTTGTAGATTTTGGATCTTCGGGCATCGCAGCTGTAGACGCCAAATACCACTCGCTAACGGCGTGGCCTACAGTACAAGCATGCACCTGCCAGCAAATGTCTGCTCGACCGCGCGGGCGAGTACACTGTACTGTACTATTTCCTGTCTATCCGAGATCGCTACCTCGAGCGGGCGCGATAGGCGAGCCAAGTCCAGCCCAGTCGCCTCGGCCGACAAGGCGCTGGGATGCTGATCACAAAGTTTTGCTGCAAACCGAATCTTGCGGGGCCTCTCCGGCTGTCCTACCTGCGAGGCAGCAGCAACACGCTGGTCCATTGCCGCGTTGTGGTCGAGTTTCGAGTCCTTTTCGGAGGTGCATATATTGCGCCGCGTTGCCGTCGCCCGGCGCACCTGAATCGACAATTCCCACGTGGCACGCCTCCGTATGCTACATCCGTCAGGTGCCTGACCCCGACTGCAACAACTGGCCGTCGACACCTGCCGCATACATTTTTGACTGCAACGGCGACGCTGGATGAGGTCTCTGCAAGCAGTTGACAACGGTCGATTCACTTGAAACACCAATCTGATGCACTTGCATGTGTACAAATGCACTGTGATCCGCCACACGACAATGGATTTCCTCGCCGAAACGGGGCGGACCGAGCCAGAGACTCAGCATCGGGCAGCGCCGTGTCCGCGACTTACAGTGCCTTGGTCCATAGACTTTGCATTCGTGCACAACTCATAGTGAGTGAAGGAGGCTACACAAACACTACATGTATCCTTGTGTTAATCCTTACCACTCCGTTTCAAAATGAAAGCACGATTGGCGTCAAAATGCGCCCTCCAAATCAATTTTCAACGTTTTCGCGTAAAAATTGCACCACTTGAACTGCTGAATTCTCCTCTTTCAATTGATGTGCTAGTTTACTTGAACCGTTTAGAATTGACCTTTGTACACTTGAATATCGTATGGCTAGTAGGCTTTTCTCTTCGGAAATGCACAAGAAAGTACAAGTCATCCGTGATTTGAAGATGTCAGTAATCCCTCCATACTCAAACCAAGTCTTTTTTCGTGCTATCTTTCTGAAACAACCTTCACGGTGAATCATGCTTTCTTTTTTGAAACGGAGTGGTATATTGTAAGTTACAGGTTGATCAACTTGACCAAGCTTCACCAAGTCTCCCCGCCCTGACCATTCGGCGGATGGCCATTATTGCTCGGTGCGGATCGTTTACTTTTGCGGTCGCATCATGGATGTGAGGGATGCCTGGCAACAACCGGAGGATGGCCGCTATCATGGTGTGTGGATAGCATCCGCCCGAGGCGTATCAATTCCGGCTGGCTATTGCATGAATGCTGCATGTGTGCGAATGTGTCTTCGGCGAAGACAGCGAAGACTCTTCGCTGCACTTTGAGTAAGAATAACACTCAAATGTACATGTATGAGCATGTACGCGTACGGTAGGTATGTGCACTAAAACAAATACTATAGCTTGTATTTCTGTCCATACAAGTGCACACTGACGGCTTACGTACATACGTTTCATCTCTGGTAATGAGGTGCTAAGCCTCAAAATGCATACACTGTTGGGATGGCGGGACTTGCGATCGCCCCACCTTGCTAATAACTCGACACTAATACTAAAACGCGATAATCTATAGGTCTTCAGAGAGGCTCTCACTTCGAGCCCCCCCCCCCTCCCGCCCCAGGCTTGTTCATGGGGTCGGCATGTAGTGACGGAGCATTATCCGCCCCATGCGACTCCGTTTAAGCTTGGCCATGGACGGCGTGTCGTCCCAGATGCGGATCATGGTGCCGCTCAGGTACAGCTGCGGCTGGCACGGGCCCGTGATCTTGTCCGTCAACGGGGCCTTTTCACCGAGCTTCTTGTAGTCCGCGACAGCTTCGCACGGGTAAACGAACCAGCGCAGCCACTCGTGGTCCTTGGGCACCTTCTGGCCCTCGGGGAACGTGTCGAGCAACGACGCTTCCTTCATGCAGGCGTCGGCCTTGAGTGCCGCCTGCTCCAAGTTCTCGCGTCGATGGGCAGCGATGCTGCGGATAGGCCCGTCGAGAGGTGACGAGGACACGCTGCTGGTGTCGTCGCTGAAGAACTGCAGCTCAGACAGACAGCTCTTCGTCGGGAGGATCTCGTTCGCGCACGAGGTGTGCCGCCACGCCGCTGTGTGAAGGTCGAAGTCGTACTGTGGCAGGAACTTCCACCCGTGGTCGGCGACGAAGTTGACGGCGTCCAGAACGTACTCGACCTCGGCGTCATCGACAAAGTACGGGAAGTTCATGCGGACAACTCCAGGCTTGATGGCCTCGTCCTTCTCCATGAACGCGTGACCCAGAGCCGTGGTATGCTCCTTGCTGATACCCAGTAGACGAGCTCCAAAGGGGCCGGCACACTGGCACCCGCCGCGCGCCTGAATGCCGAAGAGGTCGTTCAGCAGTGCGCAGACGAAGTTGTGGTGCAGGAAGCGATCCCCGTAGCGCACCATAAGTGAGAAGACCGGGAGCTGGTCCACGCTGTCGCTTTGGCGACCGAGCAAGACGATATGCTTGATGCCATCAAGTGACTCGCGCACGCGCTGCACGCGGCGGTGCTCCACTGCCATGATCGTCTTGGCCCCGACGCGTTGCTTGAGCGCGAATGCGAGGCCAAGGCGGATACTTCCCAGAATGTCGGGGGTGCCGCCTTCTTCTCGCTCCACAGTGTCCTTCAAGTAGCTGTGGGCTTTTTCCGTGACAAACACCACAGTGCCACCGCCGGGCATCGTGGGCACGTCGTTGGTCATGTGTTTCTTCTTGACAACTAGCACACCGGGGGACCCGGGGCCGCCAACGAACTTGTGACCGGAGAAGAAGATTGCGTCCTTGAAAGCGAGCGGGTCCTTTGGATTCATGTCGATCTCGACGTAAGGTGCGCAGGTGGCGTAGTCCCAGCAGGCCAGCGCGCCGTGCCTGTGCAGCAGCGAGGAGATCTTGTCGACGTCGATGAGCATCCCCGTGAGGTTTGAAGCAGCACTGAAGGTTCCGATCTTGAGTTTGCGGCCGCTGTAGCTCTTCAATTGACGCTCCAGCTCGTTGAGGTCAAGACCCCCACCATCGGTAGCTTCAGGAATCTCCACGATATCTGCAGCCAGGCTTTCGCGCCACGACAGCAAGTTCGAGTGGTGGGCGAACGGACCGGTGAACACCACGGGGCGCCTGGAGGGGAGTCGCAGGCGTTTGTTGGTACTGATACCAAGCGCCGAAATGAACTTCTGGATGGCGCTGGTGCATCCCTGGCCAGCGAACAGCACCGCGTCCTTCGAGTCGCGAGCGTTCACTGCACGCGCGATGATCTGGCGTGCCTCGTCACGGAACGCCGCAGTCTGCAGCCCCGTGACGGACGTCGTCGTGTGGGTGTTGCCGTACGTGGGCATGACCTTGCTGCGCATAAACTGCTCGATGCTCTCGAGCGGCTTGCCGCTCGCCGTGTAGTCCGCGTAGCACTGCGCCTTCACACCGAAAGGCGACTGGAACGGCACGTTGCGGCCGATCATGTCGTCCGCGATACCGCGCAGCAGTTGGTCGTCGTTTTCGTCGTCGGATGTGTCCATCTCGTTGTCCACGCAGACGCTGTTGCCGCGCACCACGGACGAGTCGGAGGTCGTGGCATCTTCTTCTCCATCCTCCTCGTTGAAATTGAACGAGGTGTCCGACAGTCCCAGCGGGTCGATGTCCGAGCCAACGATGCTCACGGACTTTTCCGAGGCGACGACGAGCTTCCCCTTCTCCTTGGAGATGTCTTGGATTAGCAGCGAACTGCGCCTGGCCTCCCCCGATTCCGAGACGCGGAACACCTGCGAAACCCACGGAGCTGGGAGCGCTGCAGCCGTGCTGTCCTCGTTACTGGTAGGCGGCATATTAGTGAATGGTTCGAGATCCACAGCCAGCACCGATAAACCCTGGGGCACGGAGGGGTTTTGGAAAGTGATGGAGACACTGACAGGCCCCGAACGTGGTTCGGTGAGGTGCTTGCACTGCAACGAGCCGCCGCTGACCCGGGATCCACATCCCCGGAAGGCGGCGGACGATGTGCCGCCGGTCAGGCGAGCCCGAGGCGCCGGCTTTATTGCGCGAAAGAGCGGCGACTGGGATGGCGAGCTGCCGACACCATACAAAAAACTACCCGGGGGCTCAAGCTTTGCGCGTCGGAGGATCATCACGGTGGATTTGACTGGTGCATCCTGTAGAAGAAGTGTCCGCTCGAGCGCAAGACACCTCAAGTCGGGCGCCTCTGTCCGCACAAACTGTTTTGACACGAGTTTAATGCGGACAACTCGGCGACGCAGCGCGGTCAGGCAGGACCCAGCTGGAGGGCACCTCGGGAGGACTTGGGTCTTCACATAGTCACGCAGGCGTTGACGCCAAGGAGGCTTTCCACTGCCGCACAGCCAGCGAGAACGGGATACATGTATTAAATACGTACAGTACAGTATTTGCCAAAGAAACGAGCTCGTCGGATTCAAACGGAGATCGGGTCGGGAACGCACGCGGGTCAATATGTTGTGCGCTTGCGGACGTTAGAAGGCCCTCAAGGATTGCGCCTGCAGTACACGTACCTCAAACGCCGTTGAGGGCGTCGCGAGTTGAGTAAACTACAGTAATGCATTAGATTGCATTAGCGCCGTATGCACCGCTACCTAGGGGATGTTATCAAACGGTATCTACGATATCTACACCGAGACAAAACCAAAAAGCCTCACCAAGTCGTTTGAGATGTCATGGGAAATCCTGCCGATCGACTTTCACTTCATGTCAAGGTGATGAAGGCGCAGAGGATTTCAGCTCGATGAGCTGCCCTTGTCGTCTTTACATGTACTTGCACATCACTCACAGATGTATTTCAACTCACTCGTACAAATTGCGACCTGAAAAAGGTGTTTAGATGGACGACACCTTCTTTCCGTGAACATTTGCATGTACATGTACGATCATGAGATGGACTGGTCAGCTAGCCTAAAAGACTGAAATGAAACCTCACTTAAAACGATGTACATGTAATACGATTGACTGCAATACTGAAACCCTCGCGACTATAAGTTGCGGACCACCACACACCCGCCAGACATCTAAATGTACGGCTGAAAGCTTTGCTATGCCATTTTTGTGCGATCATTGAAAAACTTCCTCTACATAAGTCCCTCTCGACGGGTCTACGAGGTGTTGCTTCTCAAACTTGGAGAACGACGCCAAGCTACCACAGCGACGTCTTCATCTTGTAGTATCATCGCCATTTTACTCGTCATTTAGCGGTGTTGAGGCATGACCTGCTGGGCTTGCCACCTATTTTTTTTTACTTTTTGAAATTTTCAAAATCAGACACACGAACCAGTGCAGGGGCCCCTCTGGTTTTCTGATTCCGCGGGAGGTCAAACCCATGAAGCTGCTATCTGGATGGAGCGGCCCGCGAGCTTTGTAGCTTGCTTGACGTTTCATTGTCGGACCCCGACTCGGGTGGCGGTGAGGTCTTGGATAGACTCGGCGACCTCTGTAAACTGTACGTTCTGGATAATGAATTGATGAGTGAGGCTTCCCCTCCGGGAAGGCAAAATAACACCGTGAAATGCAGGAGTCAGGGCGCGGCAACAGTGAACCAATATTCACAGAGGACGCCCTGTCTAAACGAATTTCAGAACATAAACTCTGTGTTGGCATTCTTGAAGTTTACATGCTCTCGAGTAGTTTACCTGTTGATGATCTTGATCTTGAAAGCTCCGAAAGCCAAGGCCAAAAAAAGAACTTCACGAACCAGAATCTACATAGTCCCAGCCTTCTTACATGCCCAACGAAATGTATTATGTAATATGTGTGGAGTAATTTACGCGTGCTTGTGGTGCTGCTGGGGCGAGTCTTCACTCTCACTGCTGCTCTCATCCTCCGAGTCTGTCACGGGAGTCATATCCATCAACAACGGAGAGCTCTGGCCTGGCAGACAATAGCGAGCGATGAACATTCGCGCCGCCATCTTCATCCAGTGCCGCTTCATTGTGGCCAACGTCGGCACGCCATCCCAGACGTGGTTGATGGCCGGATCAAAGTACCGCTGCGGCTGGCACGGGCCGCTGATCTCGTCCGAGAGCGCAGGCTTCCCATCCAGCTCTTCAAAAGCATCAATGGCTTCGCTCGGGTACGCGAACCAGCGCAGTCCCTCGTAGCTGTCGGCAACCCTCTCGCCCGGGTGGAACTTGGACGCCGCTGCCTCTTGGATGGAGCGATCCGCAAGCTTCGCGGCCTGCTCGAGGTTCTGTCGGCGATGCGCGGCCATGTCGTGAATAGGCTCGACAACAGTCGACGAGCGCACAGCTTCAGCCTCGTCCATCTGCATAGCCGAGAGGAACTTCTTGTCCGGGAAGGCCACTTCGGCTCGAGAAATGTGGCGCCACACTCCTGTGCGGCAGTTGAAGTCGTACTGCGGCAGGAACTTCCAGCCGTGGTTGGCTACGAAGTGCACGGCCTGCAAGACGTAGTCGACCTCTTCCTCTTCCGCGAAGTACGGGAAGCTCATGCGAGTCACGCCCGGCTTGAGAATCTCGTGCTTGGCGACGACCGCGTGGCCGAGGTCGACAATGTGCTCGCGGCTGAGGCCGAGCAAGCGAGAGCCGAAGGGTCCAGCGCACTGGCACCCGCCACGGGCCTGAATACCGAACGTGTCGTTTAACAGTGCACACACGAAGTTGTGGTGCAGAAACCGGTCGCCGAAGCGGACCATCATTGAGAAGATCGGCAGTTGGTCCACGTCGCTCGACTGCCGGCCGAGCAGAATGATGTTCTTGTTGCGACCGAGAGACTTGCGCACATGCTCCACGTGCTGCCGTTCAAGACCCATGATCCGTTCAGGGCCAATCTGCTGCTTCAGCTGGAAGGCCAAGCCCAGACGAATACTGCCGAGGATATCCGGAGTGCCTCCCTCTTCACGCTCAATGGTGTTGGACAGGTAGCTGTGGGCCTTCTCCGTGACGAAGAGGACGGTGCCACCACCCGGCATCGTCGGCACCTCGTTGCTCATTAAGCTCTTCTTGACGACCAACACACCAGGCGACCCCGGGCCACCCACGAACTTGTGGCCCGAGAAGAAGACCGCGTCCTTGTAGGCGAGAGGATCCGTCGGGTTCATGTTGATGTCGACATACGGGGCGCAGGTCGCGTAGTCCCAGCAGGCCAGTGCACCGTACTTGTGCAGCAGCTTGGACACCTCGTCCACGTCGATGAGCATGCCCGTGAGGTTGGA
This sequence comes from Phytophthora sojae, assembly GCF_000149755.1. Taxonomy (NCBI): domain Eukaryota; phylum Oomycota; class Peronosporomycetes; order Peronosporales; family Peronosporaceae; genus Phytophthora; species Phytophthora sojae. The sequence continues at coordinate 8,455,964 of NW_009258117.1, forward strand.
GGCCGCGGCGAAGGACCCGATCTTCAGCGGCCGGTTCTGGTGACGTTGAAGTTGCCGTTCCAGCTCCTCCAGGTCGAGGCCGCCGCCCTCCGCCTCGGGGATCTGCACCTCGTCCGCACACGGACTCTCGCGCCACGGCAGGAGGTTCGAGTGGTGTGAGAACGGGCACGTGAAGATCACGGGCCGCTTGCTGGCCCGGTGGCGACGGCGGCCCTTGTTGATGCCGAGCGCCGTGACCAGCTTGTTGATGGCGCTGGTGCAGCCCTGACCGGCGAAGATGACGACGTCCTTGGACGCGCGCGCGTTGACGGCGTTGGCGATGATGTGGCGCGCCTCCTCTCGGAACGAGGTGGTCTGCAGCCCCGTGACGGACGTGGTGGTGTGCGTGTTGCCGTAGGTGGGCATGACGTGGTCATGGATGAAGCGCTCGATGCACTCGAGCGACTTGCCGCTGGCCGTGTAGTCGGCGTAGACTTGGGCCTTGACGCCGAAGGGCGTGTTGAAGGGGACGTTGCGGCCGATCATGTTGTCGGCCATGTCGTGCAGCATTTGGGTTTCGTCGGCAATGTCGTTGTCGTTGTCGTCGGCTTCAAGGTCGAACGAGACTGAGGAGTCCAGGGCCAAGGACGACGCGCCGGTGGACGAGCGCTCGGAGGGTTTCCGCTCTTCATCTTCTTCGCGCTTCTGCTGGGTGCGCGTAGAGGCCGCAGGTTTTTTCAAGACTGGCGGTGGCCACGAATGGCCGGTGGGCGTCTCCAGCTCTTGGTTGTTGCACACCATGGTCATGGCCAATTGGGAGGCGTGGCGGGTGTGTGGGTGTTGGAAGGCAAATTGGGTAATGACAGTTAGTTCGATTGCCGCTGAGTGCTGGGAGCTGGGGACGAGCGAGGTCGGCTCTGTTAGCCCTCAAGTGCATTGTCTGTGATCCTCCCAGTCCAAGTGGCTTCGAAGCTGGGATGCAGCGGCAACCTGCAAGATCTACTGGTCCTGGGTGTTCTTGTCGTCTTCGTGCGAGCCGTTCCCTGTTTGAGCTGCCTGCCATCCTGCATCAAAGCCGTTTTTCCCGCCGTTGCAGGCCCCAACGACCCAGGTGTTGTCTGCATAGATGAGCCGCCAGCAAGGTCAGGCGCATGCCTCAGCGTCAGGCGTGGCGCCGTCATGCTGGCCGGTTCGCGTGAGATCGAGCAAAGTCGCCATGCTTGTCACGAGCAGAGAGAGGAACTCGACCTGGGTTCGATGCGGATATTCCGCCAAATGCGCTGCATCGATAGTCAACCGTCCCAGATACACTTAGGCAAGTAGATTCATGGGTCTTGGCGGCGTCCCGACGATGACACGAGCATTCACTGTCCCCGGGTATCTTCTCCCCCCGCACATGACACCGTACGACGTGGGCGGAGACCATCGCTCGAGACCGGGCCCTGCACGCGCGCATCTAAACGACTCGATGCGTCTCGCGAGGTCAGGCACACGAGCTCGCTTCGGCCCTTTGCATCCTATCGAGGCGATTGGACTTGCTTGACCTACACATGTGCGACCAAACAAAACAAACGTACACATGTATCCATGTGTGCATGGACTGCTGCGGCACAGATCATTCCAGTGTTTGCAGGCCCACACCAAAACGGCCAAAGTATGTAGACTTTGCGGGTGATCTCATCTTGAAACTGAGCTGCACGGAAGCGCGCCATAACCACCAAAGCCACTTTGAGCCATCGAGTGTGAACCAAGCGCTTTTGAGTCGCCTCTCCTCAGTCAGAGTGATGTGTGTGTTCCAGTCGCAGCTCTTTCCAATCTTGGATTGTGCGATGCACGTTCTCGATCTGCTGCAGGACGACTGAACTTGCCGATCACGGCGGATCGGGGCACCGCATTCCCTTCTCCAACACGGAAAACGTGGGCGTAGCAAGGCGTATCGCGGGTGTTGCACAACCACAAGAATCGCGGCACGAGGAGCATGCTGCTTCAATCTGGCAGTCTGTGCGAATGGCCTCCTGCAGGCACTGCGTTTGAGGCCGGTTAAGCTTTCTAGCCTCTTCAAACTCTTCAAACTCTTCAACCTCTTCAACCTCTTCAACCCCGCTTCAATTTGCCGCTGGGAGCGCTCCATGGCATGGAATCCCTGCGCTGTCTCAGTTTGCAGAAGAAGCCCTTTGCTGCACCGAGGTCAGGCACAAGTATCGTTTGCGTGGTGTACCCTACTCGTCTTGCAGCAGCTGGTCATCATGGTGCATTCTCGGCGGTCCACATTGCTCTCAAGATCTCAAAGATCCGAGATTGCCTCCCTCATTCAGGACGCTTGCTCGACGCGCGTCGACACGAAGGTGCACTCACGCTCTTCATCGCAGTGCGTTTTCATAGGCCGCGTTTCTCGATATCTACCCTCTTGCAAACGCAAAAGCAGCAATTGCCATTTTAGAACCGGATGAGTGTGATGTGCGCGCACCGATTCACTGGGACGAGATCGACACAAATCTATTAATAGTACTGTCCTACGAAACACTGGCATTTCGTGACAGCACGGAGTAAAGCTTGTGCATTTTTCGTGGTAGTTCAGCCTTAACTTCGCACAATTATTCGCCATAACCACCCACCATCGACCCGCACATAGTTCATGGTGAACTCAGTTCCCTACGAACGTCGAATATTCACAAGGAAAGCGATACGATCGAGGACATCGACGCTTTGATATGATAGTTACCTCGCGGCACCGAGTACTGTGCAGCAACCGGTGTAGCTTACAAACACAGGCCTCCTGTGTTTGTAAGCTATAAGAACAGCGTCTTGGTGATCTCTCGCCCTGAATGTTGGCCGTGCTCCATTGCAGTCCGTCTGCTGACGGTTACCCGTGCCAGTGTAGGTTTCAGCGCCCACTTGCCGGTACACCTGTACCGAACATCTCGTCCAAGCGGGCGTCTGCAGGTAACGCTATGGTCTCATTACCACCGCCCTGGCTGCCGTAGCTAAAGATGACATTGCCGATCAGCGCGCCCTTGGCCCACAGCCCGCCGCAGCAGTCGAAAAATTCCGTGATCTGCGCCGGCATCACGTCCAAGCGTGTGGGCAGTCCTCGGGCAGCGTCGCCAAGAAGATGATGATGATCGTCACCATGGCGCGCTTCGGCTGCTTGGGCTGGAGCTGGGAAGTGGACGACGGCGGTGCCGAAGCAGCCGGGAGACTGAATCACACGGGAGAGTCTAACGAGGGCCATTTCCAGAGAGGGCCATTTTAAAAAATGGGCATATTTTCATGTTGAAGGGGGGCGGACACTCGCGCGTTGGCTCTCGTCTGCGGACATCGACACGGGGGGCCCGCCCCTCTCTCGCTTCACTCGGGGGGCACCGCTACGCGGCCTGCCCCACCCCCTTAGTCGAAGTCCTCGACTCGGCCAGGCGCGGTGTCTAGAAAAAAAAAATCGGGTTGCAGCGCTCGCTACGCTCGATCGCGCAGACCAGCCCCGCCTAATCGGCGGGCGTTGGAACCAGTGAATGTACTGAGTGAGGCTCGCGCTCGCGTCCGCTCGCCCTCGCCCATTCCTCAATCAGATGCATTGTTTATGAAAATGATTCTTGAACGGATTTTGCAGGACACCACCAGGACACAGAAAAGTGCTTTATTTGTCCAATCAAATTCCGAGTACCGATGAGATTCGGCCAATTACATTCATTGCGACTCTTGCCGTCTATGCTTGTCGGCAACACGATGCAGGCGGACTACCGTGACCCAGCTTAGTTGACCTCGACGGCGCTTTCTCGCGCGGGTAGTGCTGAGAGAGACTTCGATACTTGGAGCGCACGCTGCGTACACGCTGATGGCCTCCGACACTGTCTGGCCAGCTCGAAGTAAGTTTCTATCTGCTGCATACGTCTCGATCTTATTCATCAGATACCGGGCATCACTGAGGCGCTTCTGACTGTTTCTATTTGGCATGTCCGCGCCTTCCAGAAGCCGAAGAGGGGGTAGACGCTTCTCAACATTCCCGCAGCGCCATAGCACCCAAAGATGCGCGACAGAGCACTCAGGAAAAACGAAGTCAGGGGGGACCCGACGAAATCTCCCAGCCCAAAAGAAGGTAGGCAGCGCTGTTCGCTTGTCATCTGGATCCTGCTCGATGTCTTGCTGTACTTCTGACACGTTGTGCTGGCTAACTAGATCGTGAACACCGGCTTCTTCAAGGCACTTCCGTAGAGCGTCATGAAGCCCGTCGAACGTGACAGTTCCAGCGCCGATAGCACGCTCTTCCAGCTCATGAATAATATCCTTCACAATTTCGCGGCGGGATTCCTCAATCTTTTCGATAGTTGACAGCGTATTGTCTTGCAGTGCTCTCATTTGGCCTAAAATGGATACATGAGGCGGAAGGCCCGTTGCTTTGAGCTGTGTTTTAGGCCCGGCGTATCCACACTGTACACGTGAGCTCAAATTCCCGAGAAGCTCTGGATCCTGAAATAATGCCGTCTCGAAAAGAGGGTGGCGAGGAGGGAGGTGCATTCTGATGCACAGCGTGTGATCACTAATGACGCGAGGCAAAACTCTCCAACAAACAGTAAATGTTCGGGTATCCCTTGAAATACCATTGTAACACCAAGTTTTACCCATTCATCTTGCTCCACAAAATGTGGCGGTAGAATTGCGAGCTCGTGACTACCTGATGGAAGACCAGCAACCGTTCTGCCGACATACATATCTCCAGCAGCCTCGTAGCGTAAGTAGGTATTCTGAACACCGCCAGGAGACCACCCAGCACCCAAATGAACCGCGGTTGATGACGGACAAGCTGTCGACCCTGACGCACAGTACGTTGCAGCACCTTTGCGCATCGAATGAGTCCCCAAATCGTTAGAATTGACCCCTCGTCGTTTAAGCTCTGCAGCAACCTTCTCATCCACTAGCAAACGTTGCAGACATTTCCGAAATCGATCATACTGGTCCGACCCAGGGAACAGGCGGTTATCCGTGTCAAAAGAAGTTGTCGCCCAGTAAATTCCAAGCCCCAATACAGGGTAGATACTCGGTTGTGATGGGTTGGCATATACATGCCGCGGGTCTCGCGGACGGTCACCACTCTGATCGTTTTTCATATGAGCTAATTCGAGTCTCCACGCCACTCAATGTGTGAGTGCCTTACACCAAATGCGTTCGCGGAGCGACACACGATAAAATCAGGTACGTCCGGGAAAAAATGGCGTCAACTCCTGGTAGCGCAAGCAAATGGTCGCAGAGAAATTCATACAATTCAAATGACAGAGGATCCTTCCCCACTTTCACGTTCCCTTCGCCCGCGCTTGCGTTGTAGCCAACTGTCGTTTCAACCCTTTGAAGAACTGGCGCAACTCGTTTTCCATGAGAGGCCCCATTAAACGGCCGTAGTCTCTGTAGAGATTAAACAACCCAGCGCGATGGGTGTTCAGAGCCGAGTAGCTGAGCGATGAACCATCTTGCTTTCGAAGCGTGAAAAGTCACGTTTCAAAAGCTTCTGCGCCCAAATTATCAAATAGTACGGGAGGGTCGTCGTTTCTTCTGGTGAGCAGGGGTTTAATACGCCGCCGCAATTGCTTCTCGGAGAGTCCCGTTACGTCGCCGATACGGCCTGCAAATGCGTCCGGAATGAGGTTCTGATGGCTCAGAAGAAGCCACGAGATGAAGCGACAGTAGGAGTTGACGTAGGCAGCCCGTGAGCTCGGGGCGACTGTATTATCTCGAATTTGCTCTGCTTGGCGCCTCAGTTCATCGAGTCCGCTGGGTTGTGGGGGATCCGTCGCTAATCGACTTATGTAGTGGACAAGCTGTCCTGCAAAAAAACAAAAGAATGGCTTTGCTTACCCTCTACCACTAATACTGGGTTTTGTGTAGGATTTAAAGCCGGAAGATTTCGACTTGGAAAATACAGGACTTTCGTTCCTGCGCTAAGGCCCGTATATCTGCTAGATGTCCTGCAAATTCAGGAGAATGATTCTTGAACGGATTTTGCAGGACACTACCAGGACACAGAAAAGTGCTTTATTTGTCCAATCAAATTCCGAGTACCGATGAGATTCGGCCAATTACATTCATTCTCGTGTCCGCAATGCAGTTGGATTTCGTAAATGGGCGGATACGAAAATGCTAACACTGTCGACGATTTCGTTTTAACTAAACACATAAAAATGTTGACCGTAAATTTGAGTCGTTATTTACGAAGTTGCTAACATCCTCTATTATGCACGCCACGGTACACGTACTCGCCAGTTCAGCAGGACAGCAGCCTCAGATACGAGAGCGATTCGCGCCACGGCACGCTGCTTGAGTCTTCCGCCGCGCTCTGGGCCTCTGCGTCCTCCTCGAACTGCACCAGCGCGAAGATGGCGTCCACGTCCAGCCCCTGGTCGTGCACGAATGCCTCCTTCAGCTTGAGCACGCCGCTCCAGTGGTTTTGCACACCCGCCGCCTCGCACGCGCGCACGTAGAATCGCCGCTCGCCCCAGTCCAGGCTGCCGTCGATCACCAGCGCTACGACGAGCAGGAAGAAGAGGTTACGCAGGTGGTAGGGAGACAGCAACAGCAGTGACGACGAGGACACGGTACGTGAGGCGGCCGCTGCGGCTGCGGCTGTGGTGCCCAGCGCGCGGACATTGGCGAGGAAGAGCTCCACGTCGTCCAGCACGTGCGCGGGGCAGGCGTCGGCAGAACTCTGCATGCACGTGCAGCCATCGTCTCCAATAGGCCACGAATCCACATTAATCCAGCGGTGACGCAGGTGCTCTACCATGATCTCGACGTTGGGGTGCACGATGCGCTTGCACTAGACAGCTTCCCATCGCTCGCATGTAATCTACGCGTTGGGCGGGCTTGAAACACGCGTCTTCCAGCAGAAAGGTTTCCAAGGCCGCGATTGCGCACGGCGGACCGATGATATTTACCCTACAATTCCGCAGCACCCGGCGTAGCGTCCAGGAATCAAAAAGCCCTTGAATCGGAAGGACGGTGGCGCTTAGGGCCGAGCGTGCGGCTGCTCTCGATAGTACTCGCTTGATAAATAGCTTGAGCAGGAACTTGACGACGTAGCGTTTGCTTTTGTACACAAGAAATGTCAGGAGCAGAATGATCTTCGGAGAGCCCCGCATAGGATCCATCCCGAAGAGCGTGTCCATGCGGTGACCAACTTGCAGCGCCGCGCGGGCCACCGCTCGGGCCAGAAATTCACGCTCTTGGTCAAGCGGGTATAGTGTGAGGCCCGCGCTAACTGTCAGGCGGAACGCACAGATCACGGCTATCGTGTACAGCACCGTCACCTCCACTAGCGAGACTGCGATATTGATAAGCAGTACATACCGATTGAAGCCCCAAATCTCGTCAACAGTAAGTTGCGGAGGCAATACGCTCTCCAATCCAATCGAGATGAGACCACTCACGAGCCCTGCGAGGAATCCCAGCAGTGTTCCTGTCCACTCGATATTTCTCAGTTGGCGCATTGTGTCCGTAGAGTAGCCATACCGCCGCTCGGGTATGAAAGTCTGCTTGATTTCTTGCTTTTGCAGTCGCGGGCCTCCAAATATACTAAGTTTCCTCTTCTCTGGAGCTGGCAATGCGTGGGGTGTAGGAACTGATACCGAGCTTTTGGTGTGATTAACTGGCTGCAGTTGGGACGTTCTTGCCCTTTTGTCAAATCGAGCTGACAAACTCACAGCGACCGTCGCTCGCTTCACGCGCTTCATACGCTCTTTGGACACACGCGTGAGAAACTCGACGCCGACTCGCTCCATACGCGACAGATAACTCTTAGATGTTTCGTCTGCGGCTTCGTTCTGGTCAGAAGGCTCGGCGGAAACGCTTCCTCTCCTTAATCGCTTACGCGTCTGCTGCTGGCGTTGCCTGTCGGCGGAAGCACGAATGAAAGACGGTAGTTCAGTGAAAAGATCCACTGAAAAGTACTTGTGCAACGCAGTGCTGCTGGTTCCTGTTTCATCTTGTGACTCCTGCCACGCTGCGTACAAGAAGTCACTCCACTCGATGCGTCCGTCGCCATTCGGGTCGAGTCGCGCCTGAATAATTTCCAGTTCTTCATCACTAAGCACAAGTCCGAGTTTCTGTAGAGCGATCTCCAGCTCCGTTCGCGAAATCTCATAACTTCCGTCGGTATCGCAGCGTTGGTACGCGTTCTTTAGCGGCTTGCATCGGGCCACAAAGCTCGTCGGCGGGAGTGGGCGCCGCTCCTGCACACGCCGAACGATAAGTGGGCGACAGAGGTCGGAAAAAATAGTGCAATACAATAAATAATCAGTTTTTTCAATATTAATTTTTATTATTGGGCTACAATGGTCCCCCTACAATATTAAATTGGCCCAATTATTGACAATAAATTCCATAAAAGTGCCTTGGCTGGACTCCTATAGTTTTTGTACAAAGCTTCCTGTTCAGCCTCCAATGACATCAAAAACGGCGTTAACCACACCACATTTCGCCCAAGGCAAATGACTGGCTTGGAGACGTGCTCCAACCAACTCCGCAGCCTGCAAATACGGCTCCACTGGCAGTTCATATCTCCATTTCCACAGGATAACAATGGTCGCCAACAAGCAACTCGCCGCCTTCTTCTACAACTTGCGTGGCCAAGGCCTGTTCAGCTGCAACTTATGTAACAGCGTGCGCAAACAGTTGGCTGGGTCAGGTTACTCCAATCTGGTGGCACACCTGGGATCGAAGCGCGCTGGCTACGAGGCAACGTACGCATCGCTCCAGGCCAGCTCGGATCGATCTCTTCCAGCGTTCGGCTTCGTCGCAGAGAAAGCCAGCCATCTCTTCCAATGGGTCCGTTGGATCATCGAACGCAACATGCCCGTCCACGAAGTCGAAGATGCACCATCAGCAAGCTCCGACCTGTGACCGCCAAGGCCGCCAAGAAGTGCATGGAGGGGATCTCAATTGAAGTCGGCGAGAAGCTGGGGAAAGAGGGGAACGCTCTTCGCCCTGATGTTTGACGGCTGGACCCACGCTGGCATTCACTATGTTGCTCTCTACGCCGTCTACGAGACAGCTGGTAAGCTGCGCATACCGCTACTTGGTATTTCTCCCCTTGAAGATGGCGATCAGACGGCAGACGCCCACATCAAGCTGCTCAAGAACATCCTGGATGTGTACGACAAGACCAGCGACATGGTGGGGTTTCTGGTGGAGGACAACTGCGCAACTAACCAGTCCATTGCAACCAAGATGGGTATCCCCCTCGTCGGCTGCGAGAGTCATCGTTTCAACCTGGCTGTGAACAAGTTCATGGAGCCGTATGGCGATTTACTGGACGAAGTCAACAACCTTCTGGTGGAACTTCGTCATGAAAACAACCGTGCCGAGCTGAAGAAGTACACCGATCTCGTCCCTATCAAGCGGAACGTCACGCGTTGGTCCTCGACGTTTACAATGGTGGAGAGGTACATTCGTATTCACGCAGAGATCAAGAAGGTCGACGCCGTGGAGGAAATAGTCCCAACCGGCGGGAAGCACCGGAAGTTGGTCGCGCTGTTTGAGCACCTCAAGAAGTTCGAGAACGTCTGTAAGCGACTTCAGCGCGAGGACACCGATATGGGAGAGGTACGCCTGATGGTCGACTCCCTCATCGCGGAGTACCCTGTCATGTCAGAGACTCTGAAGTCGACCGCCAAGATCGTCCATACGCCTGCATTCGAATCGGGTGTTGTCAAGGTCATCTCTGGCACGGCTCTATCGCCCGCGGAGACAGCAGCTTTGAAGCGGTTCGAGCAGGCACAACCCACAGGAAAGAAGCGCAAGGAGCGGGAAGAAGACTACGCGACGATGTTGCTCCAAGGCAAGGGAAAGAAGAGGAAACAAGCGCCAAGTACCACACGTTACATGCCGCTCGTGAAAATGGTTCCTCCGACGTCAAACACGGTCGAGCGGATTTTCTCTCAGTACAAGCTGGTATTGACACCGCAGCGTCGATCTATGCTTCCGGCCAACTTCGAGCAGCTGGCGTTTCTCCGGGTCAACCACGGCATGTGGGACGTTTCCACAGTAGCCCGAGTTAGCAAGCAGCAGGGTAGCTAAACTAGCAGAGGCATTGATAGTGGGGAGCGTTCTAGCTACATAACTCAATAAGACCATCCCTAACATTGAAGTTTACACTCCTCATACTTTTAGAATTTTTTTAAATTATGCCACGACACTAATACTGTACTTTCAATCCAAGTAAAATCATAGTTATGTAACCAAGTATGTCCGCTTTTCAACGCAGGTATTCCCAGCCTCGACAGAGACATATTGATGAAGAAGATGCATTTCATATCGAGCGTATGCCTATCTTGACCTGTATCCCCCTCTAAAAAGATATGGTCGGCCCGAAATAAATAATTATAGGTCAATCCTTCAATATACCTTTGATGAGTGTAATAATATACTGCTTGAAATACTCCTACAATAGCTAGCCAATTAGCACGCTTAGCTGCCGCGAGAGCGGCAGCTAAGCGGGCACGCGACCGGCAGGCACGCCACCAAGCTGTTCCAGCCCCTCTTGAAGTTCTCCGACAAGAAGCGCTGTCGACGCCATGGTGCTGTCCACGTCCAGCCGTGGACGAGTGTGATACGTCTTCGTTAGAAGACAACTCATCCGACTTCGGCGAAGGTCCCAATCTCTACACAGTAGACGCGATCTACGCGAAAAAAACTAATCCAGCAGGTGCCGCTTATTATTTTGTTGGCTGGGTGGGCTATGCAGAGCTAACATGGCAGCCCGCAGTTGACCTGCCTCAAGATCTCATCAGTGAGTTTGAACGTGCTGAGCTTGGTGTAAGCTGGCCGGTCGATTACCGAGCGGTGATTCCAATTGGGGTTCCTACCGGCACCAGTGGCAGGGGTAGACTTGCTAGGCGCACCATATAAATTGCAATATAAATTGCGGGAATTTTTATTATTGTTTGCTAAGAAATTGCAATTTTTATTAGTGCTTCGTGTCAGGTGCAATCCAATATGATACTGTATTGGCGGACCTCTGGTGGGCGACACACTTCCCGCTTGCTGTTGCGCCAAACGCTCGAGCCTCTGTCGGAGTGCCTCCCATAAGCTCCAACAGTACCAGCATTTCGTTTGGTGTCACAGCATTGTCCTCGTCAGCGTCGCTCGCGTGGAAGAGTGCACGCAGTCGACGCATGTACTCTTCACCAACCTCCTCATTCAGAGTCAGAGGGCTTCGGGCCTTGAGTCGCCTAGCTGTCACAGCTGCAAACATCGTCGCTTTTCGCCTTCTCAACGCCTCGCTCGATACTGATAATCCATTTTCAAGTGGAGGTCGTGGTCGCTTCTTGGTGCCAGCAGGCGGCCTGTACTGGTGTTGCGAGAAGGTCGATGAGGCCGTGGATGAGTAACGGAGCGTTGTATCATCGGCCGCACGAGTATCCGCGACCGGTGTGACTTTAGTCCCCATGACTTCCATAAGACAGCAAAAAGGCCGTCGAACCGTGCTAGGTGGAGGATTGCATTTAGTCGGCGATGAAGTGGACGGACAAGTTTAGTTGAGTTGGTGTCCGTAGAAATAGATGCACAGTGGTGACGCACAATACGAATCCCGAGGCACTGGGTTGGTATGAATTATTACTTGTTGCGTCTTTCTAGAAAATCTGATAGGACGGCCGCCTTGAAGATGTCGAGGCGCTCACTTTACACGAAACACTCACTGCACAAACTTTTTATTGAAGAAAGGCGTCGTCCCCGGGTGCAGCTTTTCGTACTCGCCCATGAACTTGGCGTACTGGTAAAAGTCTTTGTGGTGGGGAAGATACTCCACCGGCATGCTGGGGTCTTTCTTCATGATATCCACTCGGACTTGGGACGGATTCAGACCGAGACTCATCCACAGCTCGTACTTCTCATCTTGGACGCCTCCTTTGCAATCGTGCGCCCCGGCTGTCGCCTATTGTGCTCGACCATGAACTTGGCGTACTGGTTGAAATCGTCGTGGTTCAATAGGGAAACTTGGACTCAACCACGGCGCTTTCTTCAGCACATCCACTCGCACCTGGCTGGGGGACAACCCAGCGTTCAGCCACTGCTGGTACTTCTCCAACTTCGGCGCCTCCTTCACGACCTTGGCTCCACCCGTTTCAACAACAGACCCGACCTTCCCCAGCACACCGTTAATCGCGCTCACCGAGAACATCCTCTCCTCAGCGGCGGCGTTGTCGGTTGCGTCAATCGTTCGCAGGAACCGCTTGCCAGTCATGGCGCTCTGTCCAGCGGGCCGCTCGCGGGTGGTGTATGGGGCAATAACTTGAGAGATCTCGGACGTCATCGAGGCGGTAACATCGGAGTCAATAAGCAGGACGACCGCAGTCGCGAGTAGTGCGGAAACTAGACGCATAGGTATCCCCGCTTCGGTGTGTTGGAGAGCCCAATTCCGAAATGAGCAGGAGACCGCTCGCCATCCCTGCCCGACGCGGGCTGGCGTCCGATCCCAGATGGACACAGCCAGACCGAGCTTTGCTAGTGATGCACGGAGCAATCCATTCGAACATGGTTTGGTGGAGTTTCCAACGTTTTCATCGTAAACGAAAGGTAAGTTCAAGTCAGAACAACTTGCCTCACCAACGCCGGCATTGTACTTACAACTTCTTCAAAATGAATATCTGTTGAGGCTTCCCAACAGGAAGCAAACGTATCCATCGTCTTGGATTCGAGGCGCTCACATCCAGCTGTTGATCATGCGATGTGCCCATGCTAAAAACAAAGGACAAAGGCGGCTGGATTCGGTGAATCATGCCAGCATCCCGGAAGACTCAGAACTGATCGCGAACACGCCGTAACCGTAACTTGGTGGTCAAGATATCAAAACTGGCATACACGTGAAAATTTTCCATTGTACTACGACCTTGTCCTTAGTCCCGGTCGCCTCGCGCTCTACTACTGTAACTGAGAGCGGTCGATGAGTTTGCTTGTTTTGTCCTTTGACTTTGTTGTACCTTGGAATTTGCCATCCCGAACTCCGTGGTCACTCCCCATACGTTGCTGGCAGCAATTTTGTACTAAGCTTGTATAGTGCCGTGGCAGGATCTCTGCCAACTCTGGTAGAAATACATGTGCTCTTCGCCAATTCTGTCAGTCGATTAGGCTCGCTAATTCAACGTCAAACACTAGAACTAGGGCTTCGCGAAGGCTGGGATAGGTTGGTGATCGCTGGCCCCCTGATGCGGTCTCGCTAGTCATGTTCGTAAGACCTGCGCCAAAATATCAAACCATGCCGTTTTGTAAGCGCTCATATATTTACGCAATCCGCACGCTCCGAGGGCATCTTCTGCGCCTGCTTCACAGCCGCAGAATCTGCCCGACAATGTAACACCACTATACGCACGACGTACAAACGATTTTAGAGCAAAATCAATAATAAAACGAATGAACTGCCTCCATCATTCTTCTTGAGAAGTCGAGAACACTCGGACAATCGACATCACTTACTGTAAAAAAATTGATCGAAGTTATACCTGTTACCGGTTCACCACCGGTTCCAATTGGACGGGGCGGAGAGATTAACTTTGTTAAAATCGATTATTGCAATTTTTCGAATTTCTGGAAGCATTCTAGTTTAGACTGACCATAAGTTATGACATAACCCCTTGCATTTGTAGCCAATCAGAAGCTCCGTCATAACTATTAATATTTTAGAAGCAGTTTGGAAGCGTACAAACACCAACAAGCAACCTGAGCCAATCGGTACAACACCACACAAAAATTGGGTTACGATATGCCTGCAGCTATTGGCACAACATTGTCGCATTCTTAATCGGGGGTATGTTGTGCCGTTAGCTGCTGAAAAGGATTCTTAATGAGAACCGAATCTCGCGACAGCAATAGCACTCGAGAACCGCCATGGATCTTTTCGAAAATGAAAGGGTTGTTTTGCATACTGGGCACTTGATACAAGTTAGCGCGTAGTAAACAATGTCAGTTTTTCAGTAACTTCACGCCGGTCCGTGCCGACCCCTTAACCTGCAACCTGCGCCACCCCCGATACAAATCCGGGTTACGAGGTGGCTCAAGTTGTCTCAACCAGCAACCTGAGCCACTGAGATAGGTTATTTTATCTCAGTGGTCACGCGGGGGCTCGAAAAAGGAAGGTACCGATGAAGCTGGGCGGGTTCGCGCTCAAGAAGGGCCGGAAGAAGGCGCTCGTGGCGTCCGCGGGCTTCTCGGCCGCCGCGCCGACCGCCCCGCAGGAGCCCGAGAGGGTCTTCGTCACGGACTTCGACCCGAACGCGCCCGCGGAGCTGACGGCGGACGGGCAGAAGCCGCTCGTGATCCCGTTACTGGAGACCAACGCCTGGCAGCAGCGGAACCAGCAGAAGGAGGGGGAGGAGGAGGAGGAGGAGGAGGAGGAAGACCCAAAGCGCGCGGAGAAGGACCCAAATGGCGGTGGAATAGGCCCGGCCAGCGGCGACGCGCCCTCGGCCGACGAGCAGGCGGCGGCCCAGCTCGTGGTCGAGGCGCAGAAGACCGCCAGCGCCACGCCGGACGAGCGCGCGCAGCTCCGGGACCTGGTGATCCCCGTGGCCGACGCGAGGGAGCAGAAGCGCGCCGAGCTGTTCCAGGACGGCGACAAGCGGCCCAAAAGCGACCAGAAGAAGCCCATTCTGCAGCAGAACGCCGTGCCCGGGCTCGACGCGCTGCAGGACGTGACGGACAAGTACCGGCACGACGTGGCGCTGCGGCCCGAGGCCCCGGACGTGCACAGCGACACGTACGAGTCGGTGCCCGTGGAGGCCTTCGGGGCGGCGCTGCTGCGCGGCATGGGCTGGACGGGCGACGTGGACCCGGACGACATGGGCGCGGCCCCGCAGCCGCGGCACAAACTGCTGGGCCTCGGGGCCACCAAGCGCCCCACGCTGCCGGGCGAAGACAAGAAGAAGCGGAAGAAGAGGCGCGACGACGCTAAGGACAAGGACAAGGAGAAGGACAAGGACAAGGAGAGACGCTCTGGTCTCAATGCGGACCACAGGCCCCGCGACGAGCGGAGGGACGACGACAGGGACCGACGCAGTAGGAAGGCGAGCAGGTCGCCCGACAGAGACCGACGCAGCAGGAAAACGAGCAGGTCGCCAGATAGGGACAGGGACAGGAGGCGCAGTCGAAGCCGCGGTCGGTCGGACCGAAGGAAGCGCAGCCGAAGTCGGAGTCGCAGCCGAGAGGGCGACAGAGATCGTCGACGTGATCGCCATAGCCGCTCGGACCGACACAGCCGACGCTAACAACTGAGAGAGGCAATGTCTACTTGTTTTGGACAATACAATAGATACTGGGGCTGGACCTTGCTCGCGCGTTTGCAGGTCGGCCGCCCGCCAGGTATGTGAGCAAGTTTGATGATGATGGAGCTGACGTTGACGTTGACCCTTTCCTACTGCTGGTTCTTGTTGCTACTGGCGTTGCTGCTTGTGTTGTTGCATTTGTTGCTGCTGCCTTCGTTGTCTTCGTCTAGCAGCGACGTGTCGAGTTGCAGGGGCAGCGGCGGAATGGACGTGCAGATGTCCCCGAGGCTGGACCATAAACAAAAGGAAACAAAGGTCAGTTGCCAAGACAGCAGCGCATGCAACAGCTCTGGCGACGTACGCGGACAGCACAGTCTGGCAGTTGTCTCGGAACTTGATCATCTGCGCGCGGTTCTCGTCCGCTTTGCCGTTGAGCAGGTTGGTGCGCATCGTGTTGATGGCCAGCACGTTGTCCTGCAGCAGCGCCGCCAGTCGTGCCTCCTCCAGCTCAGCAGTGGACGTGGCCGCCTGGTTCGGCTCCTGGTACGGCTCGATCTTCATGCGCTTGGTGACGGTGGCCGGCTGCGCTGCTGCTGCTGCTGCTGGCTGGCCGCTCGGGTAGCCGAGGGCCTTGACCTTGAAGGCCACGTCCCGCACACACTTGCGCGGCAGCGTGGCGGCGATCTTGATGTAGCGCGTGACGTTGTCGAACTGGTCGGCGGGGAACTGCGTGAGGCCGGCGTGCAGCGCTTGCAGCTCCTGCGGCGTCCACGCGGCCTGGGCCGTCGAGTACACGACGGTGGGCGAGATGGACGGCAGGTAGTCGGAGGCTTGCGGCGAGGACAGGAAGCCAACGCCGGCCATGGCCGTGTGCGGGGACTGCTTGGCCATCCCGGAGGTGCTGGGGGGCAGGGCCGCCATCGCCAGTGCAGTGCGAGCCCAAACCAATGTGGCGCTTCAGTCGCTGTAGTCGCCGTGAAAGGTTGCCCATATCTTGGTTTAGACCGACGAGTGACCCCCATGTTCTGGCCGTTCCTGGAGCTGCGGGGCCAGCTCGTGTACTGCCCGCTGGCCGACTTCGGGGCATGCGGGGTGCGGGAGGGCCAAGACATCTACGCGCAGGCCGTCGTGGCGCAGCCCGTGACGGGCCACATACCGTTGAAGAACGCGTTCGAGCTGCAGGGCAAGATCGCGGTGCTGCAGCGCGGGATATGCGACTTCGTCACCAAGGTGCTCCACGCGCAGCAAGCGGGCGCGATTGCGGTCTTGGTGGCCAACAACAGCGACGACGGCGGCAACGGGGAAGCGTTCGTCATGGATGCAGGCCAGCGCCACGATCATGCGGCCGACACCGTGAGCATCCCGGCCATGATGGTGTCACGCGCGCACTCGACTGACATCTTCCAGGAGATTCGCGAGGCGTACCTGGACCGCAGGGAGCTGGCCTTCACGATCAGGTTCCTAGGAGCGCAGACGGCCTCGCGGGTGCTAGCCCAGCAAGAGAGATTGGCGCAGCAGAACCGGAACGCAGCCCGCAACATTGAGATGAAGCAGCAGCGCGAGCACCAGCAGCAAGAGGCAGCGACCTTGCTCCGGAATCGTCTGGGCAAAACACCCCAGGCCCAGGCCAAGAGTTCCGCCCCTCCGTCGTTATCGGGGAGTGCTCTAGCGACACCGAGCACGAGTGCAAGCGAACTAACCTTCGACTGGTCGCCGGCCTCGTCGATGAGAAGCAGTGCCTCAGCACGCCGTAGTCGAACTCGCAACCGTGAAGACGAAATGTGCCGAGGAGATAACCAGCACGAGCTAATGCAGGTGGAGAATGTTCATGCTGCAGCTACGTTGGCCATGCTGCATTGGTGCCCGATGACGACGGCCTTGGTGATCCTGGACGTCCAGAACTACTTCACGCTGCCGCACGGGTACGGCGCAAAGCGATCGACGGATTCTATGGGTGTTGCTAGCGACGAAGAGTTTGATATCAAACGTGACACAGTGCCGACCCGCATCAGCCCGTCTAAAGGCCGATCAAGCGTCGAGTTCTACGAGGGTGTGGACAATGTCCTCATTCCCACGATCCAGGACGTTCTGCTCGCGAGCCGCGCGACTGAAGGCATGGAAGTGATTTACTCGGTTGTGGAGAGCGCCACACGCGACGGACGGGAACGCTCCCGTGCGCATAAGCACGCTGGTATCCACGTGCCCAAGCACGGATTCGGCGCTCAAGTGCCGAAGCGAATCGCACCAGACGACGGAAACGACATCGTGCTCCCTCGCACCGGAGTCAAGTACGTACCGTACATTGTCTGTTGTGTGGCACATTTCACGTCGCTAATCAATGTCTTGTCTTGTGTTTTCCCAGTGTGTTCGCGGCAACGAATCTCGACTACGTCTTGCGGAACCTCATGGTCACGCACATCGTGGTCATGGGCATCTCGGTACTGGGCAGCGTGGAGTCCTGCGTACAGACTGCCCTGGACAGAGGTTACCAAGTGTCGGTGCTAAAAGAGGCTCTGCTTCCGCTAACAGGACCCGCTGTTGGGAGCTCCAAAAAGACTTCGATGCTCGAGAGCTTCTCGAGTCGAGGCGTTCAGGTCCTTTCGGCCGCTGAGTTTGTCGACAAGTTACAATCGTTTGCCTAGCTCCAGCAACCACAACAATCGAGAATATACGCGTCCTGACTGAGGCAGGTAAGGAACTCGTTTTATATTTGTCGTAGCGAAACGACTATGGCGGGAGTAGTAACTCCAACAACTGGAGGCACTTCGAGCACCATGACAGAGCTGTCAGAGGTTGAGGCCACCTTGGCTTCCTTGCTTGACGCAGTTGTCTTGTCAGCTGATCGCAGTGATGATACGGCCCGAAATGTTGAGGTGCTACCGATAGGCGGGTATCTCTGGAAGTTTCCGTCCGAAGGTAGCAATCGCTCTGGGATGATCAGCATGGCAGTTCCTCCACCAGCCCCTCAGATTCGCGAATACCCTCGAAAATGTGATCGATGTGGAACGTGCTGGGTGTCTGACCATCGCTACGAGCTGGATCACTTGCGGCGATGCTCCACCCAGGAATACGCAGATAATCCCGAGGATATCAAGCTAGATGCTGCCAAACTAGGCGTGGCACGGCGCGTATGGTGCGAGGTGGACGGATCGTTCAGCCGCTTGGAGTGGCGACACAGCAGAGAACTTGATGGCGAAGACACCACCGCCTCCGCTACAAACTTCGTCACATTCGCCGACATAACTGAGGTGTCAGTGCTGGACGAGCCTGTGAATAGCTTCCAAATCGTCACTGCCGATAGACGGACTGTTGTTTTCCAATGGAGGCCTGGGAGCGATGGAGCTGAGGCTGACTGCGACCTCGTTCCGTATCGACTGGAGCTGGACGCGCGTCAGTGGCAAGAATATCTTGATGAACTCAGCAAATTCGCTCGAAATTCTCATTCTGATGAACTAACAGCTCAATCCTCCGCTGGAATTCTGCTAACGGATACCCACCCGCTAGATAAGCTAGTCGAGTCATGTTTTCAGGAGATTTCTTGCCTGCTAGTTGACGAAGGTCGTGTAAGAAACCCTGGGGGATGCAGGCTACAGAACAAAATTGGGAACGTTCTGGAGAAATACGGGCTCGGATTGCAAATCGGCTTGCTGCTTGACGAGGACGGAAACTCGTTGATACACGTGGCTATTAACTTGAATCTTGGCGACAAAGCTGCCGCTGTTGTCTCGGTGCTCCTCGATTTGGGTATTGACGGCAATCAGCAAAACCACGAGTAAGTGCAATTCATTCGCACAGGAACTTGAACCATTTCACCATTTTTCTTAACTGTCCTGCTGGCGTGTTCAGAGGAGAAAGCCCACTGCTGTTGATCGCTGCATCGGGAGATTTCGCCACAGCCAGTGTGTTACTCGGTGTCCCATCGATTCAAGTTGATTTGCCGTGCGCTCTTGGGGTTACAGCTTTTCACGCCGCTGCAAATGCTGGAGACGTAAAGGTTTGTATAGCGGATGCTTAAGCATGGACCTCGCTACGCAATACTCACCAACCCGGTGTATGTAAATTGTCAAGTAGATGCTGCAGTTGTTGTGCGACGCTGGCGCTCAGCCAGATGTACGAGACGAGAATGGCTGGACGGCACTTCACTACGCTGCTGCTTGTCCTACGGGCCCCGAGGCTCTCCATTTTCTGTGCGAGCTTCTAGCCGATGGTTTTATCGACACTCAATGCAGCGAAGGAAACACAGCACTTCACGTCGCCGCTGGCTGCGGATGTATCGACAATGTATGCGCGCTACTGGAAACGGCAGCGAACCCGCACGTTTGCAATTTCAATGGAGAGAGCGCCTACCACCTCGCACTGCGGAACAACCGCATTCAATGCGCGGTAGTCATCAACGACTACCAAAGTGTACCGGTGACAAGCTACACGCTGCCTCCGTTGACTGAAGCCAAGGAGAGTGTGCTTGCTGAGGCTTCCGTAGCCGCATCGGGCGATTGGGGAGGCGGACCAACCATGCCCGAAGGTGGTGAGTGGATTGAAAGCTTCACGGAGGATGGCTGCGCTTACTACTACAACTCGGTGACGGGGGAGTCGTCTTGGTACAAACCTGGGGAGCACCAGCTACCGAGTGTTTGGCAAGATGTGGAGTCCGAGGAGTGCGGTTCGGGTGTTTATGACACACGATGTGAAAACGATGCGAGTTTCTCCTACCAACTGCCTGCAGACCACGTCGGTGGGAGCATTCTTGGAAAAGACACGGGGCAGCAGCTTCCATTGTGCCTCATCCCGATGGTCAGCCCCTTGACGTCACTTGATAATCCGACTGCCGCTGCCAAATACGAAGCTGCGCGTCGGAGAGCGCGGAAGGAGCGGAAACGTCGACGATCGAGGCTGAGCATCACTCACTCAACCAACAACCAGGAGATGATAACTGGCGGTACTCACAACGAAAGTTATTAATCTGATGGTGAAGCAGTTCAATGATCTCACTTCGCCACAAAAGCTACACATCCACCTTCAGAAAACTTTACACACAACATTTTGAGGCTTCTGCTGCAACATCCACAACGAATGGAGAACGACGCGAGCTCATCTATCCATTTGTTGCCACGGATCGCAGGCATATCGGATTCCTCTACAACGGAGAAGGTCGCCGGAAAAATGGGATCAGATAGTCATCGCTTCCCCAAAAGAAAGTAGCGAACAAATGGGTTTGAGGTAGCGCCTTGAAACCATCCGGCCTCGTCCTTCTACGCTGAAATAAATCCGCTTTGCTGTCCGTCCACAGGTGACTGAAGTGATGATCTTTCGGTGAAGTTGATCGGTAGAGTACCAACCAAGGCTGAAATCAGGAGCCTCACCGCTCACTTTTCAATCCGCCGTCTCGCGATGAAGTTCCTCTCCTCCGTCGTCGCCCTCGCCGCCCTCGCCGCCTTCAGCTGCTTCACCTCTAACTCGGTTGAAGCCCATTCGTGGCTCGTGAAGCCGGTATCCCGGGAGACTGGGCCTCGCACGACCGACGGCACTGTGGGCTGCCCCAATACGACACCCGGCACGGTAACCTCGTTCTCTCCTGGCGAGACCATCGACGTCCGCTACTGGCGCAACAACCACCTCGGCGGATTCATCCGCTGGGCCATCTCGCCGGTGGGCAGCGAGTCCGCCTCCGACTTCGACGACAACGTCTTCTTCTACACGTGCCGCGAGTCTGGACCAGACTGCGTGGCTGCCGATGGCTCGACGAGTCGATATGCTGGAGACAATAGCAACGCCAACTCCATTTCCTGCGGTGACACGATCACTCTGCCCGATTGGCTCGACGAGGGCGACTACGTGCTCCAATGGGTCTGGTTTGCGGTGGGCTCCAGCTACGGCAACATTGGCTGGGCCGAGCCGCAGTTCGTGTCGTGTGCTGACATCACACTAACGTCGACGGGCTCGGGCAGAGAGCCCGAGTGCCCGACCTTCGTGGGGGGAGATCGAGTGACCAAGAACGAGGACTTGGGCAACGACGAGTGCTTCTACTTCTACACCAACTCGATCGAGTCGACGCAGTTCAAGGGGAGCAACGACAACTACGAGCAGTACTATGTCTTCGGCAAACCCTCTTACGTTGAGAACTGCAGTGGGAGTTCCAATGGGGCGGGGAACTCTACGATGGCAACTGAGACTCCGTCCACCACCATTCCAGCTGAAATCCCTCAGACGGACACTCCTACGACTGAGTACCCCACGAACACCCCCTCCACTGAGAACAGTGTGGCGGGTGACGCTAGTGCGCCTCCAACTGAAGACTACCCCGCTGGAACTGTCACGCCTGGAGGCTGCAAGAGCAAGAAGAGCAGATCGGTTCGCAGTTGAGGAAGTGTCGAGTAAGTACGCGTAGAAGCAGCGTAGTTTGTACTTGTCGACGTGTTTGTCATCTCGTATCCTTCCAGCAGTTTTCACACGCACAAAATAAACAATCGGTATCCGTCCGAGTAGTAACCCGTTTGCCAACACCTCCCTTCACTCTACATTCACATCCACAAGTCTGAAGAGTACAGCGATCACGTGCATATTACAAACCCAAATGCCATCGATTCGGAACCGCGGCTGATACCTCGACTCAAAGGGCAACAAAGACAAAAATACTTGGAGTGCCTCCATCACACCAGATTTGAGTTTCATGATCACACATCTATTCGGTCTAACCCCCTCCTAGTGAACTACCCACACACAACAACATTAATACTCTCAGGTGCGCTACGATTCGCACTTCTGCCTACCATTTACTTCTCGTTGATGTGGACGTCACTCTCCGTGTACTGGCAGAGCGTGCCCGACGGTCCGTCGCCCAGGTTGGACGGCGTCTTGCTGCCCTGCGACCACTGGCACACCTTGACGTCGCCCTTGCCGTCTGTCGTCTTGACATAAATGTTCTTGAGCGTGGCCTGGTCGTTGTAGTTCTTGTTCACCGTCACAAGACTCACGAGCGGGTCGATGGCGTACACGTTCTCCACCGTCACAGTGCGAGGGATGTCTCCGCACGTGCCGCACGAGCGGTAGAGCTTGCCGAACTCCTGCGCGAAGAAGCCGTTGATCTTGACGGTGCCGTAGCCGTTGTGCTGCACCACCTTGTCCGAGGCGTAGCGCGCGCCGCAGTTGGTCACGGTGGTCACACTGGAAGCAGTGCCGCCCTTGATGCTCAGCGCGTCCTCGCACACGTCGTCCCACCAGACGTTCTCGATGGTGCAGTCGTGGTCGTCGCAGTGGACGCCCTCCTTCTGGTTCTTGCCGATGATGGCGTTCTTGAGGGTGCCGCCGGCCTCGACGAGGAACACGGCGGAGTCCTTCTGGCCCTCACCGTCGGTGCACGTGATGTCGGAGCGCTCGAACGTCTGCATCTTGCCGTCGAAGACCTCGCCGGCCTTGATGGCGCGATGTGCATCCAGAAGCTCCTCTCGAGATGGTCACTGTGAATGCAACACCCAGCCAAGCAAGCTCAGCCCAAGCTCCTCCCACCACCAATCCACCCCCACTCACGCCACCAGAAGAAGCAGAAGTAGCAGAGCGGATACGGCTTCGGGCGAAGAAGCGACAGCAGCAAGAAAACACAGTGCCGAAGTATAGACGCTCCCTCCACGCTGCCAAACTGACGAGGATCGGCCCCGAAACGCTGAAGCGGACCCGGCAGACAGTCAATCCCGTGCTGATCAAGCTGAGCGTTGGGAGTCCCGCCTGGCCCGTCATCTGGCAGCTGACAACGAGGACGAAAGTGAAAGTGAAGCAGCGCTAGCGGAAGTATTGGCGCAGCTTGAGGAAGAGGATGAAGATGAGTCTCCGGACAATAGTGACGATTCGGACTACAACGACGATCGACGAACACCTGAGGGCGATGACGATGGAGACTCCTGTGACGGTATTGGACGCGCTAGTGACATCGATTCCGCTGCGAATAGTGTGCCGACACCGAAGAAGTACCAAAACCCAAAGAGGCATCAAACCCTGAAGGCGCACCAAACAGCGAAGAAGCACCAAAACCCGAAGGCGAACCAAAAGTCTGTCCAGTGCGAGGACAAGGAATCGGAAAGTCAAGGCGGTGTGGAAGATGTACCAGTCGTCGGTGGCTACTTGGAAGGATTTCCTATGTACTGGTCGTCGTGGAAAAGTTTCTAAGAAGCGTTCGACGGGTTCCAAGAGGCTACGTACCAGCATAAAGTCGCAACCCATGCACGTGTATTCAGTCTGATAAATGTATCAAGATAGTCTAATATCGACATGCCTGACGCTGCCTGACTTAATTCCTTCCTCCCGACAAAGCCGTCAACGCTAGCGACATCGACGTTTAGACTTTCCTTTAGATCCACGTATTGGTGCCTGCGCGTTGTTTGTCACGGAAATAGTAGCTTGACCTGACGCCCTCCGTTGGTCAGGCGTGTAGCCATCAAGCTGTTCCGCAAAGAACGTTGGTACTGGCGGCACTCGAATATATAGAGGAATATCTTGGTCGTCCGCAATCTGTCCGGCTGTAGTTGGTGGTAACGTGTTCGTTAAGCCAGCGCCGATTGCAATTCCTGAGTTAACCATCGGCAACTCGTCATCGAGGCGAGCGCGCTCACGACGATGCTCCACGCACATTCCGCGGCTTCCTGGGCGGGGATGCAACAGAAGATACGATGCCTCGTCATCACCAGACATGTCTTCGAATCCAAGGCCTGAAATATAATCGCCCTCGCGCTCACGGTGTCGACGAGCACGTTTCTTGGTTTGCTTCGTCTCGTATTCAGTATCTGAAATACAAAAGTGCAGTTCGCTAACAAACACGCTGCTACTACATAAACTGCACAGTAGGCAAATACTACTTTCTGTGCTATTTGGTGCAGTTTTGGGGATATTCAATATATCCAGAGCAAACAAATCAGCGGCTGCTATCGCGCAGCTGGGTAAGATAAACTTACCTTCGGACTGGCTGGTAAGATAAATTCGTTTTTAGAAAAAAAATCAGTGGCCTCCTGTCGCCAGTCCAAAATCCTCTCTCCTCCCCCGCAGGCCGCAAGCGATCAGGTCCTGACCCCGTGGCATGGTGCGTACGCGTGAGTTAGTTCATGTATTCCCTGCTTAAGACTAACCTGTACGTATCCATACTCTATGTCAGGCCCCGGACGAACGACATAGCTGCCGATGGAGCTCGCGATGTGCATCCAGAAGCTCCTCTCGAGATGGTCACTGTGAATGCAACACCCAGCCAAGCAAGCTCAGCCCAAGCTCCTCCCACCACCAATCCACCCCCACTCACGCCACCAGAAGAAGCAGAAGTAGCAGAGCGGATACGGCTTCGGGCGAAGAAGCGACAGCAGCAAGAAAACACAGTGCCGAAGTATAGACGCTCCCCCCACGCTGCCAAACTGACGAGGATCGGCCCCGAAACGCTGAAGCGGACCCGGCAGACAGTCAATCCCGTGCTGATCAAGCTGAGCGTTGGGAGTCCCGCCTGGCCCGTCATCTGGCAGCTGACAACGAGGACGAAAGTGAAAGTGAAGCAGCGCTAGCGGAAGTATTGGCGCAGCTTGAGGAAGAGGATGAAGATGAGTCTCCGGACAATAGTGACGATTCGGACTACAACGACGATCGACGAACACCTGAGGGCGATGACGATGGAGACTCCTGTGACGGTATTGGACGCGCTAGTGACATCGATTCCGCTGCGAATAGTGTGCCGACACCGAAGAAGTACCAAAACCCAAAGAGGCATCAAACCCTGAAGGCGCACCAAACAGCGAAGAAGCACCAAAACCCGAAGGCGAACCAAAAGTCTGTCCAGTGCGAGGACAAGGAATCGGAAAGTCAAGGCGGTGTGGAAGATGTACCAGTCGTCGGTGGCTACTTGGAAGGATTTCCTATGTACTGGTCGTCGTGGAAAAGTTTCTAAGAAGCGTTCGACGGGTTCCAAGAGGCTACGTACCAGCATAAAGTCGCAACCCATGCACGTGTATTCAGTCTGATAAATGTATCAAGATAGTCTAATATCGACATGCCTGACGCTGCCTGACTTAATTCCTTCCTCCCGACAAAGCCGTCAACGCTAGCGACATCGACGTTTAGACTTTCCTTTAGATCCACGTATTGGTGCCTGCGCGTTGTTTGTCACGGAAATGGTAGCTTGACCTGACGCCCTCCGTTGGTCAGGCGTGTAGCCATCAAGCTGTTCCGCAAAGAACGTTGGTACTGGCGGCACTCGAATATATAGAGGAATATCTTGGTCGTCCGCAATCTGTCCGGCTGTAGTTGGTGGTAACGTGTTCGTTAAGCCAGCGCCGATTGCAATTCCTGAGTTAACCATCGGCAACTCGTCATCGAGGCGAGCGCGCTCACGACGATGCTCCACGCACATTCCGCGGCTTCCTGGGCGGGGATGCAACAGAAGATACGATGCCTCGTCATCACCAGACATGTCTTCGAATCCAAGGCCTGAAATATAATCGCCCTCGCGCTCACGGTGTCGACGAGCACGTTTGTTGGTTTGCTTCGTCTCGTATTCAGTATCTGAAATACAAAAGTGCAGTTCGCTAAAGCCGTGATAGATCATGTCACGACTTACACGCGGCAAACCTTGCGCTTTATCCTTCACGTTCTGGCGGACGTGGAACCAACACATCAGAATGACCGCTGCAGGCAGTTCCGCAACACATGAACCAAACTGAGCATCGTCTTTATCGGTCATCACGTATCGTGGAGCGAAACTTTGTGCGAATTGCTCTAACAGCACTCGCTTCACAAATTTCAAACACCAGATAATATCTTCAGTTCGCCGCTGGGACGAACAGTAGTATACCACCGGAAAATACTTTCCGCAGCAGTCAGACACGCCAAGAACGACAACCGAGTATCGTTTGTTCACAGAATTGTGTGTGCTATCAACGTGGAGCAGTGTAGGGCACACTCCATCTTGCTGAACCGACACGTACGTCTGTAACAAGGCGTAACAGGTTATACCAAGCCTCATTGGTTCGGTATCAGAGTCTTCTCCTATAAGAGGTACTCGTTCACTTTCTTTTATCTCGTAGTCACAGAGAACCAACAAGTCGTCGGGTCTCCGGTCGCATTGGTCTGAATCGTACATGGCTTTCTTGCAGAACTCAATGACTGGTCGTTATGTATACGTGTAATACATGTATTGAATTAACCGAGACCCGTATTCCAGTGAGCCGTCGCGTGCGTTTGTGTCAGGCTGCTTCCGCATCAGTTTTGCGTTGAAGCGCACGGACCTTGGACTTGTGCATATCTTCTTGATATCGCTTAAGAGAAGCGTATTCCCGGTTTGAAATGCCTCGACCGTGCGCTTGATGAAGTATAGAACAAATACTCCGCAGTCATCGTGGTTTATCTGTGCCGGGCTTGTTCGGACTCCTCTCACGACGAACGCTGGTGCTTCGCAGCTCCGCGTCGAAATATCCACCGACAACTTTTTTAATCGCTTCGATGCTGGAGATTCCTTTCGAGTCTACATGCACAAGGCATCTCATCAGATTCTGCGTCGTGCCTACAGGGTTTTGCCCAATGGCAAAGTCCAGTGATTGCCCATGCATATAGGTAAAACCACGTGATTGTACTTCTCGTACGGAAATGTTGCGGTGATACCGCAACAGCGCTCGTGCGCAAGTCCAATTTTTCGCTCCACTTGAACGAACTCGCTGTAGATGTGTCCAAATACGTTTGCATCCATGACAAACGTTCGGACGTGTTGCGGGAGGTGCACTCGGATGTAATAGGACATAATCACATCGTTCAGCCAATTTTGGTCTTTAATTGTCCGGACATCTCCCGCTGTCACCAGCAAACGCATGCTGGTTTTGTCCACAACAAAGCATGGGGTTAGTGTTTCACACACAATCTCGGACTGCGATATATCCCACGCATCTCCAAAATCAAATGGGACGCTGGCCTTCTCACTGTCATCATTCAACAGTGATATGACCTCCGGCAACTTGGGTTTTTCGGCTATAGTCGACTTGGCTGGAGGCTGGGAGTTTTCGGCTAGTCGACTTGGCTGGAGGCTGGGATTTTTCGGCCAAAGTCGACTTGGCTGGAGGCTGGGATTTTTCGGCCAAAGTCGACTTGGCTGGAGGCTCGGGGATTTCGGCTAAAGTCGATAGTGACGCTTGTGTCAATTGTTGGGGGGTTCATTCCCATTTGGCGCTGCCGTGCCGGTATTCTGGAGTCGTCGTGAGATGAAAGTGCTTAGATTGTGGCGACCTATAAACCGGATAGTCCACGAACTCTGAGCCACGGGTTTGCGCTCCGCAAAGCCAGGTATTGTCGACGCAGCATCCGCGACAACATCATCTCTGCACACCACCTGGCCGTTTGCCACTTTTGCCTTGATCCGCTCAACAATACCAGCCTCGTATTGAAGCGTCGGAGGGGCCATGCCTGGTGGCGCTGCCCGCTTTGCGGATGGATCGGCCTGGGACGAGAATAACTTGTGCTTGTTAGTCATCCAACCCAGCAAGGTTGTCCGAGCCACACCATGACGACGACCACCCTCGGTAGCATCCCATCCATTTCGCTCGCATGCGAGCAGGATCTCGATCTTCTCCGCATTCGTCCGCTGATCTGAGCTCGACATCTTGGCAAGAATCGATGTGTCGCGTTTTGGATAAACTCGACATGTACCTTACATTTCATTGGATGAAATTTCTTAAATCCTATTGGTCAGAATGCATACTATACTAATTACGACCCATAAATGATTGGTTAATAAGCATGCTGTTTAGTCATTCTACTTTTTGAAACCTGCCGCTCATCGGTGGCTCGCGAGTGTCGCTTACTCCCATTAACAGCAGTTTCGGGTTTACTCGACTGTGGGCGATTTTGGGTATTCTCGACGGTGCGTGATTTCGGGTTTACTCGAGTGTGTACGCTCGGCGGTTTGCGACTTCGGGAATTCTCGATACTATGCCGGTCAGGCTTGACGAGCTAAAGCTAATAGGTCCTGTGTGTCTGCAGGAGCAGGGCCTTGAATTCGGCCTGTAGGGAGGAGACGCTTGTGGGCTGCGATGCGTTTGTCCAAGACGCCGCACTTGTGCAGCGGACGCAGCGCGCGCGAAACACTGTCAGCGCCCTTCGCGTTGATGTTCCGCGACTTTAGGAAGTCCAACACGGCATCTTCAGCACGGCGGCCGGCGTCCAAGACCTGATCCTTGTAGTCTGCGACCGTAGGGTCAAGCGTAAAGCCGTCTCCGAGGAACAGCTTCATGAAGGCGACGATGTGGCGTGATTCGGACTTCTTTTGGCGGTCAGAGCAGTCCCAGACGCGAGGGACACGGGTGTACCACTCGTACCATGCAGCCGACAGGTGCGTATCTTGCTTCTTCCTCCGATTTGGTTGGGCTCTTGGTCTAACGATTCCTTTGCTTGGTCTTCTTCAGCGGGTCTACGCGGCTCCTTAGCTTTCATCTGATCCGGCTCGACAATCGTCAACCGCGCAGCTAGGGCTTTGTTTGAGGCGATAAGCTCATGAATGACAGCTAGAAGGTGAGCGATGCTTGGACAGTGGTGTTGGCTTGCATCTTGTGTTTGGGTTTGTTCTTGAGTAGGCGGAGCGGCTTCGCTGTCCAGCGCGACTGATCTCGCAAGCATGTCGCCGATCGGGATGTCTGCAGCACGCAAGCTCTCTTCGACGCGCGTGACAATGGGGGCCGCGGGTGAGAGCACCTTGACCTGCGGGTGACACGATGTGGGAAAGGATTTTTATCCGCACCCATGTCTGACCGCTGGGATGGGACGACCCTTCGCCTGACTGTGACTGGTCGCAGTGAACAGGACTCCAGTGACGTGGAGTGTGACATGTGGATAGTGGATGCGCATGGTGGATTTGGCGGGACCCGGTGCTTGCAGTAAGCATGGGCTCACAGGATCGGAGATGTGCCCACCGGATGAGCGCTCATATTCGGTGTGGGGTAACACATCCTGTCCGTCCGCCGACTTCCCTGACCGCAGGATAAGCCTAAGGCGCGCAAGTGCAGCCAGTGAACGTATCCTGGCTGCTGCCTGCATTGGCTCCGTCAAGACATCGGACCAACCCCCAAGTTCACCATGCCCACCATGCTCCCATGCGCCCAAGACCTCGCTGGACAAAGTACACTGTTTGCCGGACTGGATCGTGGTGCACCCGGTAGCGACGCACCGGATGCCAAGGTGCCGTACCCAATGAGGCCGGACCGGATGATCAATTCGGTCTGACCCCTGGTGCCCATACTGGATCGTGACCGCACCAACAACAAGTCCAGTACTGCTGTGTGTGTAGCAGCAATCCAGGACCGGATCGACCAAGAACGTCAAGCGACACAGGATGGCTCACGTGATTAGACGCAGAGGTCCAGTGCGGATTTAATGAGACGCCGTACCCACGTACCTCTGTCGCCACATGATGAGTGTTGCCGAAGGAACGTTGACGTCGACAAGTTGCCCGATAACCAAGCCAAGTCAAGCATACCCAAGCTCAGTGCAAGAAGATCGAAGTCCCGTACACAAGGTCGAAGCATATCCAAGACAAGTCAAGTATAGTGAAACCTTTATTAGAAGTCAGTGAAGTGAAACAGATAGCTAGCCAAACGTAAGATCAAACAGAAACCAATTTGCCGAGAACACGCGGATGTCTTTCTTCGGGCTGGGGATTCCCCCTGACATTGACGTCTTCAAGAGCTTATACGTGGGATCCGCCTTCGTGCGATCTTAGAAAGGAGGACGTTTCAAGGCCTCACTGGTGTTGCGAGCACTGGTGTAGTGGGGACTCAAAGGTACCAAGGCAAAGTCGGCAGGGACTGTGGTGTCGCGCCCTGGAGTGATCTGTGAGAGCTTTATTTCCAATTTACGTGCTCTATCCGGGCATCCATTTCATATTCCATCCTGTCTGTCTTAGGCGGTAGAGGTAGTCACCCCCGAGACTGAATTGATCGACTACTGTGTGATAGGATTGACTTATATTTTGTATTGTTCCCTCACTCTGTGAGGGTGGTGCGCGTGAGTGAGTGTGCATCCAGGGTTGACCAGTGCCTTGGGTGACGGCTCGTAATATGACTGGCGTATAGACCCCCCACCCAAGGGTCTTAAAGAATAAGTGGTGGCTGTATATTTTGTGACGTTTAGCTCGGCATTGTATTTCTGTGTGTTGGTTATACTGAATTGTGGATCTGACTGAGGTCCCTTCGATTCGGTCTGACCTTCTGTTCATTCGGTGTAGTTTGTTTCAGGAACACACCCAGCAGACTCGATTCTGTATTTACAACAACTCACTCGGTGAAGTCCGGTCCGCCAAAGGTAAACGATACCTATAGGGGTTGACACAAGGGCACACGCCAAGTCCAAGCGATCCTCCCGGCCCCCGGTTCACATCCTGTGCTCCGAGGACTATCGGATTGCAGCGGATATCTCTGGTACTCCGAACCGATTCGGTCCGGCATAGTGCGCTATACACCTGGACGATCAAGGCGTTCACCCGCCTCGCCTCACGGGTAGTAACGGACCAGGTACGCAGTGAGGACACTGAGGACATTGGTGCTTACATTTAGACGTTGTTGCTTGAGACCTGTACGGGAATTGAACAGGAAGCCCTGCAATCGGCCGACGCGTTCTTGACTGGCGTGATCAAGCGTCGTGACGTCGATGACCGCTGGAACGTCGTCTGCCGCCCACCCACTCAAGACCCGGGCCACCTTCCTGTCCTCGCGTGCCGTATTAGTGATGTAGGCGAAGGCCTTGTTCATCTAGGTCATATCCCAAGCACCGCGATCGAAGATCCACTGGGCGGCGAGGCGGTCATCTCCGTTCGCATGTTGGGCCCCGCCACGCCGGAAGGAGTGCGAGGTCAGGTCGGGGGTGGCTCCTGCCGGCTCGGCGACGCGCTTGAGCATCCTGTTCACGTACGCCTGCACGCTGTCTTCGCCGCGCTTGACCTCACCGGTACGTGCCTCGGTTGGGGCTGGTGTTGATGTTTCTTGAGGTTTGCCGAGGTGGAACAGAGGATACGTTGCCGGCCGCGAGCATTGAAGGCAGGGACGACTCCGGCGGGACCACAGCGACGTCGAGCGAAGCGGGCTCGGCTTCCAGCAGCTCCAGCAGCGGCACACCTTTGTCAAGTGGCACGGCGACCTCCTCTACGAGATCGGGCAACTGGGACAGGAGTGCCGCGCATGGCGCGTCCTGCGTCGCTAGCGCTACGGCCAGAGCGTGCAAGGGACACGTCAAGAAGTCGCTCTTGTCCGGGATCAAGGTAAGACCCTGTTATTCTAATGTCTTGACACGTAGCAGCCGCAGGTAGAAGGTGCCGTCTGCCGATACAGACACGTGCTGTTTTTGGATGTAGCCGAGGTCCGAAGACCGGCCAAAGCAATGCCACATCAAGCACGGTAGTGCTGCATCTTGGTAGTCGGCGTGCACGCGTGCTGTTCTGTACACGTAACGGACTATAGACTGTAAGTCCTGCTTAGTACAAGGTGGAGCCTTATTAACCAAGCCACCTTTTTCGCGTTTCATGCTATGTTTATCTAAAGTCTTCCCTTGCTTTAGCAAGATCAACTCAGTAGGTACTCGCAAGTGTGGATACTTGTCAAATAGCCACGACTTGACATTTCTATGATACGCTGTTGCCGTGTTGCGGGCTAACTTACCTTTATTACCTTCGTTAGTTGCGAGGTAGAAGCCAAAGCGGTCCATCGTCGCCGCTAAACGTTTGCCGGATGCATCCAGGAGAATGCTAGCCTCGACAAACTCAAGGCTAACCTTCTCCCCCTCCAACACCCGCTTGAATGCGGCGACGGCAGTATTCAGCGCCTTCTGCGTGTTCGTAGGAACGAAGGCAGCTAAGCTCATGCTGCTTCGTCTGCTACTGCTTGGTTCTTTTAACTGTGTGGTCAAACGCAAAGCCTACGTACTGGTTATCCTATCCACCAACCGGTTTCCTACCTTAGGAATAAACCTAGTTGTCAGTGCCATGACAATATTTAAAAAATATGTTAACTACTTGATATTTGTATGTACATATTCATATTACTGTGTGGATTCCGACAAATATTTGTCGGAAAGTGTCGGAACCGGAAACCTACCCCCTATTATATCCTATTTGCCGAAACTACACTATTGAAGCTCCGTGATTGGTCAAAACGCGAACTGATTGGGCCCAGTCAAAATCCTGCCAGTCTCTCTGTCGGAAAGACCACTATATTCATCCATATCCGGCCGGTCCTCAGAAGCGCTTTCGAAGCGTTAGCGCTTCTTTGAGTGGTTTGTGCTTGCGGGCTGCATTGTTTTCGTGCCGAGGCTGGTTGTGCGTTGTCTAGACTTCTTTGCGTTCGCGGCGGCTGCTCGTTTCTCTTCTGTAACAATTCGTTTGGCTGCTTTGGCTGCTGCCCGCGCGACGCGCTTGACTTCTTTGGCTTCAGCATCAGTAACCTGTTTGGCTTCTTTGGCCTCTTTGGGTACAATGCGCTTTGATTCCTTTGCTTCGGCATCAGCGACTCGTTTAGCTTCCTTAGCTTCAGCCCTGGCAATACGATTTGCCTCTTTGGCTTCCGCAGCGGCGATCCGCTTTTGCTCAGCGGCGACAGCAAGCGCGATCTTTTCTTGCCGTTTGAGCTCATCTGCCACCAGCTTGGCTACTTTCTTGTCCTGGCGTTCCTTGGCTTTGGCGGTCTTAGCCTGTGCTTTAAGCTCCTTTTCACGGAGTTTATCAGCGTCCTCCTTCGCTTTGGCGACATGGTACTCGAAGCTCTCGTCGCTAGTCATCAGACACGCTCCACTCACCATTTGAGCGCTAATGTCACGCTTCGACTTCTTATGTATCACTCGCTCTTCCATAAGCCAATGATTCATCGACTCTACACGCACTCGGTCGACGCTGTCACCGAAGCGAACTATTTTTCTGCTGGTTCTGTCGGAAATCATGACAGTCGGCTTGAGAAGAATCGTGGACTTCTTCGTGCTCGCGGGATGATTTCCGATAATACCAGCGACCATCCTCACACGACTTAAAGCATATATACCCGTCTTCTCGAAACCAGCAACAAAGTTCGTACGGGTCAAAGCCTTCTCAAAGGCCTTGGTAGCTACTGCCACGATATTAGTTTTGTCCACAATGATCTTTCGCGAGGTTTAATAATCGCTAATCTCATTGCCGAGAATACGCTTGAAGAGGGTGAATACGCTGTCATCCATAGGTTGTAGGAAGTGTGACGTGTGGGCTGGAAGCGCGTATAGCAGTATGCCGTTCTTCCTTGCACAACGCAACGTGCGAACCGAAAAGTGGGCTTTGTACCCCTCCATGATCAGTAGAACAGGGCGTTCGGGAGGAATAAACTTCACAAACTACTTAAAGTATTCCACAAAGAGCTTCGTTACTAAGAAAGAGCTGGGGCTTGAGGCATACTTAGAGTTTGGGTATCCACCGTGCGTGTGTTTCCTGTCGTAGCTAAACCCTGGAAAGATGATGAAAGGTGGAACAAAACCGCCGTCTGCATTACCACAAACCAATGCGCTCACATTTTCGCGGCTGTCGGATTGCTGAACGTTGGCCCGGTATCCTTTAGACGCGAGTACTTTTGGTTTCGCTCCTGATACTTGTCCGCTCATGCCCGTCTCGTCCAGATTCCAGATTCGGGAAGGAGGGAGCTCTTCGCAGCTTTCAATGACTTTCTTTAGGCTGTTGAAGTGATAGTCGACATTCTCCACCGTGGAAGCTTGGGCGCGACACACGTCTAAGGATTGGGACTTGCGTCTGCTGAAGTGGGCTTTATTGCGACGAATGAAGTCGTTGGTCCAGCTCACCGAGGGGCATGTTGCAGGGATTTCGCGCGTGTACGGGCTCGCCTCAACCACTTGCCGGATAAACATACCTAACTCAGCTCTCGTGAAGCAAAGTCCTCGCTTGGTTCGCGCGTCAACGGCATCTAGGATTCCCTTGAGCTCTCCTTCGGTTAAAATGGGGGTAAAATGGGGTCCGGCCCTGGTTTAGCGTTCGTCGGAGCTTGCCCAGTAGCACGGCGGTAAAGACAGCTGTCTTCACGAAGATCAGATAAGTGAAGACCTTCACGTTCTTGTGCTCAATTAGTACTCTCCATTTAAAGCAATCTCATCTTCTTAAAGTGAAGGACCACGGAGTTTTGCAGCCGATAAACTTACGATAAACTCTCTAACTTATCTTACAAGTGTAAATCTTGCAGCCACTGCAACCATATAAGGCCTTCAACCGGACACTTTGCTATTTTAATGAAAAAATTAAAAATATCTGCCCTCGTTAGTTGGAGCAACTTGTCGAATTGAAGTTGCAATGTTGCGCGTACATCCCCTGGCCATTAATGCAAATAGTCACTAAATATTTTCATAAAGGACACTCTTCCGCTCCATCCACCCATCCGTCACTACAACCTGTACCGTATCAGACCATGGCGCTGCAGGACGAGGCCGCGTCTGCGCGCTTCTTCTGCGAGGAGCTGGAGGAGGACCTGAGTACGCAGATCCACGAGACCGATGCGCAGCCTGAATCTGCGGCGGACAACAGCGCGCTCTCAGCGGCGGCGCAGCGGAGCGTGGACCTCATCTCGCGCAACGTCGTGGGCTCCCGCACGCTCTTCGAGTCGCCGTTCGGCGCGCGCGCGCTGTGCTACGCAGACTTCACGGCCAGCAGCAAGCCGCTGCGCTGCGTGGAGGACTACCTGAACGCGGAGGTCATGCCGCTCTACGGCAACACGCACACGACGACGTCCATCACGGGTCTGCAGACCACGTGCTTCCGCCACGAGGCGCGCCAGATCGTGGCGCAGGCCGTGAACGCCAAGATCACGGGCCGCGGCGCCGAGGACTGCGTGCTGTTCACGGGCCAGGGCAGCACCAGCGCCGTCAACAAGCTGGTCTCGGCGCTCGGACTGCAGCAGTTCAGCGCCGCAGCCGCGCCCGACCAGCGGCCCGTCGTGTTCGTCGGCCCCTTCGAGCACCACTCGAACCTGCTGCCGTGGCGCGAGAGCGCGGCGGAGATCGTGACGATCCCCGAGAACGCGCACGGACTGATGGACCTGGAGGCGCTCGAGGCGCAGCTCAAGGCGTACGCGGCCCGGCCGCTCAAGATCGGCGCCTTCTCGGCCGCGTCCAACCTCACCGGAGTGCTCACGAACGTAGACGCCGTGTCCGCGCTGCTGCACCAGCACGGCGCGCTGGCCTGCTGGGACTACGCCACGTGTGCGCCCTACGTGAACATCGACATGAACCCCGTGGTGGCCGACGAGAGCCGACGCCCGTTCGTCTACAAGGACGCCGTGTTCATCTCGGGCCACAAGTTCATTGGCGGTCCTGGATCCCCGGGCGTGCTGATTGTCAAGAAGCGCCTGCTCACGAACGCGGTGCCCACGGTCCCTGGAGGAGGCACTGTGTTCTTCGTCACGGAGAACGACCACCGCTACCTGTCGAACCGCGCGGAGCGTGAAGAGGGAGGCACCCCGGACATCCTGGGCAGCATCCGTCTCGGACTGGCCTTCGAGCTCAAGCAGCGCGTGGGCACCAAAACCATCATGACTCTCGAGCGACGCAACGTGCAGTGCGTGCGCGAGTCGCTGCAGCAGAACAGCAACATCGTGCTCCTTGGACGCCAAGATGACCGCGTGGAGCAGATCCCCGTGTTCTCATTCCTCGTCCGCTTCGGCGACCGTTTCCTGCACTACAACTTCGTGTGCGCTCTGTTGAACGACCTGTTCGGTATCCAGACGCGTGGTGGCTGCCAGTGCGCCGGCCCGTACGCGACTCGGCTGCTGGGTCTGGCACGCCGAGATGTGCTGGCACTGGAGAACGCGCTTATCGAGAAGAAGGAGATGCTGCGCCCTGGCTTCACGCGCATGAGTTTCCCGTATTTCATGAGCACGGCGGAGCTCGAGTACGTGTTGGCGGCCGTGAACTTTGTGGCCACTGACGGCTGGAAGTTCCTGCCGCAGTACAAGTTCAATCACAAGAGCGGCGTATGGAAGCACTGGACTCGCTTCACGAAGTTCCCGGACCGCAAGTGGATCTCGCACTTCGCGACGGCGCTGGAGGACAAGACTCGTTCCAAGAGTCTGGATGGAGACGATGAAGCGCTGGCTGCCCACAGAGCCGAGAACTTGGCGGAGGCTCGTCGTCTGGCGGATGAAGTGAGCGCTAAAAGCGTTCCTTGTCAGGTGGTGGCAGCTTCTGCTGCGCAAATGCTGGAGGAGGTGGACGACGAGGCGTTGCGGTGGTTCGTGTACCCTTCGGAGGCGGCGGAAGCTATCAAGAGAGGAGAGAAGCCCGCCCTGACGGAGTCCATCCGTGGTCCGTACCAGCCTGCGCGTTATCTTACGGGTGAGCTTAACGGTCAGTGGAAGGAGGCTTCAACGCCCAGTGCTGCACCTGCTGCCGCGTGTGGGCTCCCGGCGTGCTGTCCTGTTCCGTCAGCTCCGGCTGCGTCTAACGGCGGCGCGAACCACAACAAGACTTTCGTTGCTACCAACGGCCGTGAGACTGGTGGGAAGTATCCGCTGCGTTCTTCAGCAAATGGCACCGATGCTGTGGAGGCTCCCGTTGCTGCTCAGGCCGACAACTGCAGCACTGGCAACTGTAACACTGGTCGCTGCGGAGTGCGCTCTGCGCCGACGTGCTCTATCGGCGCGACAGCGACCACGGTACAAGAGACCACCACGGCCATCACCCAGAAGACGACGACCACGAAGCTGTTCCCTACGCCGCCGAAGAAGCTGCTGCGCTGGGTCGGCCAGGCAATGATGCAGTGGGATATGATCCAAGAAGGAGATCGCCTGCTGCTTGGCGTGTCGGGCGGCAAGGATTCGCTGAGCTTGCTGCACGTGCTGCTGCGCTTCCAGAAGCGCGCCCCCGTCCGGTTCGAGCTTGCTTGCGCCACGGTTGATCCGCAGACTCCTTCGTTCGACCCGAGTCCGCTGAAGGAGTACATGCGCGCGCTGGGCGTGCCCTACTACTACCTTTCGGAGAACATCATCGAGCGCGCGACGTGCGAAATGAACGGCGACTCGCTGTGCAGTTACTGCTCGCGCATGAAGCGTGGCGTTCTGTACACTTGCTGCCGCAAGTACGGCTTCAACAAGCTGGTGCTGGCGCAGCATCTGGACGACCTGGCGGAGAGTTTCTTCATGTCGGCCATGCACAACGGCCAGCTGCGTACCATGAAGGCCAAGTACTGGAACGACCAGCGCGATGTGGAGGTGCTTCGGCCGCTGGCCTACGTGCGTGAGATCGAGCTGAAGAAGTTCGCGTACGACTCGCGGCTGCCCGTGATTAATGAGAACTGCCCGGCCTGCTTCGAAGAGCCCAAGGAGCGTCATCGCGTCAAGAAGATGCTCGCGCAGGAGGAGAGCCTGTACCCGGACATGTACAACAGCCTGCGCCGCGCGCTGCTGCCGCTGATGGACGACGCCAGCTACGCGCCGCTGGAGGCCGTTCGCGCGCGCGTGGAGCAGGCCAAGCAGGAGCGCAAGCGGGCCCCGTCCAGCAAGAGCAAGGGCCGAGGACAGAACGGCCCAACGAAGGCGGACAGCCCGGCGGCATCGGCTACGAGCAGCTCAACAGAAGAGGAGGCGACCGCGGACCCCGCCGCTGTGCCGTAGAGTTTTGAAAGTCCTAGATGCACACTTTGCAGCAGGCACTGTACATGAGAGAGCATAGATTCACGTTTGGTTGCCTTTACTACTTCCACTGCCGGTAAATGATACTACATGATACTCCAGGACTGTGGGCCGCCTCTGCCAAGCGGGCTCCGTAGGTAGGAATCTCGGCGTTCGACACTCGTGTTGAACGGGTCAACGCGTTCGAAGTGCGGCTACCTAGAGTTTTAATCTCGGCCGTTTCGCGTGTCATAAAATCAGACTGGATTGTTGCAGCTGATAGGCTGCCCTTATGAGTGGGGCGTTCACAATCCGCCCAGCTGAGCAGCGCAACGTCAGCCAACGCCGCAGCGAACTTCGAGGCGAAGCTGCTTGGCTACGACGGAGTAGGCAACTCGTTGGATGGCGGCCTGGGTACGCCATGGTATCTGCAGCTGCGGATGCAACCTGTGAGTGCGACGTTGTGGGTATGATTTTCTGTTCGGCCCTTCCTTGACGAACCAGACTCCGTTCGCTGCAACGCTGCTCCGACGAAGAGTTGCTTGTCGACGAAGTCTACGAGCTCTGGCCACCAGAAGGCTTCATTGTGTCAGCCCAGTGCAGTTCAGCGCGCGAGGCAAAATATTGGTTGCCAACCAGCCCTACTCCGCGTCCTTTGCTCTTATCTCCTTGCCATGCAGGACGCGCGCCATACAAAACCACCGTCTCTTTTAATCAGCGCGTCCGTGCTACGCGCACCGGATTGCAGTCGGACAGCAAACGCTCGACAACCGGACGATCTCTATGCCAGGGCCAGTGCCGGCCCCCACAGACAGCGAGGTCTCTCACTCTCGAAACCCGCCGCCACAGGAGACTCAGTCCAGGTAGGTATTTAGCCCAGCGACGATGGAAGCCGCCGAGATCTCCCGCCCCATGGTCGGCACCAGCGGCGCGCCCGTGTCAGGCTCGACCTACCGCAATAGCGAGTACACGCGCGAGGCCATGGAGTCCTCGCGCCTCACCGATTCGGGAGGCCCGCGCGAGGGCTCCATCTACGGCTACGGGCCGGCCGGCCAGCGCCAGACCGAGATGAAGCTCATGGCCGTCGAGCCCGACCTAGGTGCGGCGCCCGAGCGCAAGCAGGACTACAAGGGCCGCATCCGCACGTGGCCCGGGCTGCTGCTACTGCTCCTCATCGTGGCCGGCGCCGTGGCGCTTATCACCATCAACGCCATGGACGTGCAGGACCAGATGACGGTCAACGCCGCGCGCTACGAGAACGCGGCCCAGGACAAGCGCAAGATCAAGGACGGCATGGACGACGGCAACGTCATCATCTCGGACGATGGCCAGGTGGGCAACCCCAAGAAGTACCCGGACATGGGCTGCGAGCTGCCCGACTACCAGAGCAAGAACGGCCAGATCTTCGCTGTGGCCAAGAACGGCACGGAGGTGCCCGTGGGCATCAAGGGCCTCAACTGGTTCGGCATGGAGACGGGCCTGGCCATTCCGTTCGGCCTCTGGGAGAACATGGACAACGGTACGTCAGTGTACGAGGTCGCAGCGTTCTTGGCCCGCAACAAGTTCAACAGCGTGCGTCTGCCGGTCTGCATCAAGAACATCCTCAAGGACACGGCCCCGGACAAGTCGCTGATCAACTTGAACACGAACCGGGCCATCAACATCACGTCGTATATGACGACCATCCAGACAATTGTGGAGGCCCTCGGATACCGTCACATTACGGTCATGATCAGTCTGCACACCTTAGATACGAAGAAGTCAGGCGGCGCCTGGTACAGCGAAGAGCTCGGCGTTTCGGAGGACGATTTCCTATCGGCTGTGGACACGCTCACGAAGAACTTGTGCACGTCCAAGTACTGGAACATCCTCGGGCTCGACCTCAAGAATGAGCCGCACGAGTGCAGCTGGGGCGGTGACGATCCGGACTGGCAGAAGGGTGCGACTTTGATTGGCAACCGAATGCTGGAGGGCTGCCCCAACTGGCTAGCGTTTGTGGAGGGTATCGCTTCCAAGGGCACGATCACGCTCAACGGTGAGGAAAGAACCTACTTCGATTGGTGGGGCGGAGGTCTGGCTGATGCCGGGGGTGACCCGATCACCTTCGACATCGAGAACAAGCTCGTCTGGGCTCCTCACTACTACAACACGGGTGTGAGTCCGGCCTGGTACCTCTACAAGTCCGGTACGCAAAATGCGGAGGGCGCCCTGGAAGACTATGTGGAGCTCGACGACGAGACGCTGAAGAACAACGTCGAGAAGACGATGGACAAAATGTTCGGCTACTTGCTGGGAACTGACACCAACACGGCCATGGTCATGGGCGAGTTTGCCGGCCTGTACGGTAAGGACAAGCACCCAATGCTCACGACCAAGCGCACCACCGACTTCACGATCGAGATCATGCTCAAGGCCGGATACGCTGGCGGCTACATGTGGTCGCTGAACCCGGAGAGTGCGTACCAGTACAATCCGGCCGACACGTACGGCACGTTTACGGAGGGCTTGCTGGAGGACGACTGGCTCACTCCCAACAAGGTTTTCGTCGAAGGTATTGCTGCTCTGGACACGATCAAGGACCTGAGAATGTTCCCGTGCTTCGAGGTGGAGGTGGAGAGCGACGAAGGCTCCGAGTAAGTTGAAGGGGGATACAAGTCGTCCGTTTCTCTATTTTACCTTTCAATCTTGGGATATGGTAGCTGCATTCCGAGTAATGTATCATTTTTGAGCCTACACTGTCTGCTTTGTTGACGACGTGTCCATGTCGATCATTTAATGCAGATGATAGATCGCAGGCGCAGTGTATCACCGTCGTGCCGTCGAACTGAGGCTGCCGCACTCGCGCATCCGTTACCTTCTCGAGCGTGGCCAGAGTGTCGATGTCCAGATTTAACAGCAGCAACCGCTCGACAGGCGCCAATGCCATGATCGATTTTGGCCGCATGCAACGTCCCGAGCTGCGACCGACGGTGGTCTCGAGCCGTTGGCAAGAGCGGGATTCGACCGGTTCATTCTCCGATTTCGACTGTCGAGGCCACTCCAGTACCAACCGCTGCAGCAGGAAACGAGCCTCCAGTCGACATGGAGGTCAGCGTCGTTCGGCCGATGCCCCCCAAGTCAAGCGGTGCTTCCTCTGTGGGGGGCGCCCCCGCCCCCACCGGGGGTGATCCACCTTCCTCCTCCTACCGCAACAGCGAGTACACGTCCGGCCGAGCAAGCGCGTATTTGGATCGGACTTCCGA
Organism: Phytophthora sojae; assembly: GCF_000149755.1. Lineage (NCBI taxonomy): Eukaryota > Oomycota > Peronosporomycetes > Peronosporales > Peronosporaceae > Phytophthora > Phytophthora sojae. The sequence goes on from NW_009258117.1 coordinate 8,497,037, forward strand.
CTACGGTCGAGACACCATGAGCATGAGCCAACGGCAGACAGAGATGAAGCTCATGGCCATGGACCCGAGCGAGGATTCGCCACCGGAACGTGTGCAGGACTACAAGGGCCGAATTCGGGTACGTGACGACAGTATAGGAATGAAATGAGGTGTAATATCCGAGTGCTAACGGTTGCGTGCGTATCATTTTAACAGACATGGCGAGGCCTCATTCTGCTGTGCGTCATCGTGGGCGGAGCTGCTGCAATCATCACCGCGTGCGCCTTGCAGGCCAACGAAGACGCTACCAACAGGCAAGCCAAGTACGAGAACAGGGTGGAAGAGCGACGCAAGATCAATGACGGTCTCACCGACGACCAAGTCATCATCTCGGACGACGGTCAAGTCGGCAATCCCAAATCATACCCCGATATGGGCTGTGAACTGCCAGACTACCAGAGCAAGAACGGCCAGATCTTCGCTGTGTCCAAGAACGGCACCGAAGTTCCTGTTGGTATCAAGGGTGTCAACTGGTTCGGAATGGAGACCGGCTTGGCGATCCCCTTTGGACTCTGGGAGAACATGGACAACGGCACGTCGGTGTACGAGATCGCAGCGTTCTTGGCCCGCAACAAGTTCAACAGTGTGCGTTTGCCGGTCTGCATCAAGAACATCCTCAAGAACACGCCACCCGAGAAGACCCTCATCAATGTCAACACCAACCGCGCGATCAACATCACAACGTATATTTCCACCATTGAGTCGATCGTCGAGGCGCTCGGGTATCGCCATATCACGGTTATGATCAGCCTCCACACTTTGGACATTAAGAAGTCTGGAGGCGCCTGGTACAGCGACGAACTGGACGTCACGGAGGACGAGTTCCTGGAAGCCGTCGACATCTTGACCAAGAACCTGTGCAGCTCTAAGTACTGGAACATCCTCGGTCTCGATCTTAAGAACGAGCCTCATGAGTGCTCGTGGGGCGGCAAAGCCCCGGACTGGCAGAAGGGTTCGTCCTTGATCGGCAACCGAATGCTGGAGGGCTGCCCCAACTGGATGGCCTTCGTGGAGGGTATCGCCAGCAGTGGCACCGTTACAGTGGGCAGCAGGACAGCAACGTACTTCGACTGGTGGGGTGGTGGCCTCGAGGAGGCAGGGGCCAACCCGACAGAACTCACGGTTAGCAACAAGCTCGTGTGGGCCCCCCACTACTACAACACCGGTGTCTACCCTGCCTGGTACCTTTACGCATCAACGGGAGCGGTTGACGCCTCGGGTGCCTTTTCAAGCTACGTTGAGTTGGACGACGAGGAGCTGCGGGCCAATGTGGAGACGACCATGGATGTCATGTTCGGCTACTTGCTCGGGGTTGACACCAACTCGGCCATGGTCATGGGCGAGTTTGCCGGTCTGTACTCGAAGGACAAGCACCCGAAGCTCACGACGAAGCGCACCACCGACTTCACGATCGAGGTCATGCTCAAGGCCGGATATGCTGGCGGCTACATGTGGTCGCTGAACCCGGAGAGTGCGTACCAGTACAACCCGGCCGACACGTACGGCACGTTCACGGAGGGCTTGCTGGAGGACGACTGGCTCACTCCCAACAAGGTCTTCTTGGAGGGCATCGCGGCCCTGAACGACGTCAAGGACCTCAAGATGTTCCCGTGCTTCCCTCAAGAGGTTTCGTCGTCTTCGTCGTCCAGCTAAGGCTATAGGCTAGGCTATAGAGCCTAGAGTAGTTGAGCCCGAACGCAATGCATAACGATTTGCTATGAAGCGGTTTTCAGCCGTTTCCTTCGACTGAATGTTCAGAAGCAGCGAGTTCAGCGTGCCGTGGCGCGATTAACTACATGTCCACTAGCTAACGCCTCGGCCATCGCGGCGCCATTGCATGCAAGTCCAGTGGCCAAGCAGCGATCACCAGAGCTGAACCCGTTAGTGTTGGCTAGCTTCTGGGTCCGGGCCCTCGCCTCGGTGGATTCGCATGTATCACGCCTGACATGTCAGCACTTTCAAGCTGAATTTTTGCCCCCCCCCGTTCGAACAGCCTAACGTCGCCTGTCGGCCGACGGTTGGATGGGTTCGGCCAGGCTCTATGTTGCCTGCGGCCGCTTCGCGGAGCTGTTGGCCTCACTTCTCGATCTGCGGCCGAGCACCGAGTAGCCCAGCGCCTTCAGGATCACCATGGCGGAGGTGTCGCGGCCCATGATGAACCGCGAGTCCGTGGAGGGTAGCAGCACCAGCTACAGCGAGAACTACTCGAGCGGCCACTTCAGCCTGCACCTGGACTCGTCGCAGGGCCCGCGCCCGACCGAGTCGGGTGGCCGGGTGAGCTCGGTCTACGGCGGCCAGCGCCAGACCGAGATGAAGCTCAAAGCGGCCGACATCGACCTGGCCAAGCCCGAGCGCAAGAAGGACTACAAGGGCCGCATCCGCACGTGGCCCGGCCTGTTGCTGCTGCTGCTCATCATCGGCGGCGCGGCCGCGATCATCGTCCTGCAGGCCAAAGAGACCAGCGACCTCATCACCGTCAACCGGGAGAACTACGAGCAGCGGCTGGCAAACAAGCGCAAGATCCAGGACGGCAAGGAAGACGACCAAGTCATCATCTCGGACGACGGCCAGGTGGGCAACCCCAAGTCTTACCCCGACATGGGCTGCGAGCTCCCGGACTACCAGAGCAAGAACGGCCAGATCGTGGCCGTATCCAAGAATGGCACCGAGGTGCCCGTGGCCATCAAAGGGGCCAACTGGTTCGGCATGGAGACGGGCTTGGCCATTCCGTTCGGCCTCTGGGAGAACATGGATAACGGTACGTCCGTTTACGAGATCGCGGCCTTCCTGGCCCGCAACAACTTCAACAGCGTCCGCCTTCCGGTCTGCATCAAGAACATCCTCAACGATGCGGCCCCGGAGAAGTCTCTCGTCAACGTCCAGACAAACCGGGCCCTCAACATCACGTCGTACATTACGACCATCCAGTCGATCGTGGAGGCGCTCGGCTATCGCCATGTCTCCGTGCTCATCAGTCTCCACACCTTAGACCCCAAGAAGTCGGGCGGCGCCTGGTACAGCGACGAGCTCGAGGTGACCGAGGACGACTTCCTCAGCGCCGTTGACATCTTGACAAAGAACTTGTGCGGCTCCAAGTACTGGAACATCCTCGGTCTCGACCTCAAGAACGAGCCGTACGACTGCTCGTGGGGAGGCGACGACCCGGACTGGCAGAAGGGAGCGACGCTGATCGGCAACCGCATGCTGGAGGGCTGTCCGAACTGGCTGGCCTTCGTGGAGGGCACGGCTGGCTCGGGCACCATCTCGCTCAACGGTGAAGAGGACCGGATCTACTACGACTGGTGGGGCGGAGGCATGGAGAAGGCCGGCGACAACCCCATCACGTTCGACGTTGAGAGCAAGCTGGTCTGGTCGCCGCACTACTACAACACCGGCGTGAGCCCCGCCTGGTACCTCTACGCGTCCGGCACACAGAACGCCGAGGGCGGCCTGGACGGTTATGTGGAGCTGGACGACGACAGCCTCAGGACTAACGTCGAAAAGACCATGGACAAAATGTTCGGCTACTTGATCGGGGCGGACTCCAACATCGCCATGGTCATGGGCGAGTTCGCCGGCCTCTACTCGAAGGACAAGCATCCGATGCTCACGACGAAGCGCACGACTGACTTCACGATCGAAGTCATGCTCAAGGCCGGATACGCTGGCGGCTACATGTGGTCGCTGAACCCGGAGAGCGCGTACCAGTACAACCCGGCCGACACGTACGGCACGTTCACGGAGGGCTTGCTGGAGGACGACTGGCTCACTCCCAACAAGGTCTTCATGGAGGGCATCGCGGCCCTGGACGTGATGGAAAACCTTCAGCTGTTCCCGTGCTTCCCGCAGGAAGTCGAGGGCTCTTCAAGCGAGTAGATATGAACTATCAAGCCTCCGCGAACCGCTTGACTTGGGGGCTGGCTGGTCGGTCGCTCGAGTCCGTCGCGAGTGAATTTTGGTCGGCCATTTTGTTCGGTCGAGGGGGCCTGCGTCGCAGGCGGTTGGTAGACAAGTGAGCGAGCTAGAGCAAGTAGTCGTCGAGTACATTAATCCATGATTCCGTTCAGCAAAGTTTCTTTTGACACCCAGTGCTCGGCCGCAGGGGCCCGCTGCGGCGAAGGAGGACTCCTCGCGGACAGGAAAACCTCCGGGATGCCTTGCGCATGGGCTGCAAAGTTGCGCTGGTCCGAGCTAAAGGCCCCTTGCTCAGGTAACGACGCCGGTGGTTAAGTCCTTTGGAATCACAGCCTGTCCTCCCGGCGTGGGGTTCATTCAACGCGTCCCGCCGGTACAGACAGTAATTGATCCCCTCGCTTGCTGCCTGGACAGCGGTGTTAGGAATGAGTCCACCTCGCACTTCCCAACATTCGCTGAGGGGCGAGCAACCATCATGCCCGAGGTCAGTCGTGTAGTGCTGGTCCAAAGGTCCTTTGAAGAGCGCTCGGCCGGCATGGCCAGCAACCAGACGAGCGAGTACTCGAATGGGAACTTCAGCATGCATCTGGACCTTACGCAGGGTCTTCAACTGACGGACTGCGCGTTCGGGGTTTACCCTCGACAGACGGAGATTAAGATCAAAGTTGCAGAAGTTGACGACAGTCGACCTCCCGAGCGCATGAAAGACAACAAAGGTCGGATTCGGACGTGGCCCGGCCTCCTCTTGACGATGGTAATAGTCGGCGGAGCTTTAGCTGCGATCGTCATGGCAGCTCTGGATCAAGACCGCAAGATAAAAATCGGAGTCGAGAGGTACGAGCAGCGCATGCAGAATTACCGCAAGATTGACGACGGCCTGGAGGATGATCAAGTCCTCATCTCGGACGGCCAAGTCGGCAACCCAAAATCTTACCCGGACATGGGCTGCGAGCTCCCCGACTACCAGAGCAAGGACGGTCAGATCTTCGCCGTATCCAAGAACGGCACGGAAGTTCCAGTGGGTATCAAGGGCATCAACTGGTTCGGAATGGAAACAGGCCTGGCCGTCCCCTTCGGTTTATGGGAAAACATGTACAACGGCACTTTGGTGTATGAAATCACTGCGTTCCTGTCTCGCAACAATTTCAACAGCGTCCGCCTTCCAGTCTATCAAGAACATCCTCAAGAACACGGCCCCGCAGAAGACCCTCATCAATGCCAACACGAACCGCGCGATCAACATCACGTCCTACATCTCTACGCTCCAAACGATCGTGGAGGCGCTCGGGTATCACCATATCACTGCCATGATCAGCCTTCATACCTTGGACCCGACCAAGTCCGGGGGCGCCTGGTACGATGAAGACAGCGGGGTATCTGAAGACGACTTCCTCGAGGCTGTGGACATTTTGACCAAGAACCTCTGCGATTCCAAGTACTGGAACATCCTCGGGCTCGACCTCAAGAACGAGCCGCACGAGTGTTCGGGGGGCGGCAGGGCCCCGGACTGGCAGAAGGGGGCCACATTGATCGGCAACCGAATGCTGGACGGGTGTCCGAACTGGTTGGCCTTCGTGGAAGGAGTCAATGGAATTCACTCTGTCACCGTCTCGGATGGCAGGACGAATGAGTATTACGACTGGTGGAGAGGGGCTCTGGAGGAAGCGGGCGACGACCTCATCGAGTACAACGTGGAGAACAAGCTTGTGTGGGCCCCTCACTACTACAGCACCGGCGTGAGTCCGCAATGGTATCTCTACGCCGCTGGCGAGTGGCAGGAGTCGGGCATTGTACAGGGGTACGAGGAACTAGGCGACGAAGAGCTCAAGGCCAACGTCGACATCACCATGGACGTCATGTTCGGCTACCTCATGAACAAGACGTTGTACGCCATGGTGCTAGGCGAATTCGCGGGTCTCTACTCGAAGGACGCGCACCCGAAGCTCACGACCAAGCGCACGACGGACTACAACATCGAGGGGATGGTCGAGAGGGGCTACGCGGGCGGCTACATGTGGTCGTTGAACCCTGAGAGCGCGTACCAGTACAACCCCGCTGACACTGCAGGCGACTTCACTGAGGGCTTACTGGAGGATGACTGGCTCACACCCAACAAGAGGTTTCTGGAGGGAATGGCCGCCATGGACAAGATCAAGGACCTAAGGAGGTTTCCGTGCTTCCCCGTCGAGCTCGAGGAAGAGGATGATTGAGTCAGGTGTTAGCAAAGGAGGATATCAATAGAGTTTGTGCATACTTTTAAGTGGAAATGTTTTGTTGCTTGACTGTGAGCTTGCGTTCGCGTCGCCGAAGAGGAACTGAACTTTTGCCACTCTAATCGTCCTCTACGCTGCATATGGCCGCTGCATCCATCGGCAGCCCTAGTGTTCACCTGACCTTGCTTGTCAAGGTGTACTTGTCCTGCTGTTCCCAGCTGGTGGACTCGTAGCACATGCTACCTAGGGCAGTGACGGGGTGATAAGATATCTCGGACGATGGACAGCGTGTGTGCTCCAGGTGCACAACTCGTTTCGTCGGGCCATCGACCACCGACTTGACAACGCGCTTGAAACTCGTTCACTATTAGACAGCTAGGTTCTGCGTGACGATGCGGGACAACCGCCCCAGCCTCGTGGTCGAGCGGCCCGGGGAGCGAATGTCGACCCCCATGATGCCGTGGCAGATTGCGAACGAAGTCGTTCGGGGCAGGGCCCCAGCGGGCCGGAACGCGGTGCCCAACACGGACTACTGCGCTGACAAGGACCGATTCGTGCAGCAGAAGTACCCGGTCGATCCGTCCCAGAACATGCGGCTCGTGGTCAAGAAGCCCAGCGAGATGGAAGACGCGTCGGACTACAAGGGGCAGTACAGGGTGCGTGCGTTGGTCTGTTCTACTCGAGAAGAGTGCAATTGCTGGTGGCTGATGGGTGTAGTGCACATTGTTCCATGCTAGAGATGGCCCGGTGTGCTGCTACTGGTTTTTCTTGTCGGTGGCGCGCTGTTCCTGATTACGGAGGGAGCTTTGAGTACGCTCGAAGCGCGAACCATACGAGCCATGCAGTACGAGCAGCACGTGGCAGGCAAACGCTCGATTAAAGACGGCAAGTCGGACGAGAGCATCATCATCTCCGACGATGGCCAAGTGGGCAACCCCAAGTCATACGACACCTCCGTCAGTACGTGGCTTTCATTGGTGCAACTTTGCGGTAGCAGTTTGCGCTCTAACACGGTTAATTTACTCTACCCAGCGTGCGAGATGCCCGACTACCAGAGCAAGAACGGCCAGATCGTCGCAGTCGCCTCCAACGGCTCGGAGATCCCCATCCAGATCAAAGGTGTCAACTGGTTCGGCATGGAGACGTCACTCGCTGTGCCATTCGGACTCTGGGAGAACGCTGAGAACGGTACCACAGCGGTGAGTGCAGGCTACCAATGCTCACTTTCGCATCAGGAAGCGAGACACTAACTCGGTTGTTGTCTGTGTGAGAGCAGTACGAGATCGCGGCGTTCTTAGCGCGCAACAACTTTAACGCAGTGCGGCTGCCCATTTCGGTCGAGAACGTGCTGAACAACAGCCCTCCGCAGAAGGGCGTGATCAACCTCGCGAGCAACCGAGCGATCAACGGGACGGACTTCATCTCGACCCTGCAGACTCTGGTCAAGTCGCTGGCCTATCGCAACATCGGCGTGCTCATCAGCATGCACCGACTCACCAACAAAAAGTCGGGCAAGACCTGGTTCGACGAAGACTTGGGCGTGACGCAGGAGAATTTCTTAAACGCGGTGGACATTGTGTCCTCCAACCTCTGCGGCCAGCAGTACTGGAACGTCATGGGCCTCGACCTCAAGAACGAACCGGAGAAGGCGACGTGGGGCACGGGCAAAGACGACGACTTCGTGGCCGGCTGCGAGAAGATCGCCAAGGTGATGCACGGCAACTGCCCGCAGTGGCTGGGCTTCGTGGAGGGCGTCGTTGCCTCGCACAGCGTGACGATCGCAGGAGAGAAGCTGAGTTACTACGACTGGTGGGGCGGCGGCCTGCAGAAGGCTGGAGACACGAAGCCCCAGTTCACTATTGAGAACAAACTGGTGTGGGCTCCGCATTACTACACGACGGCCGTGGCCCCGCAGCCGTACTTCTACGGAGACGGCACCAAGTCGGACTACTCAACGTACGTGGAGCTGTCGGACGAGGACCTTTTGACTCGAGTGGAGGGCACGATGAAGGACATGTTTGGCTATCTAGTGGAAGAAAAGAGCTATGCGCTGCTGCTTGGGGAGTTTGCCGGGCTGTACACGAAGGACGCCCACCCGAAGATGACGACGAAGCGCACGACTGACATGACGATTAAAGTGATGCTGGAGAACGAATACGCCGGTGGCTTCATGTGGTCGCTCAACCCAGAGAGTGAGTACCAGTACAACCCGGCCGACACTGAAGGAACGTTTACTGAAGGAATGCTGCTGGACGACTGGTTGTCGCCAAACACCGAGTTCCTGGACGCCTTCTTGCCCATGGACGAAATGCCAAACCTGCGGAAGTTCCCGTGTTTCGAGAAGGAAGGGTAGAATTTTTATCAGCTGTACCAAATATCACTATGAACTTCATTCTGTGTTCCTCTATGCGAAAAGGTCGGTCAGCATGTCCAGGCGCTATCAAGGTTGGCTTCGAATTTGGTATCAGAGAATGGCACCACGATGTCGTATCTGTTGCCGAAGTCCGTCATGCTCAGAGCGGTACGCGCCTCCTCTGTGAGCTGCTCCCACATGATGTCCTGGAATCCTCCAGGTAACGGGATTATGGTCAGTCCGTTCATAGTGTTTTCAATTTCGTTGTTGATGTTGAAACCTTGGGACTCGTGCCGGCCATGTTCTCGGGCTTGGGGGGAGTATTTTTCTGGTGCACAATATATTAACTCAGTTAGTCATCGCTCTTCCAAAAAGAATCCATTTCCCGTATTTTAAGAAGAAAGGTTAGATTCTCTTGAATTCGTGTGCGTCTGACCTCATTTTTGTATCAAAACTTTTGCGTTTCCTGTGCGTCTGCGCGCACACGAATTCTTTTTGCCCGCGACGACCTTTCCATACAAACTGCTGTTAAGCTGGTGGAAATGCAGAGTCGTAACGAATTCGAATTCGTGTGCGTCAAACGCACAGAAAAACTACTGTGAACCTCGAAACTCAATACCACACAGGCGCATAACAACCGAAGTTTATACAGCCACAAGTTCGATGCGACAGGCAGTAGTGCGTCGTCGCGCATTGCCTTTGTATAATGCAGCGTGAACCCGTGGCCAGGCACCCTGGCTACACCAGCGCCCATTAGGCTCCATATTACTCGTCCTCGGCAACTGCATCAACGACGTGAGGTAAGACGAGCTGAATTATATTTTGCTTATATGCACGTGTGTTGGTGTTTCGACGCTAACCTACGCGTCTTGGCTCGATCTACTGCGATTTTCTCGAATCTCGTTCAATGCAGTAGACCATTTGAGCTGATCTTTGCGCCTTTGACGATTTTTTGGTGTTACATCGCTGATACGAAGCTTCGGAATAGCGCCTTGAAGCATTTCGCGAGCCTGCTGCACCGTTGGGGTTGATATCCAGCAGCCTCGCGGAACTTTGGCTTGTATCTCCATCATCATACACCGATAGGCTGAGAGCGTCTTCCGCTTCCCACAAGTGGAAAGGTCCTGCCACTGCAGGAAGCGATATGGGATAATTCGCCCAGATGGGTCACCACAGCACCAGTGCTCCCAAGCACACCTTAACGACATGCTGGGAATAGTAAAATCAGCAGGTGCTCGCGTCAATCTTGAGTTCGTAAGAGTCAGGTTTTGTGTAGCCATTTGGACTCCATCGTTATCATCTACATCTAGGCGGTCCTGAGAATCTTCTGTAGTGCAACCCAATGGCTGGGGTAAATGGCTTCGGACCGCTGCAACTAGCTCAGCTATTCCACAGTCATTAAGCGCCCGCGATATACTGGCATTAAGCTCTGTTGACGACAAAGAAGATCGACAACGGGACATTTCTTCTCTCATCAACTGCACCACAGTGGGCGCCAGCTCACTAACCGACAATGATAGCTGCTGTAGCTGCGCCGCTTGGCTTGCTGCTCCATCGATGCCATCAAATGAACGTGCGGAGGTACACCAGTAGGCCTTATTCGATCTGATGGACGTCCCGTTCGGCAAACCACTTTCTGTTGCAACTGGGAAACTATTCTGGTATTTCCGAAAAGCGCGTTGCGATACAATGGATGCTGCTCACTCAGCGTGGTTCGTAGATATTCAGCGTGATACACTAGAGACGCCAAAAGAAAGCCGCCAGCGCTAAATGAGGTGGCAAATTGTCGAAACATAAATGAATACTATCGTGAACGAGATCATCAAAGTCGGGGAAAAATGGCGGTAATATAGCAAAACCAGTATCATCAAGCGGTAAGCCAGTCACATAACGTCCAACAATGCGATCGCAACGAATGTAGGTGTCCTGCACACCGGGTAGCTTCCAACCAGCTCTGATACATATAGCCGCAGCAGAGGGACCCCCATTTGAGCACGAAGAAACAAAGGTCGCTGAACGTTTTCGCGCGGAATGTGTTCCAATATCTGAAGGTACCAATCCTTCATTTTCAAGCAATACCTTCATCTCGTCTTCCTGCATGACGCGCTTTAAAATCTTTGAGAATCGATCGTATTGGTTACCACCGGGGAATATCTTAGAATCGTCGATTCCCAGTACAGCAGCATACATCGCTAGCGTCAACACTGGGCAGATTTCAGGGACAAAGGGGTTCGCATACACGTGCCTTGCATCGCGAGGCCGGGAGCCGTCTTGGTCGTTTTTCATGTGCCCGAAAAGAATTGCGAGCGCGTCTTCATCCCAGCTCATATGACCGGAATGAATTGAAGCCGTGTTGCCCGCGCGACACATCAAATTCCAACTCAACAGTAGAAATGCGTGCGCAAAAAGAAATTCTTCGTCACCATGCTTGATAAACGCAGCACAGAGAGAGCGCAATAGCGAAAATGACATGGGCTCCTTCCCCTCTGTCAGCTTCACACCAGCATCGTGGTTGCGCCGCGCAACAGTGCGTTTCAGGCCTTTGAAAAATACCGTCAAATCAGCAGCAAACTCTGGTGTCATCGACCGCCCATATCCTCGATACAAATGAAACAAACTTGAACGCATCGAATCGTAAACGGATTGACCAGGTTTATCTCCGCTACGGTTCCGAAGAGACAGCAGGAACTGCTCGAAGTCGTCAGCGCGATGCTGATCATAGTTAATAGGAGGTACCCCAGGATTCTCAGTCATGAAGTCAGCAATGCTGCTCTGTTTTAGCGACGTCATCTCCAACTCGTTAGGGTCGAAGTCGCCATCTTGCAAGGCTCCAAGAAATGCATCGCTCAGAACATTTATTTGGTTCTTGTAAAGCCATGCTACATAACGACATATTCCACGAACGTACATCTTCACAGTCTTCTGGCCGATCACATTGTGCTTGACTGCTTGTACCTGACTGGCGAGATCCGCAGCGTCCAGGTTCGTGAGCGTGTCGGCATTCGGACCCGTGGTCAAGGTAGCGTCTGGGCTCGTGGGCATGTTGGCGCCTGGATTTGTGGTTGTGATGGCGTCTGGATTGATAAGTATGTCGGCGTTCGGATCCATGGCCAAGGCGGCGTTCAGATTCGGGGGCACGTGCGCCCGCGGGCGTCAGGCGCCTAGCTCCAAAAGTCACACACCACTTCGATTAAGTACGATCACAGGATAGTCGCACAAATTCTTACTGTAGCAACTTCATTCGTGCTGCATAGTCTATCAAGAGTCAGTACGGCCAAGCCCTCGCAAGGTTTCTTTCGAAGTTGGCATCAATGAATGGCACCAAAGTGTCATAGGACACGCCGAAGTACGTCGTGTTGCGAGCGATTCGCGCCGCATCCGTGAGCTGCTCCCACATGATGATGTCTTGGAATCCCCCGCGTGTAGTGACGACGGTCAGCGAGTGCAGCTGGCTACAGCATGGAACTCGTGCCATCCATGAACTTGGGTAAGGGGGGTGTTCTTGGAGTAGTATATTTGACCGAGCCATCCCGTTGACACCCCCAGCACCTTGGGTGTCTCGGCGGCAGGGTTGTCGATCCACACGACGACACTCGCCCAGTCATGGCGGTGACTGTAGTTGAAGATAATGTTTTCGGACCGATCCTTGGGGAAATACCAAGTGTACATGATGGCCCACAGGTCTCGGTACCACCCAGAGCGGTCGTACACCTGCGAGCCCAATGGTGAGCCTTCACAGTCTCCAGACGCGTCTCCAGTGCCCTTTAGTCCGTCGTTAGTCTTACCGGCAGCATTGACAGCAGGATACGGCTGACATCCATCGTTCGAGCTGAGCTGGGGCTTGAACTTGATTGCGGCCTTCTCAGCGATCGTGACGGGTCAGGGTGAGGGAACGGCTGTACCTTGTCGTGGTCGAGGGTGTTAGCGTTGGCGACGGAAGCGACGGCCAGAGCGGCCAGTGTGAACTCAGTGGAGAGATTCATGCTTCAGACTACACGTCTCCGCCGTCGGGCAAATTATTCAGTGAGTTGGAAGAAGTACACATGCGCTGTTTTATTTTTTAAAGTTTTATTAAATAAAACTTTTACAGCGCCTTGTGCCAGCCTGAACTGATTACTTTTCGTTAGTGTGCGATTACACACCTCACCGATGCGACTATTTAGCTTTTCCAATGCCTGAAGTGATTACTTTTCGTTGGCACGTGATTACAGAACTAGAGCACCGATTTCCTCGATGAGCTGTCCAAAGGAGTGCAGCCTGCGCTCACAACTCCTTCTTCGAAGTGTTAATAAGACAAGAAGTGCAAGCCCTTAGCAGTACACCTCTTGGACGAAGAACGAGGATGACAAAAGCTGCTACGACCGCGGCGATAAAGGCGAACAACCCGGAGAGATTCATGCTCCAAGTAACGGGCGAATTCAGAAGCGAGATGGAGAAAAATCGCAAGGTACAGTAGTGTATTTGATTATCGTCGTCGCCGAAGTTAAGCACAAGCTACGAGTAATATTAGAGCAACATTCCTGTAACATACGCTTGCGCTGTGAAAGGTCATATTGCACGAAGTTGCGCAGGTTGCGCAGCGCAGCCGACGCCAAGTCCTGCCCGGTCTCCGCTACGGCCGACGGTACCTCCACCGTCAAGGGCACCGAGACCACCAAGTACATGTACTCCATGGGGGACTCTGAGTGCGCGGGCTCGTTCGTGTCACTGCTGTGACCTGGCTCAGATAAGGTGAGAACCATTGAGGTGAGCAGAGATCCTGCCAAGATGTTTAGGGCATCCAGACGCTCGTGGTGGCCGGCGACTACGCGTACGCCAACGAGCAGCACCTGCAATCTGCAATGAGCAACAATGATCAACATCAATGACAACTAGAGGCTGGGAACCTGTCTGTGTGCACTTGGTATTTGATGGATATAAGCTTGATCCATCCCAGTGTCGCCCCGTGGGTCCTCGTGGTCAAGAGCAACCTGTTCTACCGCATCTGGAACAACCTCCAGTGCCTGTTCTTGTTTAGATCGACGCCGCCGACGTCGAGAACGCTGGGATGACACTACTTCTCGGCCACTGTGTACTCGGGCGGCTTTTCGCTCACTACCGCGTATCCGGTTCTTAGCAGCATGAGAGGGATAACTAGTTGTAGACCTCTTGGTCAAACAAACCTCTTGGTCAAGCTGAGATTACGCAATGCATATATAACTGAATACACGCCATGCCACCTTCGATGCACCACTTGCTCCCGAGAGCACCACGAGCTCTGAGAGTACACCACTAAAGCTGAAATCACGACTAAGTCCGAGAGCAGGAGAGGTCTGAGAGCAGCGATCACCAGGAGCAGCACGAGCCCTAAGTGCGCCATGAGCTTCGAGGGCAGCACGAGCTCCGAGTGCGCCATGAGCTTCGAGGGCAGCACGAGCTCTGAGTGTACCACTAGCTCCGAGTGCGACATGAGCAACACAAGAACCACTGAGACCACGAGCACTACAAGCTCCAAGAGCATCACACGCTCCGTGAGCACCAACAAGTCCGCGAGAACCAACTAATCCGCGAGTACCACTGAGACCGCGAGCACGACCGAGCCCATGGCCACCACCAGCTACATGAGCCCCACCAGCTCCGAGTGTACCTTGATCTCCGAGAGTCCGAGAGCACCGACGAGTTCGCGAGCACCACAGAGTCCACGAGCACCACCGAGTTCATACCCACGATCATCTCCATGAGCCTCTCCAGCTCTGTGTACACCACGAGTGAGCTTCGAGATCACCACGAGCACCACTGAGTACGAGAGCATCACTGCGTCCGCGAGTGCCACCGAGTCCACGAGCACTACGACCCCACCAGCGTCACCAACTCCACGAGCACCACCACGTCCGCGAGCCCCGCAAAAACGCCAGCTCCGAACGCATCACCATCCGAACGCATCACCATCCGAACGCATCACCAGCTATATGAGCACTACCAGCGAGTCTGCGAGCACCAACAAGAACATGAGCGCCACGAGCCCACGAGCACACCAACTATAAAGCCACCCACCATCTCCTCGAGCGCCACCGAGTCTGCGAGTCCGCGAGTGTCCCCACTGTGTGAGCCGCCTCCTCGTCCTTGCTGTGGTCTGTCCTTCCTATTTTCTTTTTCAGCCAATCCCAGCTTCGGGACGAAGTTACTGGGGGTACGAATATCCAACTATAGTTTATCCATGTAACGGGGTTACATGGAATAGTGACCCTGTCACTATTCCAGGATGGCTACATCGGTCACTCCCCTGGATAGTGACCCAAGTGGCCTCAGAGCCAACAGATACATTTTGCATGACACAAACTATAGGGAACTTAGTATTTGTATGCAGGCCAAATCTGTACCAACCTATAAATACATTCAGTCTTAGATCTACCGCTTTTCAAGTCAAGTCGTCCCCTTCAGACCAGGGACACGTGAACGGCTGTTCACTTGGAGTTCGTATACTCCTGCTTCCTCTGTTAAGAAGTGCTGTGTGCCCCGTCACACTTGGTAGCACTTGTTGGTCAATCCTACGCCTACGCGGGTAGATTGGACTACCTGAATCCTCTGTGGTCTCATCGAGTGAGCCAAGATGGATCGTACGGAGTTTCCCCATCTGAACGACTCGCAGTACGAGTCCGTTCGTAAGATGGCAGGCATCTTTGAGACAGATGCCCTGCGTAGCTTAGCGGTGGCGACGCCGGCTGAGCAGGTGGAGCGTATCAACGCGTTCGACACCTACGAGCGAGGGCTCATCGCCCACGTTCAAGGGCTGCAGGCCACTGCGGCCGCGCCGAAGCCGGTGCAACCGAAGCCCCTGCGGCTGAAGGTTCACCCCTTCGAAGGGAAGGAAGGAGAAAACCTTCACTTCTGGGTTCGAGAGGTTGAGCTCGCGATGGACGCGGCTCTCGTCTCGGACGAGCGACTCCGTGTCGCCTTTGCGCTCTCCAACCTTAGTGGTCGCGCTAAGAGTTGGGCGTATACGCGCGAAGCGACGACGCCTGGATGCTTCGCATCATGGTCCCAGCTGTGCGAGCAGCTGCGGGCCGCGTTTCTTCGGGCGAACTACGAGTACCGCCAGCGTTCGCGCTTCCTCGCCTGCAAACAAGAAAGGCGCGAGCTGCATGAGTACATCCAGGAGATGCGAGTGCTCACTGCCTCTTTGGTGGGGAACCCCCTGCCTGAACACATCAAGGTGACCGTGTTCATGGACGGTCTGCGTGTCGGTCCTGCCCGCACGCAACTGTTCCGTGTGCAAGCAAACACTATGGAGGAGGCGATTCAGATCGCCCTCCAGGAGGAGAACAGCCACAAGCAGGGTCGTACCCCCGCCACGGTATGGCAGAGCAACCCTGCCTCTGGCGGTGCGCCTAATGGTAACTCCGGCAATGGAGCGATCAACGGGTCGGTTCCCATGGATCTGGGCATGGTCGAGCAGAGCGACATTCGCTGCTACGGCTGTGGCAAGCTTGGGCACATGAAACGTGCTTGTCCCGCGGGAGGACTGAAGAAGAAGTTCTCTTCGAAGCCCTTTGGCTCTAGGGGTCGCTGGTAGAAGCCGCGCCCCAGGAACCAGGGGAACGCTGGACATCAGTAGGGGCGGGGCGCCCTACTGGGGAAACACTAAGTCTTCATGAGGGGCATGCGGGTGGCGCACGCCATGGGGACTTAGCCCCTGAGAGTCTCTGTACTCTCGAAGCGGAGAAGGGCAGCGGTGGGCTGCTCGTGGTGCACGCGAGTGTACCGGGATACGATCATCCCTTGAGAATCTTGATCGACTCTGGGGCGTCCAAGAACTTTGCGCGCCGCCAGACTGTCGCACGCAATCGCGACAAGTACGCCGATGCGCTACGAGGCAGCAAAGGCAACGGGCTGGTCTCGGTAAGACTGGCCGACGGTACGGTGGTAGAAGTACCTCGGGTCCACATGGACCTCACTGTCAAGTTCGAGGACTTCGACAGCACGGAGCCGTTCTTGGTCCTAGACATGGACAAGTACGACTTGATCCTTGGCATGCCGTGGCTGGAGAAACACGAGCCTTGGATCGACTGGCGCGGCAAGGCCATCGGGGCCAGCCGTCCCCCACGCTCTGACAGAGCTTTGGTGAGTCATGTTCCCACCTCTGGCAGCAGCGTCTAATGAGTTCTTGGGGTCCGTCGATACTGACGACGACTCCGACCGGGCCGGACAAGGCCTGAGAGTGGAGGTGCCGGGCAGCACCTACCAGGTGGGTAACGTAGGTCCACACGCGGGTAACGAAGTACCGCAGGCAGCAAGGGCTGCTGGAGAAGGCGCCGCTGGCGTTGGCGTGGGTAACCAAGTTCCACGCGAGGTCACTCAGACCGTAACTGATGAGGAAGGCACTGCAGGCGCTTCCGATGTGGGTAACATAGTTCCACAGGAGGTCACTCAGACCATAACTGATGCGGGAGTCGCTGGAAGCGCTCCTGGTGTGGGTAACCAAGTTCCACACGGCGAGGTGGGTAACATAGTTCCATCCAGCAAGGCGGGTAACCAAGTTCCGCTCAAGGATAAGGCGGGTAACGTAGTTCCGCACGAGATCGAGAAGATCGGTGGTGCCGTCAAGGCGGCGCCACGAGACGAAGACACCCGAGGGTCACGTCGTAAGTCGGGCCTAGTCGTGTGGCCGACGACGCCAGTCGCCAGCGACTCCGAGCCTCCAGCCAAGGCTCCAGCCGCCGAAGAGTGTTATCACATCTTCGACGGCGTGACCGGTAGTCGGGTCAAGACAGGAGCTGTCGAGCTTACAGCTCTGCCCGAGGTTTCAGAGTTGCTGAACCTTGAGGAGCTCGCCATGGAGGACTTCTTGGCCGAGCTAAAGGCCGGGGAGATCGCAGAGTTGGTTCTCCTCCGACCGGAGTCCACGTCGGCCGAGTTGAACTCGTCCTCGGTCATGGACCAGGCAGTCCTGGAGGAGTTCCAGAGACAGCGCGCGTCGCGCATGGGCTCTGAGATTCTTAAGAACCCCCGGGACCCGGTGTACCCCTTGGTGAAGGAGTTTGAGGACGTGGTGTCCAAGGATCCACCGTCCAATCTCCCTCCGACAGGGGAATCAGGCACGAGATCGATCTCGTGCCGGGCACGAAGTACTGTGTCACGAGGCAATGGCCTCTTCCCCGGGAGCAGTGTAAAGTCATTGATGCCTTCTTTGCCGCCAAGGCGAAGGCAGGCATGGTGCGGGAGTCGAAGTCCCCGCACCTTCTGTGTTCGCAAACCGAACGAAAAGTGGCGTCTGGTTCATGCTTATAACAAGCTGAGCAGCGCGACAGTGCCTGCGCAGACACCGATCCCGCGCAAGGACGTGTTGCTCAACAACATGGCCGGCTGCACGCTGTATAGCGCGCTGGACCTGGTGGACGGATACTACCAGATCCTGATGCGCGAGAGCGACATCCCACTCACGGCTATGAGCACGCCGAGCGGTATGCTCTGGGAGTGGCTGGTCATGCCTCAGGGGCTTTCTAACGCCCCGGCAACGTTCAATCGCTTGGTCACACAACTGTTCCGACCTTTGCGTGCGTTCACACAGACGTACTTTGACGACAGCTTCGTCCACAGCCGTGCTGAGGCAAGCCAGACGGCCATGGAGGTGCATCTCCAGCACCTTCGACGTGTGTTCGAAGTCATGCGGGCGAACAAGCTGTACGCCAACATCGACAAGTGTGTGTTCGCAGCTGAGGAGATCAAGGTCCTGGGCTGCTTCGTCAGCAGCGCCGGGGTCCGGGCGGACCCGGAGAAGGTGAAAACCATCGCGGCTTGGCCGCCACCGCGGTCGCAGAAGGACCTACGACAGTGGTTGGGCCTCGCCAACTACCTGCACAAATATAGTGCAGGCTACTCCGAGCTGGCACGGCCCTTGTCGGATCTCCTGAAGAAGGATGTCGACTGGCGCTGGGAGCGTCGCCATCAAGACGCTTTTAACGACATCAAAGCGAGCTTACAGCGCGCACCAGTCCTGGCATTGCCGGACGAGACGAAGCCTTTCAGCGTAGTCTGTGATGCGTCTGACTACGCAATTGGCTGTGCGCTATTGCAGGCCGACGATGAAGGCCGCGAACGGGTCATCTCGTTCCAGTCCAAGCAGCCCAAGGCAGCCGAACGGAACTATCCAGTCCACGACAAGGAGCTACTTGCCATGAAGTACGCTCTTGTCAGGTTCCGAGTGCACCTCCTGGGCTCGACGCCCTTTGTCGTTTATACAGACCACGCGTCCTTGCGGACTGCCGTCAACACGCCGCATCTCTCGCAGCGGATGGCGCGTTGGCTGTCATTCTTCGCGGAATACAACTTCCGTGTCGAGTACAAGCCGGGCAAGTTGAACGTGCTTGCCGACGCGCTGTCGCGCCGACCCGACTACGAGCTTGCTCATATTAGTCGGGTCACGACGGATCTGTATGATCGCATCAGGCTGGGGTACCGAGACGATGCCGGTCTCGAACCTCTTGTGCGGTTCTTGGCCGCTGGCTCGGAAGCCAAGGCCGAGTGGCTCACGCCCCGACAACGTGCAAGGCTGCACCGCTATGAGTGGGCTGACGGTTTGCTCCACTATAGGGTCGAGCCCGAGGATCCTCCCCGTATTGTCGTGCCCAACGACGAGGATCTCAAGTACGACATCCTGATGGAGGCGCACGATGCTCCATCCAGTGGCCATCTCGGCCGTGAGAAGACGTACGCGTCTGTCTCGCAGATGTTTTGGTGGCGTCACATGTACAAGTGGGTCGCCACCTACGTCCGTACGTGCGAGACGTGCGAGACGTGCCAGCGCGTGAAGCCTGCCGGTCACGCCTTGGCACCATTGCAGAGCCTGCCGGTCCCAGCGGACTGCTGGAAGTCGATGAGTCTCGACTTTGTCTTCGGACTTCCGGCAGATGACCGTGGCAACACTGGTGTTGTTGCCTTCGTGTGCCGTCTGAGCAAGATGGTCCACTTTGCTCCAGTTCGTGACACCGTCACTGGCGACGAGGTCGCTCGCCTGTTCATGGACTGTGTCTTCCGACACCACGGTCTGCCCGAGACCATTTTCTCTGATCGAGACCCGCGGTTCACCGCTACGTTCTGGCAGACGCTGTTTCGCCTTCTCGACACACGACTGTCGATGTCGTCGGCGGACCACCCGCAGACGGATGGCCAGACGGAGCGCGTCAATCGCGTCCTCGAAGACACGCTCCGCAGTATCTGCGCGGAGATGCCCCGCTCTTGGGCTGATCGCTTGCCCATGGTTGAGTTCGCACTCAACAATGCGGTACATGCATCGACGGGCTTTACGCCCTTTATCTGAACGGGTTGCGCCACCCTTAGGTGCCGCTCACATTACGAGGCAGTACCGGGGCTTCGGTCCTAAGTGGGGGAGAGGCTCGGAAAACCTTTTCTTCCCAAGTCTCGGACGTGAGTCCAGCCACCTTGCGGAAGCAACTGTCCTCGTTTGCCGAAGACAGGCTGAACATAATCAGCAGGGTGCGAGACACCATGGCGCAAGCCCAAGATAAACAGAAGGAGTACTCTGACCGAAATGGAAGAGGAAACATGAACGTGTTTAAGGTTGGGGATTTAGTTCTCCTAGATACTAGAAACCTACCGCTAAACACTGTTAGCTCGGTCGAGAGCAACAAGCTGAAGCACTGCTTCATTGGACCCTTCACGGTCCTCAGCCGGCATGGCGCGGCGTACACCATAGACTTGCCCAAGTCGATGACGACTCACCCGACGTTTTACGTGGGTCGTCTTAAGAGGTACCATGGCCCTCTGGGTCTGGCTGCCCCGCAGGAAGCGGCGGGTGGCCCGGTGGCGAAGAGCGCAGCTCCTCGAAGCGCGGCGTCGAGTCGCGGTAAGGCGCCTGATACGCGCGCTGGTCGTAAGACGGCGCGGCGTACATCGGAGCAGCATACGCAGGGGCCCCGTACGAGCCCTGGCCAAACTGGGCCTGATACGAGTGGGGCTGCTGCTGCTCCGGATACGGCGCGTGGCCATGAAGCTCGGCCCGAAGGCCAGCGAGCTGGTTTCGCAGCGAGCCGTAAGACGACAGGTCGGCTCGACGATCCACACGGCCATGGAGACTGCGAGTTTCTTGATAGAGCGAGGCAACATCCTCACGGAGCCGCTCCACGGCACCAGGCTGACCAGCACGAGCGGCAGCCTCGCCACCAAGGCCGACGCCAAGCGCGATCTCGAGGACGTACACACGGTCCCGGAGAAGGCGAATCTCCTCTTGCTGCAGGGCCACCACCTGACTCGGGGCCCCAGCATACGGCTGCGTCGCCTCAGGCTCGTAGCCATGGCCGTGCGAGGCCACCGCCGGTCCTCCTTGATCGTAATGGGCAGATCCACTACCACGTGGAACGAGTCGTCCGGGAGCGGCGGCTCCATGCAAGCGCCAGCTGCTCGTGAAGTGGAGGGGTTACCCTGAGTCGGATAACTCGTGGGAGCCCGTTGAGCAGCTCCACGCAGACTGCCCGAAGGCTGTTGCGATATGGGACGAGAAGCAGCGGCAGCTTCGTAGTAGTCCTTGGCTTCTTGGCCGGTACCCGGGGCACGGTAGCAGACGTAGTCGCACCACGCCCACGCTCTTCACGAGCTTTGGCTCTCGCCTCTTGCTTCAGCTTGTCCATTTTCGAGTGGAGCTTGCGCTTGCTCACGAGTTGAGCGAACTCGATGCGGAGCTCGCGCACGTCCAGGATTGCGGACAGAGTGCGATCCTCACGGAGTTCTTTGAACTCTTGGTCGGAATACCCTTTGCGCTGGACGTAGCGCCAGAAGAGGTCTTCCACCTCGCTCCAGGTCATGTTGTCATTCGGCTTGACCCAGTGGAAACCCCACACAGGATGGAGTCCACCCTTGTCCTCCGGCTTGTTGCGAAGCGTGGTGAACTCCTTCAGTGTGAGCTTGTGTGGTGCTAGTAGCACACACCGGGCGACTTCAAGGTCGCCAAGAAAGAGTGGCTCTTTCTCAACAAGAGCACGCTCATAGGAACCTCTCGAGGTGTACCCGCCGATAAGGCCACGAGGAGCCGAGAGCTTCTCGAACAGCGCTGGCGCACAAGTGCCAGGCTCGGGTGGGAAGTAGCCCTGCGGGTACGTGGCATCCCCGCCTGAAGAAGACTCGATGGCAGTCGTGGCAGTCGGCTGCCTGGCATACGCACCCGAGCTAGCAGCGTGGTATTGCTGCTGCTGCTCGTCGAGATTGTTGGAGAGCTCCTTGGGCTCGTGGACGGCACCCTCCTCGTCCTCAGACTCCGAGTCGATGAACAGCTTGGAGCTGGAGCCGCGAGGCGACCTGGAAGCTGAACGCTTCTTCGCCTTGGCCTCGGCGGCCTTCGCAGCGGTAGCCGCTTTCGACGCTTGGGCACGCTCACGACCTTGTGCCAGCGTCAGATGCTTGGATGCCAGCACCTCCTTGGGCTTGGAGCCCGCGTCGCTCGGCGACTTCTCGGCCACAACCCCAGCGTCGGCCATGGCGACTTCGTCGTGCGACTGCTTGCTGTCGCCTGAGCCGGACTCGGCGTCCTCCGCCTCCTTCTCTGACGAGGCCTTTGCGTCGGCCGAGGCGTTGGTCATGTCGCCTGCCGCCAGCTCTGTGCCTTCGGCAGCATGCGTGCTGCCCTCCGAGACGTTCTCGTCGTCGGGTGAACTCTCACCGGAGTACTGGACCATCGTGCAGTCAAAGACGGCGGCTTCCCAGTCGCGAGCCGGGCTTTTATGGCCCCGAGGACTCTCCTCCTTGCCTTGCGCGGCGTCAGGAGACTTGCTCCGAGCCCCGGCCTGACGGCCACTCTCCGGCGTGCTGCTACGAGAGCGCACCACCTCCTCGGCCGCCTTCGTGGCCTCCATCAGCGCGGACGACTCGTCCTTGGCCTTGGCCGCCCTGGTCTTCGGCCCTACGGCCGCGGTTTCGGAGGTGCTTTCGCACTGCGCGCACTCACTATTCCGGGATGGCTACATCGGTCACTCCCCTGGATAGTGACCCAAGTGGCCTCAGAGCCAACAGATACATTTTGTATGACACAAACTATAGGGAACTTAGTATTTGTATGCAGGCCAAATCTGTACCAACCTATAAATACATTCAGTCTTAGATCTACCGCTTTTCAAGTCAAGTCGTCCCCTTCAGACCAGGGACACGTGAACGGCTGTTCACTTGGAGTTTGTATACTCCTGCTTCCTCTGTTAAGAAGTGCTGTGTGCCCCGTCACAATCCAAGTGCACACGAGCCGCCAAATGTAACCACTATCTTCGGCCGCGTTTTGATGCTGTGCAGGGGCCGAAGTTAAGGCGAAGATAGGCGATACAGTGGTAACGAGGACTGTGGGGGGGGCAACGGCAAGCTGCCCGTTGTTGCAAGTTGAAGTGATTTATTCACTTCAACTTGTGTAACAAACATAATATCCCTCATACGAGTGGCGTGTCACTCTTCCCCCATAGTCGCTTCATTCCGCCGGAGAAGCACACGCGTACGCGAGCGAGCGAGCAAGCGCCCGCCAGCAGCAGCAGCAGCAGCTCTTCCTCTTCTTCAGCCAGGCAGCCGACAGCCTCGTCCTCAACCCCCGTCCGCTCCGCCGTCTCTCCATCCATGGGAAAGTGGACGCGCGTGGTGGCGCTGGCGGCCGCGTCGCTGCTGGCGTCGACGACCTCCGCCGACGTGGAGACGCACGAGGTGCGTGCGAGCCAAAAGCAAAAGATTACGTGAACTCTCATATTGGCAATATGAGCCAACTAACGTCATATCTCCTTCCTGTTTTCCTTCCTTTGTGCGCGTCATATCATATGACGGATACAGTACACACCCGGCGAGGAGGTCGTGGTGTGGGTGAACAAGATCGGCCCGTTCAACAACCCGCAGGAGACGTACACGTACAACACGCTGCCCTTCTGCCGCGCGCCGGGCGCCGAGCAGCCCGAGGCCCACGCGCTGGGCATCGGCGAGATCCTGGAGGGCAACGAGCTGTTCAACTCGGGCCAGCGGCTCCAGTTCGGCGTGGACACGCCCAAGACGAAGCTCTGCGAGCAGACGCTCTCGGACGCCGACGCGCTGCAGTTCGGCGCCGCCGTGGACGAGCACTACTGGTACCAGATGAGCGTGGACGACCTGCCCGTGTGGGGCCTCGTGGGCAAGGTAATGAAGCCCACGGACGACGTCGAGTACCTCAAACTCTTCCCCGTGGGCACGCGCGTGCTCTACACGCACAAAAAGTACTCGATCTCGTACAACGGGCCGCACATCATCCACGTGAACCTCACGTACTCGGACGTGCTGACGTCCATCGCGTCCAACAAGAAGCTCGAGTTCACGTACGAGGTGGTCTGGTCCAAGACGGACATCGCGTTCGAGGACCGCTTCGACCGCTACCTCGAGGACGAGTTCTTCGAGCACCAGATCCACTGGTTCTCCATCTTCAACTCGTTCATGATGGTCATCTTCCTCTGCGGCCTCGTGGCGCTAATTCTGCTGCGCACGCTCAAGAACGACTACGCGCGCTTCGCCGAGGACGACGCCGAGGAGCTCATGATGGACGGCAAGTCGTCGCTGCTCAAGGACGACGCCAACTCGGGATGGAAGCTGCTGCACGGAGACGTCTTCCGCGCGCCGCCCTACCTGCTGCTGTTCACGGCGCTCGTGGGCACGGGCGCGCAGCTGCTGGTGCTGGCGGTGTGTCTGATGCTCATCGCCATCGGATCGTCGCTCTACATTGAGCCTGGTGGCATCGTCTCGGTGGGACTCACGGTCTACGCGTTCTCGTCGCTGGCCAACGGATACGCGAGCGGCGCCTTCTATCACCAGTTCTTCTACCCGCGCGTCTCGAAGGACTGGATCCGCGCCATGTGCCTATCGTCGGCGCTGCTCCCCACGGTCACGTTCGTGTTGGTGTTCTTCATCAACGCGCTGGCCGTGTTCTACGGCACGACCTACGCCATCCCGTTCGTGACGATCGTGCAAGTGGTGCTTGTGTGGTTCTTCGTGTCGTGCCCGCTAGCCGTCCTGGGCACGATCTTGGGCCGCCACGGAGCCGCTAAGGCAGGATTCCCGTGCCGTGTGAACAAGTTCCCCCGCGAGGTTCCCGAGGCGCGCTGGTATCTGCGCCCGCCGGTGCTGATCGCGCTCACAGGTGTGCTGCCGTTCGGTTCGATCTTCATCGAGATGTACTTCATCTTCGCGTCGTTCTGGAACTACAAGTTCTACTACGTGTACGGCTTCATGCTGCTGGTGTTCATCATCCTGACGATCGTGACGCTATGCGTGACCATCGTGTGCACGTACTTCCTGCTGAACGCGGAGAACTACCGGTGGCATTGGACGTCTTTCGCTGCCGCAGGGAGCACCGCGCTTTACGTCTTCATCTACGCCATCTATTTCTATTTCTTCAAGACGAACATGTCGGGCTTCCTCCAGACGTGCTTCTACTTCGGCTACATGTACGTAGCTTGCTTTCGTTGGCAGCATCCGGATACTCGTGTTAGCTTACTAACGCTGTGGTTGTTTTGGTTGCTGTGTGGCTCGTAGGGGACTGTTTTGCTTCGCGTTCTTCATCATGTGTGGCACTGTCGGGTACCTCGGCAGCAGTGTGTTTACAAAGCGCATCTATCGCAACATCAAGTGTGAGTGAAGCGAATGCCAGGTGTGCTGTCTAACAGCCAAACGCGAAGGGGTAAAGGAGGATTGATGCCGGGTCGGCGCCCATGGTACAAGAAACAGGATGGCGAAGGAGGCCAACCCAACCAACTCACCAAGAGCAGCGGGCCGGCGCTGGTAGGTCCATGTGCATTTACGCGTTATTG
The DNA here is from genome assembly GCF_000149755.1 of Phytophthora sojae. Classification (NCBI taxonomy): domain Eukaryota; phylum Oomycota; class Peronosporomycetes; order Peronosporales; family Peronosporaceae; genus Phytophthora; species Phytophthora sojae. The sequence continues at coordinate 8,522,341 of NW_009258117.1, forward strand.
TCGACCCTTTGCTTTCGCGGGTTCAATCCGTAAAGAGGATAATACAAACAGGCAGCACCGCTAGAGGGCAGGACGGCAAGCGCATGAGTTGTACAAGCAATGCTCTGCGTGTTGATTTCAAATAGGGTCTAGCTGGCTTGAGCAGGTCAGTTGAAGGAGGCTATGACCTGGCGCATGGCCTGCACGGTGCCAGCGATCATCCCAACGATGCCGAAGACAACGATCCCCCAGTGGAATACACGCGAGGGTAGTGAGAGTGTGGAGCCCGAGGCCACGATGTAGAGCACGGGTGGCAGCACAATCGCTAGCATGCTCGAGCCCACGGATCCGAAGAGGCTGATGAGAAGACCCACGTCAGGAACGCAGACCGCAATGACCATGAGGCTCGTGCACAGCATGGAGCGAAACAGCGTGCGATTGCATTCGTACGGTGATAAATTGCAGACCAATCTCTCCAGACAGCCAACCGACGACCGAGATGAAGACATGCTAGCTGCAGCCGCTACCGTGGCTAGAGAAGCGATAGGGGAGAAGGACTGCCGCATCGTTTGTAGCGAGTAGAGCGATAGTGGCCGACTCTTGTTGCTGGTGCTGGCAGATAGGATAACGTCGTGGTCGTCGGCCTGGCCGTCACAGTCGTAGTCCAGACCGCCTTCAAGTCCATGCAACGAGCGGTACTGCTGTTTCTTTTTGGCCTTGCGGCGCCGGCGCGCTTCCAATGCCACGCGCGCAGGCTCCGCCGGTGGTGCTGGCCGCATCAGAGACTTATGCCGCAGCATCCGCTCCAGCACGTCGATCGCAGGGTAAAACTGGATGGGGAAGGAGAGCGTGCACGCAAAGGCTAGCGCTACGTTTGCCTAGAAACAAGTGATACGGATGAGCACTTCCGTCATAACCAACGTGTGCATTATTCACACCTCTTACCATCGTGACAAGCCAGCCCTCGCAGTAGTCGTGCAGTACGGCCGTCATGCTACCATTGTCGATTCGGCCGAAGGCGATAGTTGGCACCTCTCCGATGAAAAGGAAAAGCACCAGGATGGACAGCATGCAGATTGCCAGCACTCGCGAGAACCTCTCGGGCTCAGCCATTGCGTTTTGAATGGGCAGCACGAGACCGATGCCCTCGAAAGAGTACACCGCCGTGCCGTAGAACTCGGGTAATTGACTCCAGTCTGCAAGCAGAGGGCTCTGTCGCGGCTGAATCTTCGGGTGCTTCCAATAGTCGATGGAGTAGTAAAAGACGATGGCGATGCCCGACAGCACTGCAAAGTTGGCTGGTCATCACGTTAGTCACACGAGTCAGCATGAAGCAAAGCCGTCAACATCAAAGGCAGAACGCACCGAGTCCAGAGAACGGCGTGATGCGGCGTAGCGTACGCACCCAGGAGAGCATGAGAAGCACAGGAAATATGGCGAAGATGAGTTGCCGCTCATTGATAGCGTCCTGGAGACTAACAATGAAATCACAATAATGAGCAACAGGCAGCATGCATCAGCAGGAGGCTAGCAGCATGCAGTTCCTTACCTTTCAGGGAGAACGACGTGGATGTTGGTCGCCACAAAAGTGAAGTAAACGCAGCAGATGCCGAGTTGCGTGCCCACTAGGAACACGTCGATGAACATCTTCCCCTTGGGACCCAGGATCTCCCTTCCAACGTCTCCGAAGGACATGGGCGCTCTTGGACTCACCAGGTGCTTGCAGCGCAGCAGCAGCTCCATGTTGTACACGGATACAAGCGCCTACACCCAGCAGCCAGTCAACAACAAGTAAAATACCCCACACACACAGAGCAGTCAGCGCCCAACCCACCACAACGACGAACAGCACTGGACCCGCGTAGACGCCCGTCTTGGAGAAGCCGTTGGGCAGCGACATCGCCCCCGGTCCGATGTTGCCCTTGAGCAGGTGCACCACCACCACCGCCACCGAGATCCGCTCGGCCGCCTTGACGCTCCTCGCGGCGGAGACGGCGGACGACGCGCCGCTCTCGGACCGCATCTCCTTGACTCGCTGCGTCTGCTGCGGCTTGGGACGCGCATCCTGCGCCAGCTGCGCGTGCAGACGCCCCAGCTCCAGCTCCAGCGCGGCCTCGTCGGGGGCGCTGCTGCTGCGGCGCGGGGACGGAGGCCGGCGCTGGGCGCCGCCGCCCACCAGCAGCGGCGCGTCCTCCGCCTCGGCGCTCATCATGTCGGACGTTGCGAGCTAAATCGGAAGTGAGACTGGGCTATTCAGTAGTGAGCGCAAGTGAGAGGACAAAAATAGAACTTCAGGATTGACACATGGCTACACTCGTCGCCCTTTGCTTCAACGTGCTCGGCCTGTCACGTTCGTCTTCACGGTGCTGTCACTACGGGCTCGGCAGAGACTTCAACACTGCGTTTGTGCATGCAGAGCTTCTTAGGCGACTTTGAGCGTGCTAAGCTCCTGTGCAGAGGGTGAAGAGGTTAGCGAGTTTGGTAGTGGTGGTGGCGGTGGCGGCGGTAGTGGTGCTGGCAGACGCGTACCAGGTTCATAACGATGCGGTTCCAGGCCTCCATGTTCTTGACAATCTGCCGCCACTGCGTCTCGGCATTGCTGCCGCGCACCTGACGCAGCTCGCTCTTCTCCTGCGCCGCCTGAGACCACATGAACAGTTACTCCCAGGCTCCCGTAAGCCACGTTTCAATACGTCGCGTACCATTTCGAGGAGAGGCTCGATATCTTCGGACAGACACAGGCTCTTGTCATCGTCGTCTAGTTGGTCACGGCAAGGTTAGTCGATGTCCAAACCAGTTTAGATAGCCTAGCCATATCTGCTTACCGCCTTCAGGTGTCTCGGCCTTCTGCTGCGCAGCCAAGTACGACAACCTCTCCGTTAAGTGGTCGTAGAACTCGCCGCTCAGCTCGTCGATTCTGGCCTGGGGAGGTATCTTCACTTGCTCTTGGTTGGCTTGCAGGCCTGGCGTATGTCGATTCTTCCGTGGAGCTGTGGTTGGGGACGCTTGGCGGCCGTTGCTGCTGTTGCTACGCTCGCCCAAGGAGCTGCTCGATCCGCTTCGCGTTCGTGTGCGCCAGATGCTTGGCGTGATCGGCGCTGCTGATGGCGTGGTAGCATCAGTCACACTGCTGGACGCCATGATGTCGTCTTCAAGGATCAGCTCCTGCTTGTTGACTACACTAAAGTCCACGTTACGGCTGAATACCAGTCCTCGATATGCATAACGGCGTACACTCCTCAGGCATTTCCACAGAGTGCTGAAAGGTGTTGCTTGCGATGCCTGCAGTGATATCGTTCTCGGTGAGTAACCGAAGTACACTATCTGTAGATGGCGAACTTACCTTGGACGAGCCGATGTGGTACTTTTGATTCGAGAATTCAATGAGCACGTGGTGCACGTGGCCCGGGCCCCTGTACGAGAGGATAAGAGTTTGTGCATCCTTTCGACGCAGCAGGAATGTACCTTGCTCTCGATTTCTAGACATCACAATGAAACGATTAGTCGCCAATCCGCCACTGCTTCCGAAATGGCGCAACTTACGCGAGAAGTGACTCAGCTTGGGCGCGGCTAATACTGCCAGCGAAGAAATGCCACGCCTCCTGGTCGTTACGTCGATCCCGTTCCGCCTTCTCTTCTTCTCGGCGCCTTTCAAGGTCCTCCTCTTCCTTCTCGCGCCTGCGAGTCTCAGCTGCTGCAGCAGCATCTTCCTCTTCGTTGAGCTGCCTCGAGCTCGAGAACGGGAACTGAAACTCTTCAACAGACTCCGAGTCATCGTCAGTCTCGTCGTTTCCAAGGAGACTGCTGTTCGTGGCACGCAGATACACCCCCTTGTCATTGCCTAGGATCCAGTTACCGCCGTATGTAGGCGCCCGCTTATCACTCCGTAGTGCAGCCGCAACGTGAGTATCCGCCGCACTCTTTTCTTCTCCCTCGTTCGGGTTGGGCTTTTCGTTGATTGGCATCATGTTTTCGTCGCGTGGCAGCGTCGTGATCGCTTTCGTGGGGATTCGCAATAGAGAAGTCGAGAAATGGTGCAGCGCGTCCTCCGTCTGGATAACTTCCAGCGGCGCGGGGTTGCCGGACGTCTCCAATATGCCCTTCATACAGCAAATATCAGCACACGCCTCCTCAGCTTTTGCAACAAGACATCAAGTGTAACAACTACAGTCATCATGATCTTACCATAGGTCTTGCCAAGCGTGCGAGCCGAATGTGCTCGGTGGCAATGCGATCCCTGCAAATGAACTCCACCATGCGCTCCAGTGCCTCGCGCACCGCCGGGTTCTTTTCATTTTCGCCAAAGTTCGGCTTGCCCACCGTCCACATCCAGCCCTTGTACCCTGCAGCCTGCAGTCAACGCAGCAAAAGTCCACATCAGCAACTGCACTACGACACGCCCCCTTCAAGCTCTGCTCCACCTACCCGTGCATACGCCGCGATGTCGTCGCTGGTCATGACCCTCTTCTGCAGCAGGTCGGCCTTGTGCGAGATGAGGAAGCACGGGACCTCCTTGGGAGACAGGTACTTGGACAGGCAGTGCCGCCACTTGTCGATGGCCGCGATGGAGCTCACGCGGTGCACGTTGAACACAAAGAAGATGCCGTCCAGGTCCTCGCACAGCAGCGAGTGCAGCGACGACGCGCTGGCGTCCACCTCAGCGCTCGAGACGTCCCACACGTGCAGCAGCAGCTCCTGGCCTCGGTGCTTGTACGTCATGGAGCTCACGTCCACGCCGATGGTGGGCGAGTACGTGGCCGGGTACGAGCGCTGCAGCCAGCGCCGCACGATGCTGGTCTTGCCCTGCAGGGGGAAAAGGGTCGGAACAGCGTCAGAAATAGGTCCCACCAATCCGCAAACGACCCAAATCCAGTGCATTTACCACTGCGGCGCCGCCCACGAGCGCGATCTTGAGCTCGGGCGTCGGGTCCAGCCCGTTCTCGGCGCGCAGCTTGGCCCAGCGACCCAGCGACTCCTGCGAGACGCCCAGGGCGCCGCCTGCTGCGCTGCCCGACGAGCGCCGCGCGAAGAGGGAGGAGCCGCCGCCCTCCCCCAGGAACGTGGACGAGATCATCTTCATCCACTTGGACGTGGCGCTGTCGCCCGCGTCCGCCGCCGCCGGCCGCGCCCCCGAGCTCTGCATGTTTGAAGCGCGATTGGGAAAATGCGTCCACGTTTTGACAAGGGAACTCAACTCAAAATGCTCTAGAAATGAAATACTATACTAATTTGCAAACAAGAGCAGCTCTGTAAACGCTTTTAGTAGCATTGGAAGGGATGCAAGAGTGATGGTCCGCTCTTATATCGTATCGGTCGAGCCACTTCAACTGCACTTGCAACGCTAAGACTATGAGCGTCGTGGTGTTCACCGGCACGCTCTCGCAGCCGCGCAAGGACGCAGCGGCCGAGGCCCCGTGGTGGGGAACCGTCTCACGGCGTCACGGCGTCGTCGAGTTTCCTGGTCTGCGGGGCCAAAGTGGGCGCCAAGAAGATGGAGGAGGCGGCTAAGCTGGGCGTCGCGACCCTTACGGAGCAGCAGTGGAGAGAGAAGCTCGCGGCCGCGGACTCCGCAGCGGATGCAAAGGAGCAGAAGAGTGGCAGGCAGGAGGAGGCCGTCCCCTCTCCGAGTAACGCGGCCACCAGGAAGCGGAAGGCGCGCGCTGACGAAGAAGACGAAGAGGCGAAGGGGCAGGAGCCTGCGGCGGTTGTGTTCACTGGGACGCTCATGAGGCAGAGCAGAAGGAGGCGACAGCCGAGGCGGAGGCGAGGGGCTTCCGGGTGCAGCCGAGGATGACCAAGATCACCACGTTCCTCGTGTGTGGCGACAAGGCTGGGCAGAAGCTCAAGGAGGCGCAGAAACTCGGAGTGACCGTGCTGACGGAGGGCCAGTGGGAGCAGAAGCTTGCAGCGACCCCAGTAGCAGTGGAAGCCAAGTCCCCCGCTAGACCGAGCAAGAAGCGAGCAGTTGTGGAGGCTTCTGCGGTTAGCGGAGATGGAGATGGAGAGGTGGAGTATGACGAAGAGACTGGGGCGCTGAATGGTATCGAGCCCAAGGTCCTCCTCGTGGACGGGGCGTTTCATGACGTAAAGAGCGCATCAGGCTCGATGTACATCGTGAAGCGCCTCGGGAGGGTTTACTCGTGCAGCTGTCCGGCGTGGAGGAACCAACGCCACCCACCGACCTCGCGGACGTGCAAGCACCTGAAGGAGCTTCTCGGCGTGGAATACGAGACTGTACGCGCCCGCGGTTCGGCTACTGCTCCTCGTGGCACAGCCTCTGCGGGTGACAGCGGCAGCTCCAGGGCAGTGGTGAAGACCACGGCCCCAAAGGTGCTGCTGGCCAAGAAATGGGAGCGCGAGAAGGACGACCCGGTGGGCTGGTGGATCAGCGAGAAGCTGGACGGCGTGCGCGCCTTCTGGGACTGCAGCAAGAAGATCTTCCTCTCGCGCTTGGGCAACGAGTTTCCGGCGCCGAGCTGGTTCACTGCCGGGTTCCCAGACGACGTGCATCTGGACGGCGAGCTCTTCGGAGGGCGGGGCGCTTTCCAGTTCACAGTCGGCATCGCCAAGACACAGGGCTCCAAGGACTAGGAGAAGCTCGTGTACAAAGTGTTCGATGCTCCGAGCCTCAAGACGAAGCAGTTCGAGGAGCGCATGGCGCACGCCAAGGGCGTAGTGGACAAGGCATCGTCCAAGTACATCAAGTGGGTGGAGCACACCAAGTGCGAGTCGCTCGCGCACCTGGACCGAGTCTTCAACAAGATTGAGAAGCTTGGGGGCGAAGGGCTCATGATCCGCGAGCCGGGCAGCAAGTACGCTGCGGGTCGTCGTCGCTGCTGAAGATCAAGAGCTTCCACGACGGCGAGGTCGAGGTGCTCGCGTACGAGGACGGCGAGGGCAAGTACGTGGGCATGGTGGGCGCGCTGCGCTGCCGCATGGCCAGCGGTAAGATGTTCAAGGTGGCCAGCGGGCTCTCGGACGCGCAGCGCGACAAACCGCCCGCCATCGGTAGCATCGTCGTGTACAAGTGCCAGGAGCTCACGAACGACGGCATCCCGCGTTTCCCCGTGTTCGTGGGACTCGCGGCCGACAAGAGCCGCCCCAAGGACCCGGTCATCGCCAACGCCCTGGACCAGGACGCATGAAGGACGCCAGCAGAATGAGCCAGCAGGTTGGTAGCAGCCAGCGGCTCGGCACCTAGCAAAAAAGGCAACATCCATGTTGAAGTCGCACTGGCCTTCTTTGCACTCGCTCTCATTGGCCAGCGCCCGCAGCCCTTCCCTCTGCCAGGCTCTCATAGTCTGACTGTCCCGATGAGGCGCCGCCGGGCCTCGAGCGCCAGCGGTGGCGAGGCCGATCCCTTCTTCCGGCTGCCGTGCGCGCTGCTCGTGGAGTTCCTGGACCTGCGCGAGGCCATCAACCTGCTGAACATGAGCCGCTGGCTGCGCTTCGACCGCGTGCTGAGCGCCACGGCGCTCGAGAAGACCCGCTACGCGCAGCACTTCCACCAGAAGTGCGCGGCCGACTGGTGGCACCTGACGCCGGCGTGGAAGGCGGGCGAGCCTCTCGCGGAGAGCGACTGGGACGAGGATGAGGACGCCGCAGGCGATGAGGAGCGTGCGCCCGACATCTGGGAAGACTGCCACGTGCGCACGGCCGCGGGCAAGGAGCTCACGTACTGGCGGGACACGGTGCGCGACACACCGCAGTGGCAGCATGTGCCACTGCTCTCCATCATCGACTTCATGGTCACCAAACTGCTGCCGCAGAGCTACATCTCCTTCAAGTACGCGGCCACAGTGTACACGGCCAGACCCGTGATCATCCGGCTGCACCCGCCCGAGAGCAGAGGCGGCAGGAGGCAGAACAACGACGGGCAGGACGCCGCTGAACAGGACGTCGCTCGCCGGATCAGCGAAGCACTGGGTGCGCAGAACGGCAACTTGACGTCGCTCTTCGGCCTCCACTGGGAAAACATGCACGTGGACCCGGACACGGGCAAAGTCTCCTGCGCGGTGTGCCAGCTGTACGCCGACGAGGTGGGCAAGTACCAGACCAAAGTGGCCGGGATGGTGAGCGAGTGGAGAGAAGCGGTGAAGCGCGAGCTGCCCACCTGGAAGGAGCAGGACATGCATCAGATGGAGATCGACCGACGCACGTACGAGATGCGCGAGGAGATGATCCCGTACAGCGGCTTCTTCACGTCCAACATCGCGCGGCGCCACGGCGACATCATCATCCGCCACATTTGCTCCTACTGGACGACGTTGGACCATCTCAAGATCAACACGCTCGGGTACCGCGACGCCTCGCAGCTCGTGGCTGCGCTGACGTCGGACATCCGCAAGCAGTGCCAGCACTTCTCCAAGATCAAGCAGGCCATGACGAATGCGTTTCCTCGGGTGGCCAGGATCCGCTACAAAGTGGACGAACCGGAGCCCTCACCTTCGACGAATCTGTGGCAGGACGAAGCCGTCACTGAGCTGGTTGCCGGGGTGTCGCCGTCCGGGTTCCTCTGCGGCATGCTGTTCATCGAAAAGAGCATCTGAGCGACGTAGACTACGGATTGCCTGATGCGTCGCCTGTACAATACTTCTCTGGCCCACCTAAGTATCGACATTTCTATTTTTCCGCTCTAAAAAAATCAAAAAAAATCTGTCGGAGACAAATAATAGCTCAAAAGAAAGCTGGGATTTTAGGGTTTCGCGTTATACTATTGGCTGCTCAAAAAAAGCAGGATTAAGGGAAACAGAACAAATTTCGTAAGCCCGATTTTGGGTAACATTAGGTATTTTTTGCGAAATGGCTACAATTTTTGGCGATATTATACCACAATGGTATCATTGGAAAGCTTAGTTAGCTGTCAGTACAGTGCTGTGCAGTTCGCCGTGTGCGGAAGGTGTGGCATTCGTCTAGATTTTGAGGTTTTTCTAAGCAATTTCGTGAGCTTGTACTCTAATCAAACTTCGTACCCAATCATATGGCTGAAACCGTATATTTAGCCAATCAGATGAGTTCGCAAAAAATGAGGTTAAATTGAATTGTCGATTCTTAAGTGGGCCAGAGAAGCAAATGATAGCGCGAAAGCAGTAGTTGCTTTGTTCGTGTAGGAGGGTGGTGCGCATTGTGCTTGCGACTGCTCCGAAGAAAGCTTGTGTCGGCGACTGCATGAACAGGCTACGAATCGTAGCTACACGCCGCACCCGCAGTGCGGGTCACGCACCAGCACGTATTGGATCTGGGAGGTCTAGAATGCGTTCTGGAAGGACCCTTTTCTCCATGGATCTTATATTATATGCGATATTGCAGGTAATGGTTCTCCGTTCCGCTGGTCGTCACATGCTACATCTCTACCTCGAAGCTGAAGCTGCAGCACCGCTTGCACGACGAGCATGTGCCGCAGTCGAGCTCACTTGCCTTCTTGACGAAAACCACACACCCGTTTCTCCAGTGCACCACCTCTTCAAGCGTCAGCCTTCCTGCCGCCAGGGCCCCGTCACCATGTCGGACTCTCAACTGCAACAGCCTCTCACCGACGGCACTTCAACGTCCGCTGACACCGCTACCCCGAGCATGGGCGTGGTGGGCAAGCTCTCCTTCCTGGATCGTTTCCTCACGCTCTGGATCGTGCTGGCCGCGGGCGCGGGCCTCGGCTTCGGCCAGATCGACGCCATCCAGAGCTTCATCGACGACACCACCGTGGGCAGCACCAATGTCCTCGTGGCTGTGGGACTGCTCGTCATGATGTATCCGCCGCTCACCAAGGTGCGCTGGAACCTCGTTCACCGCATCTTCGCCGACTGGCGGCTGCTGCTGCTCACGACGGTGCAGAACTGGGTGCTCGGGCCCTTCGTCATGTTCTTCCTCTCGTCGGCCTTCTTCAGCGACGACGTCGGCTACATGACGGGGCTCAGCCTCGTGGGCTGCGCGCGCTGCATCGCCATGGTCGTGGTCTGGAACAGCCTCGCGGGCGGAGACGCCGAGTACTGCGCTGCTATCGTAGCCATGAACTCCGTGATCACCATCGGGCTCTACTCGCCCTACGCGGGTCTCTTCATCAACGACCTCCCGAGCCACCTGGGCATCGACTCGAGCGCCGAGATCCACGTCGCCATGGGCGAGGTGGCCAAGAACGTCGGCATCTACATGGGTGCGCCCTTCGTGGCTGCGCTGCTCACGTGGTACGCGCTGACCAAGGCCAAGGGCGACACCTGGTACTTTGACAAGTTCACGCCTCGTATCGGCGTGCTCACGCTCATGGCGCTGCTCTTCACGATCGTCGTGCTCTTCGCCTCGCAGAGCACGCGCATCTCGTCCAACCTGGACAAGGTCATCTACGCTGCCGTGCCGCTGCTGGTCTACTTCATGTTCATGTTCGTGGTCTCCTTCCTCATGAGCTGGTGGCTCGGGGCCACGTACGAGCAGGCCGTGACGCTGTCGTTTACGGCCGCCAGTAACAACTTTGAGCTGGCGCTGGCAGTGGCGATTGCGTCGTTCGGACTCAAGTCGGACCCGGCACTGATGAGTGTGGTCGGCGCGCTGATCGAGATCCCCACCATGCTGGCGCTCGTATACCTGGCGTTCTGGTTCCGCAAGACGCTGTTCCAGAGCAAGGCGATGGACGCTGAGGCCGCTATGGTGGAGGAGCTGGAAGGCCAGGCTGATCAGAGTGCGGCTGGAGTCTACTCGAAGAAGACGGACCTGTAGCCCCCAGGATCGTTGCCCGCAGCGTGAGCTGTAGTAGGAATGAAAGCCTTTTGCAAGTAACGTGATCTTTCCATCAAGCTTCATCCTTAACTGCGCGTGCAGGAATGGTTTTGTCGTGGCAGCACTCTGATGAAAGGCAGTTGTCGGCTCTGCGTTGGCAGTCGATCGCGTTTGTTCGAGAGTAGCGCGGGTGCCGTGGCGATCCGTCGAAAAGAGCACCGATGCAGACGTACTGCCTGGACATCGAGCCGCACCGAAATTCAGCACAGTTAAAGAGCATGACCAACAGGTTTTCCCTCAAATATCTTGCTTGGCGGTTTATGGTATCGGAAGCTTGTCGTAACACGCCTTCGGCATTAGCACTTGCGAGACTCTGTAGAGATGTCTTGTAACTCCGAGACTTGCCAAGCAAGCTGACACAACACGGCACAACTGATACTGTACAGTTGCAGAGCATGGAAGCACACAGTTGAAGGGTAAGTTGAAGCCGTTTCGCGATTAAAATCGCCTAGCACGTCAAATGAATGCACAGCACACCTCGCTTGCCCAAAGTTGGGGGCGGCGGGGAGCCTGAAGTTTCAGGTGTCTGGAGTGGTTTGTGGTGGGCCAGCGTCACTCAGTGAAGCTAGCTGGGCGGTGTCTGGAGCCCCGCGCGACAACAGAGCAAAGCGGTCCTTCCACGCCCAGCCGTCGTTGCAGTTGCCGCCCTGCTCATCTTACTCGGCGTGCTTGTCTTTGCGAGCTGACTCGGCCGGGCCCTGATTTTTAAAAGCTGGACTTCCGACAGGGGCAACAATTCGTTGCCAACGAGTCCAATGTCTCCGTGGTGCGTCGGCGCTGTAGGCTGCGCTTGTCGGAGCATTTCCGCCTCGATGAATTGCTACGAAACTCTCAAAGCTGAGCCCTCAGTCGCACCGGGAGAGCGAAAGAAATTCAAACGACCGTTACCTGGACCGGCGGGAAGAACCTTCACTTGAAGAGGTGACGCGCTGTTTTGCCAAAATAACAAAGCTCAGCCGGATCGCCTCAGGGCTCTGAGCTCTGAGCTCTCCTCGAACCGAGGCTCGACGGTAGCTCGAACTCAGCATACATCTAACTTTGTCGTTGCTGACTCGAGCGGAGAGAAAGCTGCATTAACTGCCAGCTTACCAGGTACGCATGTTCTTTTCGCTGCACTTCCGCCGGTCCTGTTACCGTATACTTGTATTGCACTTGCCCTTTACTTAGTATTGGACAGACCAGCCAGCCAGGGCCAAGTAAATTCTTTTCACGAGCCGGTCTTGCTGGCAGCAATTTGCTGCGCATGTTGCCAGGCCCCATGTGCGCCGCCACCACCTCCGCTCCGGCTATGGCCCCGCAAATCGGTCGTCAAGTCCGCTGCGTGGGCCCACTGGGCAGCGGAAGTCGCATGCCCGTTGTTGAAGCTCAAGCGGCTAGAGTCGGCGACTAAGCAAAGACAAGGGCAACGAGGATTAACGTGTGTATCAGGCGTTTCCTCGCCATGCCAAATGCTACGACGAGCGCGCTTGCCGCAATCCGGCTTCAAGCTGGTGGCTGAACTAGTAAAATGAGCTCCTCGCGTGGCGGTGGTCTGCCGAGGCCCGAGCAGCACCGCTCGGACCGTCAAGGCGTGATGCACACGTGTGCTGGAGGACTGAGGATAGAGGAGCGCTGTGCAGGACTGGAGCTAGCGCCAATCTTCAGCCGCGTGCAGTAGCCTCGCTGCAGCAAGTGCATGACGCACAACCTGCATATTTGTATAATGTTAGAAATACCATAACAATATTCAATAAGACAGGGTAATCGCTTTAGCCAAATGTCGGCAGATTTTCTTTGCCTATTTTTTGGCGCAAAGGTTACGCAGCTATTTCGCCTTGCAACTTGCAACTTGTCATGCATGTTGAGCGTTGAATTTCAGCAGCCCTTGTGCAGGTACAGAGGTGTGAGTGTAGCGATTAACGCGGATTAGTGAGCCATACATAACGGGTTTAACGGGTTCACCGCTATTTGCAGACGCACTTGAAGTTTCCCGCGTGGAAAAGACCGGGCTTGAAGCTCGGGTTTGCCTTTCACAGAAATGGCTTCAGCCGGCCCGGAGGATCACTACTCACTCTTCAACTCGCCGCCCAGCGCGCATTGACATCAGAACCCTCTCAACCAGCGCTCAGACCGCACCGCCGCCGCCACCTCGTCGCCCGCGCGCCATCGAATGACGACGCCCCAGCTTCCGCAGCTCCAGCACCTGACCCCCGTACCGCTCGTCCCCACGCGGTCCTCGCAGGCCGCGGCCCCGATCTCGTTCCTCGAGACCGTCGACCGCGTCGAGATCAACGCGACCGTCGTGCGGCATGACGTCGTCTACTACGTCGTGGACGTCTTCCTGCTGCACCACACGTCGCGCATCCCGACGCTCAACACGCCCACGGCCAGCGCCTCGCAGCCGGACTACCAGGTGCTGCACCGCTTATCGGACTTCGCCGAGCTGCGCTACCAGGCCTGGGCCTACGCGCAGCGCAAGCACGAGGACGGCCACATCTGCAAGTACTGCAGCAAGTACATGCACTTCATCCTCTACTCGCTGTCGCAGCCGCGGCTCTACGTCAAGCTCGGCGCCGGCGTCGAGCGCCGCAAGAAGGTGCTCAAGAGCTTCTGCAACGCCTTCGTGGCCATGGCGCTCAGCAGCAAGACGGAGCCCCACTCGAGAGACGCCGCGTGCGACGGCTGCCAGGCCATCCCGCACCTCGTCGAGTGCTTCCTGCGCAGCTAAGCGGAGGAGGAGGCTTTATGTTATCCATCGTCGTCGTTCAAGTCTATCAACTCTATAAGCAAGCGTCTCGAAAGTCGAGCGACGCGTGCGTGCAATGATCTACACTACGTCGTAGCAAGTATATACACTAGGAACTAAGGTAATAGCGAACTATCAACTCACTCTACAGCTAGGTCACGACTTTCTCTCGGGTCCCGCCTCACATGTCGCCAATCAAGAACACGGATTACCGTGCCAGAGACGACCGCCGCGTTTCCTCCTGCACCGTCACAGCATGAAGAAGCTCCGAGGCTCTCCCGCCACCGCCTTGCTTGACGACGTGCTCGTGGTCGTTCTCGCGCCGCAGCGAGGTCTGTGGCTCGACGTCGGCTCGGCGTTGGCCCTCGCGTGCGTCTGCAAGGCAGCGCGTCAGGCTCTTCGAGCGTGGGTCGACGCTGCGACGTCCGACATCTCAATGGGGAAGGAGGCGCTGCCCGTTCCAGTGCAGCAGCTTCCGCCATCAAGCTTCCACGCCAAGCTCCGCGCCGTCGTGGAGCTCCTGGTCTTCACATACGTCACGGCGGTTCAACTCCCAGGCGGGCTCAGCACCGCCAGCGAGCGGTACAGTCTGCCTGCGGACCTCCTCTCCAAGCACCAACAGAGCGACGAGCGGTGCCAGCGCGTCCTTCGCGGCCGCCAAGTTGAAGTTGTCGTCACCGAGCGCGAGGGCAAAGGCTGGGGAGTGCTGGCGGCGCAGCGGATCGAGCGCGGCGAGCACGTGGGCGAGTACACGGGTGAACTCGTGTCGACCCGCGAGATGCAGCGGCGCTATCGTCAGCGCTACGATCCCAAGGCGATCAACTACGTGCTGTCACTGCGGGAGCACGTGGCCCGCCAAGAGGAAGACGGCGGCGGCTCTGCGCTGGGCTTCGACGTCGTGCGCACCAACGTGGACGCGTCTAGCAGCGGCAGCGCGACGCGCTTCTTCAACCACAGCTGCGCGCCCAACCTCGAGGTGGCGGCGGTGCGCGTGGACTCGTTCATCCCGCGCTTGGCCTTGTTCGCCAGACAACGGATCAACGCTGGCGAGGAGCTGACGTTCGACTACGGAGGAGGCTCTAGTAGTGACAGCAGTACTAGCAGTGCATTAGATGGCGGGGTAGAGCTAGCAGAAGGGCATCCGTGTCGCTGCGGGGCCACAAAGTGTCGAGGCTTCCTTCCATCGGACGGGTGATGTACCGTAATGATTGCCGCAGTAACTTGGTTTTTGTATCGAGTTGCATTTCAGATATTGACTGGCAAAGCGCGATGGCGGACGAGAAGACGTACGACCAGGTGTGCGAGGATGCGACGGCCGCCGCGGAGATGCGGCTGCTGGAGCACTTCAAGCAGCACGGCGGAGAGGTCTGGAGCATCGGCGCCGGCTGCCAGAGCTGCCGCCAGAAGCTGCAGGACGTCAGCGGCCTCAAGCGCTGCGCCAACTGCGACGCCGCTCTCTTCTGCGGCCGCGTGTGCCAGCTCAAGGCCTGGCCGGCGCACAAGGCCGAGTGCGGCGTCATTGCGACCTTCCAGCGGCTGCACAAGGCCTCTGCCAGCTCCGACTCCAGGTGCGTTCATTATTGCTCAACGATGAGCCGGCTGCTTCTGGTTCCCTTGGGTGCTCAGGGCTGCGTGTTTGGTGCAGACTTGCTACGTTGCTGGAGAAGTTGTCGTGGTCGTTGATCCCCAAGAAGGCGGACGACTCCAAGACGGCGGGCGTTGCGAGCTCGATCGGCCTCAACGGCCCCGAGCTCCCGGGCTGGTTCTTCACGGTGGACTTCGAATCGGTGCGCTAGTGTTTGTGGTTGTGCAACATCGATGGCACGCGTGTGAATAGCATGGCTAATGCTTGGTTCGATTGTGCAGGCGTCGAAGGAGCAGCAGAAGGCGCTGCACCAGACTGCGCTTGAGCTGTACGGGCTGCTCAAGGACGAAGAGTGCTGGTACAAAACTTGTCGGTTTAGTGCGAATGCAATACTGGGCTAGTCAAGCTAACACCTATGCTATTCATTTGAAGGACGCGCGACAAGGAGAGCTTCCCACGCTCGAGCTACACACTGGTGGAGGTTAGTGAACTGTGAAAAGTTAAGATTGCGGTCGTGCAATGATGCTGACCGCTACACATGTGATACGCGCATGGCACAGTCGCTTCCCCACGCTTCTCCTGTCGCGGTACAGTTGCAGAAGGAGCTCGTCGAGAAGAATGGACACCTTGTGCTGTTCTCCGCGTGGCTGCAGCACCCGGAGCCGCCGGCCACGCAGGCGATGCCCCTCGAGAACCGCAGTTTCTTCGGTGTTGTAGATTCGCTGCTGCAGATCAGGTACAAATCGCTTTCTTCACGCTTTGCTCGAGGTTGCGAACCACTCGACTGACAATGCGCCGTTGTTGCTTTGTAGTGCTATTCGCGACGGCGTGGATGCTTTCATGGACGCGCGATTCTCGCAGTGAATCAATAGAGTGTATCCACCGCTGCGGAATTGCATCACAGTCTTGTTTATTCTTGAAATTATTAGCAGCGTCACAGCGACGTTCCCGAACAGCTTTGCGAGGGGAAGTAAAAGCAAAAGCACGCGAAGCGCTGGACTTTCACGTCGACACCTTCGCGACGCGGTACAGTGTGTCCAGCATCTCCTCGATATCCTCATCCAGCTCGTAGCACTCGAGCGCGGCCACGATCTTCTCGTCATCGCTCAAAATCAAATCCTTCAGACGCGCCTTCTCCTCTGCCGAGATCAACTTGTCGGCCGCGATGCGGCTGGCCGCCTTGAGCGCCAATGCATAGCGCGCACGCTGCGAAAGTGAGCGCTTCTTCGACAGCCCGTCCTTCTCCAGCTCCCCCTCTAGCAGAACGAGAACGCTCATCAATCAGTCGTGACTCCGCCCGCGTACGTTAGTGCGACCCCTGCTTGATCGCAGTAGCCTCCTCACCGTCAATGATGCCCTTCTCCTCCAGCTCCGACACCGACGGTCTGTGGCGCAGTTGGCGCGCGATCTGGTCCGCCTTCAACTGCCGCTCCAACTGGTGCTTGGCGCCCTGCAGCACCGGCGCCACCGCCGCATCCTGGCCTGTTCAATAGCAGCATCAAACATCAACGTCAACAAGGTGAGAAGACACCAATACACCAATTCACTTCCTCTGGACTGCAGTGCGCGCACCTTCCAGGATGTTCTGCGAGACGAGCTCGTCCTTCTCGGGTCGCGACTCGAGCAGGTGCGACACCTGGTTCTGCACGAGGTTCCGCTCGAGCTTCTTGGCCGTGGCCGTGAGGCTCGGCGCCAGCTCGGCGCTCGTCTCGAGCACGCCCGTGGTGCGCAGCTCCTCGATGGACGGGCGCTTGGTCAGGTGCTGGTGCACCTTGTCCGTGTTGATCTGGCGCTGCAGCTTCTCCTGCGTGGCCTGCAGACTGGGCGCCACGCCGTCCGCGCCGTGCACGATGGCGTGGTCGCGCAGCTCCTGCACGTCCGGGCGGCTCTCGAGCTTGTGCGCCAGCTCGTCCGCGCTCATCTTGCGCTGCAGCTGCTTCTGCACGCCCTGCAGCGTGGGCGCCACGTTCGGGTCGGCCGTGGGCAGCACGTTGCGCTGCTCCAGCGCCTCGGCGTCGGGCCGCGCCTCAAGCAGCTGGTCGATCTTCTCGCTCGCGCGGTGGCGCTGCTCCTTGCCCATGGCCGCCTGCTCGTCCGTGGCCGGCGGCTCCTGGTCGGGGCCGCCGTCCAGCTTCTTGCCGGCCGGCGGCGTGGGCGTGGACGTGGGCGTCTTGTTCTTGCCGCCCTTGGACTTCTTGGCCATCTCCTGTCGGTTTGTCTGTGCCGCTTGATGCTCCGGACGCGAATCTTTGAATGACTTGGACTTTGTATGGGGCTCCGCGAACAAGATGGGCGAGGTGAGACTGTGGTGTGCGCGTACACAAGGGCAACTTCAACACGCAGAGCGTGTCTCTGCTCGGGGGCTGGATTGATTGATTGATTGAATTGATTGACGAGGATACAGTGGCCCCTACAGTATATGCTTCCTACACGAACTTGTAGGCGCACTCGATGAGCTGCTCCGCCGTGATGTTGCTCTCGCCCGTGCGGTTGAGCTCCTCCTTGGCCATCTCCGTCACCAGCAGCAGCTTCTTGACCGAGATGGGGCGGTCCGACAACAGCGTCAGCACCTGGTCCTTCTGGTCGTCCGCTACGGGCAGCCCCGTGTGCGAC
Source organism: Phytophthora sojae (assembly GCF_000149755.1). Classification (NCBI taxonomy): domain Eukaryota; phylum Oomycota; class Peronosporomycetes; order Peronosporales; family Peronosporaceae; genus Phytophthora; species Phytophthora sojae. The sequence continues at coordinate 8,540,010 of NW_009258117.1, forward strand.
AGCACGGCGTCCAGCTCGTGCTTCTGCGTGAGCTGCGGCACCTCGAGGCACAGGTCGAACACGTCGCTCAGCTCCACCGCCTGCATGGCCGCGATGTTGGACGTGACGCCGATCACCACGAGCTTGCGGCCGGCCACGGGCACGGGGTTGCGCACCAGCACCATGAGCGCCTGCAGCACCAGGTTCGAGAAGCGCGGCCCCAGGCCTGGCAAGGAACAAGCACACACACACACACAAGATACACACGTTAGGACTATATAGCACAGAGAGATGGTAAAACTGGCTGCAGCTACGCACCAACGTAGTCCATGAGCCGCTCGATGTCGTCCAGGATGATGATGCTGAGCGGGGATCGGTACGCCTCCTCGAACACGTTGTAGATGTACGAGCACTTGCCGCTCTCCGCGCGGGAGATGAGCTCCGATGCCTTGACCATGCGCACGAGCGGGAACTCGCTTGCCACAGCGCAGTACGTGGCCAGCGCAGTCTTGCCGGCGCCGCGTTCGCCGTGGAGCAGCACCGACATCAGCGGCGTCTTATCGTTCGAGCGGACCTGCTCGATCACACGGCTCAGCGCCTCGCGGACGTCCGTGAACGAGTTGCCGTACGGAATCAGCCCGTTCTTGTAGTAGAGCGAGAGCTGATCGCTCGGGGCGCCGAACTTGGGCTTTACCTCCTGCAGCGCCAGAGCGAAGTCCTCCATCGAGATCTCCGGGTTGAAGTTTGTGATGGCGTGCATGGTCCGGCCATCGGTTCCGCGAGAGAGGGCGTGTGCTGTAGCAGCACGGACCAAACCTTCAAGCTCAGCACCCGAGAAGTTCTTGGTGCGCTGAACGAGGTTCTTGTAGTCAGGGTCGTCGCTCACGAACTTGGACGGGTCAAGGCAGTTGTCCAAGTCTGCGATGACCTTCGGGTGCAGCGCTCCCTTCTCGCGAGCGCGGTCCGTGTGAATCTTGAGGATCTGAGCGCGGCCCTTCTCGTCGGGCAGGTTGATCTCAATCTGCACCTCGAGACGACCCGGACGCATCAGGGCTTCATCGAGCATATCCTGGTGAAATCACAAAGCAATTAGAAAACAAGCTTTCTAGTCGCACAGCTTCCTCTAGAGAACTCACCTTTCGGTTCGTCATACCAATGACGAGAACGTTGTTCAGGCTGTCGACACCATCGATCTGCGTCAGAAGCTGGTTCACCACGCTGTCACCGACTCCCGTGCCGTCGCGACTCGATCCACGCTGCTTGCAGATAGCGTCGATTTCGTCGAAGATGATGATGTGCACGTCGCTCTCGTCGCCGAGCTCCTCCTGGTCCTTGCGCGCGTCCGAGAACAGCTCGCGGATCTTGCGCTCCGACTCACCGACGAACTTGTCGAGGATCTCGGGGCCGTTGACCACCTTGGGCTCCTTCGCAGTTAACGCCTGCGAGATCTTTCGCGCGATCAGCGTCTTACCGCAACCGGGCGGTCCGAACAGCAGCATACCGCGCACGTGCTGGATGCCGAGCTTCTGGATGACGTCCGTGGGGAACAGCCTCGAGGCGAAGGCGCGGCGGAAGATGTCGTTGAACTCCTTGTCCAGGCCGCCGATGCCGAGCTTGGTGAAGTCGAAGTCGGGTTTGAACACGGTGCGCGTCGTGCCGCTGGACTGGTTGGTGAGTCGGATGGGGGCGTCCTTCCCCTTGGTGAAGTTGATGATGGAACCATTGAGGAAGGCCCCGACCCGTGGGGCGAAGGAGTCGGGGCTCTTGCTGTCCCCGTCCACCGTGTCGATGCTCATGCACTGCAGACGCAGCGGGAGACCGTCGCAGCGCACAGCCATGAGCTGCCCCACCGCGAAGACCTGGTGCGTGTACTCGGCCTCGAAGAGGTCCTTGAGCAGGCTGCAGTCCACCACGCGCAGCTCGTTGCCCTGCGCGCGCGTGAGCACCTGCTGGATCTCGAACGTGACGGTGCTCAGCACGCTCTTGGCGGCACTCGACGGAGCGTAGACCGACACTTCGCAGGCCTGGTTCAGCGGCAGCCCCACGCACATGCGCTGCATGGTGCCCACGGCCACGGTGCCCGGCTGGATCTCCTTGTGCGGCTTGGCAGCCATGACGAACTTGCGGTTGATCCAGACGTTGAGTCCGTGCGCGCGCAGATCCTCCTTGGTGACGACCCCCGGGGGCGTCTGCTTCACGAGCCCCATGAAGTCGTCCAGGTGCACGTACACGCAGTTGGTGAAGGCATACGAGTTGCCGGGCAGCCCCACCACAGCCGCCTCGAACGCCATCGTGAGAGATCGAAGAGCTAAGAGGAAGACGTGGCGACTTGGCGTCTGCTCGTTCGAAATGTGTAGCGAAACCCCTTGTACACAATCGTACACAAATATGCTGACCAATCACATGATTTCGACGCAGCCTTTATTCATATGCAGCCAATGGGAGACGTCTCTGACAGCAAAAACGGCACCACTTCAACTGTGGACGTCGGAGGACACTCTACGCCTCGACCTTGAGCCCCTTGCTGAGCAGGAACGCGTCCTGGTTGGGCGCGCGGCCAAGGAAGTCCTTGAGCATGACGCTGGCGTCCACGGAGCCGCCGCGCGCCAGGATGAGCTCACGGTACGCCAGCCCCGTCTTGGGGTTCATGAGCCCCTCCTTCTTGAACCGAGACACGAACATGTCCATGGAGAACACCTCGCTCCACATGTAGCCGTAGTACTGCGCGTCGTAGCCGCCAGCCAGGTGGCCGAACGAGCCCGCGAAGTTCGTCTCGGGCGTCATGTCGATGAGCATGATCTCCGTCTGCAGCTGCTTGAGGAGCTGCGCCGTGTTCGACTTGGGCTTCGAGTGGATGGTCTGGTCGAAGATGGCGAAGAGCAGCTGGCGCTTGTTCAACAGACCGGTGTTCGCGTTCTTCGTCGAGATCAGGCGAGCGATCAGGTCGTCGGAGAGTTTCTACACGTAACATGCAAAACCCCAGCAAAAGTCAGTGGAACTGCCAGGCAGCAGCAAGCAAGGACAACTGCACAAGTGAGCGCACCTCGCCAGTCTCGTAGTGCGAGGAAAGCCGCTGCAGCGGCTCCTTCTCCCAGCACCAGTTCTCCAGCATCTGACTCGGGGCCTCCACGAAGTCACGCTCCACGCGCGTGCCGGCGAAGCGAGGGATGTCCACTTCAGAGCACAGGCAGTGCATCACGTGGCCGAACTCGTGGAAGTACGTCACAACCTCCTGGTGTCCCAGCAGTGACGGCTTCGACTTCGTCGGGGCGTTAAAGTTGGCAACCATCGCGGCGGCAGGGTACTGTACACAAACCAGAGCATCAGGTTAATCCCTAGTCATGGCCACGTAAAACAACTAAGCACGCACCTCACGAACACCCTGCGAGTTGGCGCAGCCCTGCTGCAGCGTAAAGCAGGCAGCGTGGCCGTACTTGCCCGTGCGCGGGAACAAATCCAAGTAGAAGTGGCCGACAAGGTTTCCAACCTTACCAGGGCGTGCATCATAGACGGCGAACATGCGGACATCCTTGTGCCACACGTGGGGCTGCGAAATCTCCACGAACTTCAGGCTCAGAAGTTCCTGGTACATGGACAGTAGCTCTGCCGTCACATGCGTAAGGGGGAAGTACTCGCGGAGCTTTTCAGAGTCGATGGAGCAGTGCTTCTTGACGAATTGGTCCATGTAGAAGCGGAAGTCCCACATGTTGATTTTGCCATCAAACTTCCACCCGTTGCGCTCGCAGTCAGCCTCCTTTAGCTTTAGCAAGTCGTCCAGGTCCTTCTTGGCAAGCGGCACAAGCTTGTTGTCCAGGTCGTTCAGGAACTTCTTGACATTCGCCGGGGATTCTGCCATCCTGTTTTTCATTCGTACAGAGAGTAGTGCCAACGATTTTAGTAAAGGGGCGATCGAAGAATATACACAAGATCGCCATACCTTTGCTCGAGGACATACGCAGCGTGGTTTTCGTAGCCCAGCGCCAGTGCCACCTTGTGCCGGATTTCCAACATCTCTTCAAGGATAGCCACGTTCGTAGAGATGCAGCGGCGGTTGAACACGTACTCAACAGCCTTGCGAGTTGACTCCACGGTGCACGTGTTCAAAATGGGGAACACTGTCGGGTACGAGAGTGCAATCTGTGGCGCAAAAGCAACTTCTGGTCAGGGCTCTAAACCGTCACCGACGCAATATAGTACATGTATCTTACCTTGTACTTGCCGTCGTCGCCCTTCTCAAGCGCGGCGATGAAGTCGTCGCTAAGCCCCTTCAGCTCGTCGTGCGAAAACTTGACCTCGATCGTTTCCTCCGAGAGGTTCTGCTGGAACTGAATGCCGAGCTTGGACAGCTTCTGCTTCCAGGCCTGCACCTCCTTCTGCTTCTCCTCCGGGAGCTGCAGTCCGTTGCGCTCGTAGTCCTGCACCAGGCGGTGCACGTAGCGCTGCGTGACCTTGTCCAGTTTCTGCCAAGAGCAACAACGAAGTACGGTCAGCTTCCAATCTCAAAGCTGCCAACACCCAGTGCATTTATCGTACCTGGTAGGCCGCGCTCTTGTAGAGCACGTTGATGGACTTGTACACGTCCGCGCGCATGCTGCGCTGCACGGAGAAGTCCTCGATGGCCTCGTCCGCCTTGGTGCAGGCGTCGCGCGTCTCCTTGTCGGCCGCCACCTGCCCGAGGAACGTCACGTTGGTCACGCGGCTGAGCATCTCGTGGTCCAGGTCGATGAGCTTCTGCGCCGTGTTCTCGAACGTGACGGCGGACGGCGCGAGCGCCGCGATCTCGTCGTCCACGCGCTTCATCTGCGCCAGGATGCGCTGCGTCTCGGCCTCGATCTCGGCCACGCTCAGGTCGAAGCGCAGGTGCGTCAGCTGCTTGCGGAGCAGGCGCGTGCGCTGCTGCTGCTTGCTGCGCGCCCAGAGGCCCAGGCCCGCGAGCGCCGCGGCGCAGGCGGCCACGGCCAGCGCGTTCTTCTGCTTGTCGGACGCCATCTCACGTCACGCGGGGATCTTCAAATGAGGCTGAGCCGAGTGTGGAGTGTTTGCACATCAAAGGAGACAACATGTGCGGACAGAGGAGATTCACCATACACAGAACAAGACGAATGTTGAAGTGGGACACTATATCTTGAGCATTTTGACACGCGATGGCGCTGCGGCAGTTGATTGGCACTTTAGCCCCACGGACGCACTTGCTATGCCACCTACATCCTGGCCTCGTCCGAGAGCTTGGCGGCCGCGTCCTCGTCGATGAACCAGTAGACGACGCCGTCCGTGGGCTTGACGTTGGCGGCGGGGAGCGGCGGCGTGCGCGTCTCGACGCCGATCATGTGCGGCATCAGCTCGGCCTTGCCGGCGCCCGTGGCGACGAACGCGACCTGCAAGGGGGGGGGAGGTGTTAGTCGTACGTATAGTGCGAGGCGCAGCAGACGGCAGACAGCGACGTACGTTGGCGGCGTTGTTCACGACCGGGTAGGTTAGCGTGATGCGCTGCGGGGGCGGCTTGGGTGAGTCCTCGATGGACGCCACGAACAGCGTCTTCTCCTCCAGCACCGGGTGGCCCGGGAACAGCGAGCACGTGTGGCCGTCCGGGCCCATGCCCAGCAGGATCAGGTCGAAGCGAGGCAGCTGCACGCATCAACCAACACACAGCACCGTCAGTACGGCAGTGGAGACCTGCAATCGGGAGACCATCGATTAATACTCACGTCGCTGCCCCAGACTTCGGCCAGCTTCTTGGAGTAGTCCACGGCCATGGCCTCGGGGGTCAGAGAGGCATCGATGGTGTAGATCTGGCTCGCCGGCACGGGAATCTGCGTGCAACAACATATTATAGTTAGCGTGAGAGGATAGCCAACTAAGGTAGCGTCTCTGCAGCCACGGAGACGTACAAAGTCAAAGAGCGCCGCCTTGCAGGCCTTGTAGTTGCTGTCGTCGTGGTCCAGCGGCACGCAGCGCTCGTCCGCGAAGTAGACGAACCACTTGGAGAAGTCCACGTCGCCCTTGATGGCCTGCAGGCCCTTGTTGAGGATCTACAGCAGCACGCAGCAGTCAGCAGAGGACCCACCAGACTGACTCGGTCAGTCGAGCGCTCTCTCACCTTGGGCAGCGAGCCGCCGGACAGCGCGACCGTGAAACGCCCGTGTGTGGCGATGGCCTGCTTGCTCAGGTCGAAGATGAGCTGGCCGACGGCGGCGCCGACCGCGTCGGGGGTGCTGGAGACTCGGAGAACCATGTGCGCTTGAGGTCGAGGGAGACAATGGGCGACCAAGACGAGGAGGAGCCCAAGCAGCAACCGCATCAGACTTGGTGCGTAACCATTGGCTGAAATTGCGTGTCGCATTGAAGATCCCATTCTTGAAGAGATCTCGCCCAATGCTACTCCTGCTGAGCCTCACACTCGCGCTCGAGGGCGCGACGGCGGAGGACTACCCTGGCGGGTGGCAGCCTGACTCACAGCAGTGCGTGGACATCTGCACGCACGCGTCGCCCAGCCCGATCTGCCCGACGCAGGACCCGGCGTGCCTCGCTAAGAAGCAGCAGCCCGGAGACTACGACTTCCTGCTGCTGGAGCAGCTCTTCCTGCCGCAATTCTGCCGCGACCTGCTGGCTGGCGTCGACCTCACGATCTCCCACCGCAACGTCAACAAGTACCCGCACGGCATCGTGTGCGATCCCTCCAAGGCAGTCAGCAAGCTCTCCATCCACGGCCTCTGGCCCAACTACAACGCCGGTTTTTCAGCCTGCTGCAACGTGAGCAACGCCATCCGCAACCAGCCCTTCGATGCGCTCGGTTTTGCAGCCGAATCACCAGAGCTGCTTGAAGAGATGGACGAGGTCTGGGTGGACCCTACGCAGCCTTCCAGCTTCCAGACGCTGTGCGAGCTGTACAACCACGAGTTCCAGAAACACGGGCTGTGCTACGCCGCCAACGGTGGAGACAACTTTGAATCGAGTGCTCGGGAGTACTTCCGCGCGGCAATGCGGGCAGATGCAGTCAATAAAGAGGCCACCAATGTGATAAATGGCTGGGCCACGTCCAGCTTTGCGAAGACGACCCTAGCGGAGATCACGGCGCTGTACAAGACGCGGGTGCAGGTCCTGTGCTCTGCTGTTGCACCTATTGATGGACGCAATGGAGGCGGCGCTGGCAACAGTCTTGCTGTCATTCACGTGTGCTTCAGCAAGCCGGCTAATGCGTCGGCAGAGTTGACCCCTATCGACTGCAAGCAAGCTGTATCAACTGCTGTATTCGTCCCTTGCAGCCCCGGGATCCCTATTAGTCTCGCCGAGTACACTCCACCATCGCCACCATCATTAACTCTCTTGGAGGTGCTTTAGTCTCGAAGTAGTTAAATAATGCGAATTTGGGTGACCTAGAGCGATTTGTCGAGCTCAAACTTGCCGAATTAATACTGGCGACGTAGATCAGTCAGTGACAGTTTTCCCAAGGCGACAGTTCTGCGCTGGTTCTGCGCTGGCACCACTGTGAGCACTGTGACCGAGATTTTGAAAGCTGGTGACAAAACTGCCATAACTCTTAGCTTTACGGACACAAGACGTTCTGTCATGGTCGGTCAAGGTAGAAAGAACCCATTTGCGATGAGGCGTCGATTATTAGCGGTACGCCAAACGCTGCTAGCATCAGTCATAAGGAGAGCACATGGGCTACGCTTTTGTGACGGACAGTTGTTTCGACTGCGCGAGCGCGCTTTCATACTCATTTCAAAAATTGCGCCTCCGCGCAGATCAAGATTTGACCAAAAGGCACTAAAATCTAGTGACCGCACGCACTCTGCTTTTCGTTATGCACCTGTATTTTTGCAGGTTTTAGCGAAATGGAGGTGTACACAAAGAGCACTCATACAGACAACGACGGATAAATCCGGCACCACTGAATGGCATCCTCATATGTGCCAGAATTCTTTGGGAACGATAGAGATTGTACAAGGCAATGACATAAAGTACACGTAACGGACAATAAAGTACACCAGAACTTAGAAAACGTCAAACCATTTGGCATACAAATGTCAAGTGTGAATCCCGAAGCTGATTGGCTATTTGAATTACTTACTGTAAAAAGTACAACATATGTGTGCCGGGTTTTGCGTTGCCGTATAACCCCACTTAGCCCAGTCCGTAGGACAAATGGAAGGACCAAAAGTTAGGCGCCTCGCTCCGTATAACTAGAAACAAATAGGATCATGTGACTACATGGGCACAATCCCCCGTCCTAGCTGTCCCGGTGGTCTTATCGGTTTAGCGTCCTCCATTGTCCTTCTCGAGATATAAGCCGTTGAAAACTTGTCTCTTGTAACATCGAATTTTGCCGATTTGTCCTAGCCTAAGACAAATTTGACTTGATTTCAGTATGGTCTCAGCTGGAGCTATCTTTAGCGCCGATTTCCCTGCCCGATGCGCCTTATAAGACACACCTTTGGGGGGTCAAAACACCCCATACAAATATCAAGTCATTTTGGTCCTATTTCGGGCTCCCTAGGACAAAAACGGCCGGTGTGTGCCACACCAAAACACGATTTGGTCCTATCTCCTAGGACAAATCTAAGTGGGGATAAATCCGTCGTTGTCTGTACTTGCTGGTTGTGTTCACTTGATCAGGATTCCTCGTCTGCAAAAACGGGGTTATATGGATTTCACTATAGTTGTTGATCAAAAACCTCTTTATTCCCTAAATGGTCCAGTGTTGGCGCCTCAACTCTCTAAATGGACGCCGTAGTGTAGAGCGAATTCAAACGCATATATTTTTCTCCGCCACTTGCCTGCCTCCTCCCACATCCTTGGTCATGCGAACATGTCGGAGGTTTATGGTATTGTAGTGTCTGCAGGGAAGACGAAGACACGCTGGGGGAGACGGCGAAGTTCCCGTAAACTTTAGCCATAAGTTATTACCAAAGGTAAATAGCAAAGTTAATATGGTACGAACTACTCCTAGCGCTGCGGCTCCTGCTAACCAGCGAAGCCGCAATCGTAATCTTTCTTGTAGTTCCGTTATAGTGCACTTGATTTCTGGCTGGGCATCAGCTTTTGTGTTATGCCCAGGACTTGTCATTTTACTTTGCGTTATGAGTAAGATGCATGGCCGCATCTGCAGTGAATGGCTGAATAAACGCTCCTGATTTCGGTACTAGTTACAACTAATATCCTCCTCAGTATGATAAAATCGTTTATGGAGGATTTGTATTTGGCGGGAGGCCGCTAGCGCCGACCAGGTCCCAAACGCCGCTCCCAATGAGGAGAGCCAATCATAAGTGAGATTCCAAATGACTTCAACAAAGTATGGACTGGTTTATCGGCTCCAAAGCCAAGAAAAAACCTTAAGGTATTATTTTTGGCCGGCTGCGCAGCCTTCACACTTTCCGCCCCGCATCTCCAACACGACAGCGCGCTCCGAGCGTGCCGCACGCCTCCCCCGCCGACCACCCCAGACCCGAGTGCCCCCAGGCGCGCCCCACGCAAGGACCCGTCGAAAGCAGCTACAAATCCCGGCAGGGCGGGTGTTATGCTGCCGGTTTTGGTAGCTGTCGGCCAAGCACGAGGTCGTGCGCGCTCGCTGACGGTATGTGAGCATTTTTCTATTGTGTATGACTTTGGATCGGGACTGACGGGAATCCATGCGCTGTGCTTAAGTTGTGGGATGGCGATGACGGGTGCATTTGCGCCTTGAATTCGATTATCCATGTTGTATGAATAGGAATGTATTAAGCGTTAATACAAGCTGCGTGATCCTACGACTCCAAGTCTTTTTGCTTCCATTAGTGACTAGCTGGTGTGCAGCGGTCGACGATGCCACCGTTCGCTTTGCGGGTGATAAATGCTGGGCAGAGCGCGTCGTACGCAGAGCGGTGGCCAACGCGCAGCTTTCTCCAGCGCTTCCGTAGCGACCCCGCGGTTTTGGATCGGCCTTTACCGTCGATACTCCCAAGCGCAGCGTTGACCTTCTTGTCCAAGTCTTCAGCTAGCGTCCAGACACGCTGCTTCCACGGCCGATACGCGACGCCGTCCCGGTCCAGTGGCGCCGTTGGTACGTCTACCTCTCGCCCTGCTGCTATGATCATGATGTTGACGCCTGCCTTGAGGTCAGCGCGAACAAACTGTTGTTTCTTTTGGGTTGCCGTGTGCCACAGCTCCAGTGTGTACCAGTTGTAGAAGCAGCCAGCAAGAGAGTGCGCTTCAACGACGGTGTCAGTGCTCGCCTGCGGGGCCTGGCCAGCACAGCGACAAGGAGCAGGACCGTCAGCGCTGGTGGACTTGCTCTCGTGGACCGCGACGAGCTTCTGAAGTGTGCGCTGCATTGCTGCGATGGACGATAGCATCTGGGTGACGGCTGCGGCAAGTATGGTGGTGTTTCCATTGCTGCGTTCACCCAGCTGTCCGAAGTTCTCCGTTTGCCAAGCCGTGCGAAGCTGCCGACCCCAACCAATGCACGTGTCCAGCGAGAGCCTAGTTCCCAGCGCTACGTTGGTTGCGTCCAGAGCTTCGTGGAAGCGATACAGGTAATGCGATGTGAAGCCTGTGGCAACCTGCTCCTGCTGGACTGCCGTCGCGACGTCGTCAAGATGGATGAGCAGGGACGCGAGCGCCGCATCCAGGACTAAGGCGTCAACGTTGAGCGTGGTGTCCGTGAAGCCGCTGACGTTCTTGAAGAGCTGGCCGCGCAGGGTTAGCAGCTGGGCGTACTCGAGCGCAGGAAGAAGCTCGCTCAAGGTGGCAATCGTGGGCGTGACGCATGGCAGGTGCGGGTCTCGGTATCCAGCGAGGACTTTGCCAACACTCTGGTCCTCGCGTGTCGTGGTACCCACGTACGCGAACGCCTTCGTGAGCGAGTCCAGCAGCCAAGCTCCCCGGGTCGAGATCCACTGGATCGCAAGCTGCGGTGAGGCGTTTGCATACGCTGCGGAGCCGCGGCGCAAGGAGTGGCTGCTCAGCCCTGCGGTGAGCGTCGGGGGCAGCGGGGCAGAGGCCTGGGCTTGGCGCTCGCAGACCATGGTGATGACGTCGTTAATATACTTGGACACGTTGGGCCTTCCTCTCACGCGCTTTGTTGGTGGCTCGTTCCTTGGTTCAGCTTTCTCTTCAAGGTTCTCCCAGTAGATTATAGCTTCGTCTTGGCTGTAGGTCTTCTCCCCTGGCAAATCCGATGCCGCCGCGTACGGCACTAGCGGGAACACATAGCTGGAAGGCTCCGACACTCCGACGAACAGCATTCCGAGGCCGTGCAGCATACACTGCTCCCAGTGAGTCGCGGCCTTGTAAATTGAGATCCCTTGAACCACCGAAGTCTTGATTCGAGCTAGATGCAGAAAGAGCTCCCCCGATGCCGCCATAGATAGCTGGCTCTTCCTAGCAAAACAGGTATCGATCGCTCGACCAAACGTGTACCACATTAACGTTAGTACAGCAGCGTCATGCAAACTCTTATAACCTGAGCCAACCCCCTTAATCGCAGTTTCCTGCACCAGAACACGCAAGTCGCTGAGCGTGCAGCCTGGAGCTTCACCAGTCTGCACGCCAGCTAGTAAATTTCGCTCCTCAATAGTTGAACCCATTTTGTCGCGTATTTTCGCAATTCGCTTGCTGTCTGACAAGTACAGAGGGTACCGCTCTCGGAGCAGGTTCACAACTTGGGACATATAGCCCACAGCAGTAGCCTTAGTAAGATGGCCTCCTCGAGCACTTGGCTTAGTTTGCAAGAAAATGGAGAAGGCGGTTAGCAAAGAGTAAAAGTTTTGGCTTGGTAGAGCATCAGGAATAGACAGCGACTTCGCAATACTAGCAATTGACTCCTCATTCATGTTAGCAAGAGCTAAGAATTCGCTGAAGCACTTCATCGCCGCTGCCTCCTGCCCTGCTGTCCCTTGCGGGATGTCAAGCCTTCTCGGCGCCCGCTGCATCTTTTCAAATGGGAGAGGAGAGAAAGCAGACGAGTCACAGCCACCAACGATACAATCATGATTTGTATTGGTCAAATATGAGTAATACAACAACTACACTAAACTTTTGTATTGGACATTATTCTAGCAAGACTGTAAATTCCCAAAATAATTGGGAAAATGTTGGGATACACATGAATCGATCGTGATTGGCTAAATTCATTGAAGAACTTGTCCTGATTGGATAGATGCAATGACAGAGAAGCGCAAGGAATGCCAAGTTGGGAGAAAGCTTCCTTATCCTACAATAAAGCGCGCGGAACAGGAGCAGCGTACCCACCCGGCATTGCCTGGCTGGTGCCGCGCTCATGCGTCTACACCTCACTTCTCACAACTGGAGCCATGCAGCTTCCACAGCACGTCATGGGGTCCTGGATGAGAATCCACCAGAAGCGGGACCTCATCCAGAAGCGTATGAGTGTCCGACAATGACGCAGTACGAACCGGTCGCGTGGGCCAAGGTGGCGTTCAAGCTCAAGCGGGCGCCCGCCCAAACGACTTTCTCAGACATCCTGCGGAAGGCGCACGCTATCATGAGCGAGGCTCGAGGTGACGTCGCTGGCGCCCGAGGAGAAGTTGTGGGCGTGGAACCAGGCCGCTGAGGCCCAGAACGTGTGCCTCTCACGGGAGCGGATCAAGATGAACGCACAGGTCCTGCAGAAGGAACTGTGCGACGCGTGGGCGTTGAACTTCTCTGACGGATGGCTCAGTGAGTTGCAGCGCCGTCATGCCCTATGTTATCGCAAGCGTCATGGCGAGGCAGCCTCCGCCGACACTGCGGCTGTTTATCTAGGCAGACAGCAGCTACAGGGGCTAACCGACCAATACGCCCCCCATGATGTATCCAACATGGAAGAAAAGGGCCTTTGCTACGCCATGGCGCCGGCCCGTTCCATCTGCACAAGAAGCGCCCACGGAGTGAAGAAGACGAAGACACGGATCACGATTACGCTCACGGCTAAGGTCGACGGCTCCGACGCTCTATCTCCGCTCTTTTTGGGGCGGGTCAAGCAGCCGTAGTGCTTCAAGAAGCGCAAAGTGTCTCGGCTCGGCTTCGAGTACAAGGCAAATCAAAAAGCGTGCATGACGGGTCAAGTATTTCGCGAATGGCTGCTCAATCTCGTCCGTGGTATGCGGGCGGCGGAAAGGAACATCTTGCTGCTAGTCGACAATGTCTCCTCGCATAGTATAGGTGAGGTTGAATGCACTAACGTTCGTCTAGAGTTTTTGCCACCAAACACGACTGCTTTTCTGCAGCCAATGGATGCAGGAATAACTGCCGACTTCAAGCGCGCGTATCGTAGATAGCAGCTACGGTGGGTGTATGAGAAGATTAAGCGTGCCGAGCAGATTAAGTAGGGTGACGTCTACAAAGTTGACCAGCTACAATCCATGAAGTGGAGCAAAGAAATCTGGCAGGAGCTGCAGGGCAAGGATACAATTGAACTTTTTCCGCCACACCGGTATTGTCTTCAACGGAGTAGACGAGCGCAGCAAGAAAGAAACTAGCTACTGGCAAGATATCGGGGTAGGCGATATTATTTCCCACACTGCAGACCTGCATATCGAAGCTCTATAAAGCAATTGCAAATCTCACAGTGCGGTCGGACCAAGGTACCGGAAGTGGTAGAGTTTGCTATAGAGGCGATTAAGTCGTTACGACTAACGAAATTATCCCCGGTTCTGTACCCATCCAATGTACCCATGTCCATGCTATGTAACTAGTGTTACAGGTGCAACGTGTTGAAGTTGGCTGTACGGAATTGTTTTGGAGCCAATATGGGGGAATTGGGAGGTCGGAATAATTTTGGTGGAATGGCACACGTCGTACCTACATAGTAGCATATCTAAATCGGTTTGCTTAGAAAAAAGTTGATTTTGGCACAAGTATGCATCGAAATTTATTGAAATTTGGACGCATGGTCCTCCCAGTACTTGCGCACTTTGGCGCCTTGCTTTTGAATGTATTGGCTCAGTAGAACCTTAACTTCTTTGGCTAAAGATGCTAGCGGCTCCCACGAGTCTTCTACGGACTCTAAGCCTTTTCAGCTCACTAGAGTCTCGTAGGCTTTAATGGTGGAGCTCCAGCGAAGCTTTTTTAGCTAGCTGATGGCCACACAGATGCCTTAAGAGGCCACTTGCTCGAGGATTCCCTCGGTAATGTGAAGACTAGTGTCCGCATAGAACGTCAGTCTTGATGGGTGGACATCTAGCTCATCTCCTGTGACCAGGTGGCGTACCCGGAAGGAGTGGGCGTCCGCGAGGACCACTATGTATGACCACTGCCACATGACGAGGAGCTTGTTGCCTCTCGTTACGTCAACGCGTGAGCGCAGCGCATAGCCGCCCACAGCAAAGTTCACTAAATTCTCGCCGCGCTCACGCTTTTTGTTAAGCATGCGCTGCTTTAACCCACCGGCGACCGCACTTATCCCGATTTTGCTGGGATAAGATTAATATAGGCATTTGTATACTGGTGGGATAGGGTAAGCGAGGTCCCCAGCGGCCTGCCCCGACTCTTCGGGTTCTACCGGCTGTCAATCTCATTGGTCAGATTTATCCAATCAAAGCTTGGATACGGCCGTAATATTAAGCTCTGTCGAGATTTCGATCGAAAAAACCTTGACGTAATTCGCAGGATAATGCAAACATTCGCTAAGTGAGTGAATCGTTCTGAGCTGAATATCGCGGTTGATGGACGTGCTCGGCAGTCGCTCTGAGACTATCCCAGGGCAAGGCACGGCAAGGCACCTGAGGGACGCCTTCTACTGCAACGACGAGACGTACGAGGCACAACCGAAAGCAGAACAACTCAATCTCGGTACGCTGTTTATTCTAGCCAGCCTGTTGCCCCATTGTTGACATGTTTCTCGACTGCAGTTGAGGCGAGCGCAGGCGCCCCCCCCTCCCCCCCACTCCATCGTCAGTACACTACTCCCGCCTGACTTCCTCCTTCCTCTTCGCTATGCAGGGCTACGTGCAACGGGGTTATACGCACAAGTGGCTACAGTCACTTGTTACTCTAACAGATGCGATGTCTGTTAGAGGTTTGAACACTTCCTCGACCTTGGAGTAAGGTACACCAATGGCTACATACATTTACGACCACCAAGACGGGTGGTCCATACACATTTAGGATTCCTATTGGCTGAAAGAAGCATATTTTAGCTAATGAGTGACTTCCATGTTAGCAGAATCCTGCCAACCAACCGTCGGCAGATTCCTAGTTTAGAATATTACATTTAGAGGAAGTCAGAAACATAAAACAAAAATAGTAGTTCTCATCTTTTACCAAAACCCGCTACTTGGAGTTATCTTGTTTAAAGTATACTCGTGGATCTCGAGTATACTTAACTCAAGTAAAAGAAACCTACGCTTCCTCACACACGTGCGCATACGTGTAAGCCGTAGTAGTGAGCCAAGGTAGTCCCACTACACTACGGCTACTCGCAGTACCAGGCGCACTCGCCGCACCACCAGCGCAGTGGCGAACTTCCCAGGCTCTACTACAAATCCCTGGACCACGGCACCAATAGCGGCGGCTTCAATGGCCCGGCGTGCATGAGCTCCAGCAGCACGTGAACCCGAACAGCATGCAGGTCCAGCACCAGGCCCCACGCCGCAGCAGGGGGACTTCGACTACGAGCCCATCAGCACCCAGGCCAGTACTACGCGCTGTCGCCCAAGGTCTATTGATACAACTGGAGCGGCTCTCAGAGCCGCTCTGTTGGACGGCGGACATATGTCAGTGCGCACGGACCAACGTTCGCGTGAGGTGGCGTCAACCATCACAAGACACTGCAGGACGAGGCCGGACGATCAAGCAGTCCGTCGTGTAGTGCGCCTAAAAGCAGGTGGATCGCCGAGGACCAAAATGGCGGCGTCGTCAGCGATGAGAGCTATAATACCCAATGCTGCTGCTAAAACCAGCTCTCACTGCAACAGCAGTCTTTGCAGGCGAATGCAGTGAGTATGTGTTTTAGTGTAAGGGTCTAGTATAAAATAAAATAAAGGCATTCCATAGAATCGAGCGACAGTCAAAATCTGTCAAAAGTCGCGGTCGCTCGGCAGTGAAACACATCGTGTTTGCGAGGGGGGAGAGATCTTCTCCGAGAAGATCATGGCCGACACAAGTATGTACACCGACGACACGGCGGCCGACAGCAGCAGCACTCTGGGCGGCAGCAGCAGCGATGACAACGAGCGCTCGAACCAACAGGAGCTCACAGCGCGAGGGTGCTCCGAGAGCCAAGGGCAGCTCAGCGATCAAGATACCGAGTTCGACCGCTCCTCCTACTTTGTTCTCTCGGACCCTAACTACACCTACGAGGCTGTTCCGGTGCGCATCTATGTCGTACTTGTGGTGGCTATTTGATATTTAACCGTCCTGCTTGCATACAACAGGCTTTCACGCCGGATGTCAACCGAACAGCGTCAAACAACAAGAAAAGTTATGGCAAACCGATGTCTGTAGGGGAGGTACGTGCACGTATCTTTGGTATTTCAGTGGGCTTCACGATGGCACAATTCCGATCTATGACTAGACGTTGGAGAGATTTCAATGGCATCAGGGGTTCCTTGATTTTCACACCCTCCAGTCAGTACGTAAACCTTCACACGACCGAGTGGGTATGCGAATTACTTGAGTTCCGAGGCGTAGTCTAACAAATGTTATTATGCAACAGGTTTACGAGCCTAGATTCAGGTCTACGAACCATGTAGACGCATTTCTAGCCGCCCTTCCGCTCTACGAGATGTATGCGCAGTTTCAGAATGACGAAGACTCGAGTCACATCTACGCGTGGATGCAAGCGTCCCTGAAAGCCTCGAAGGTATTTCACGCGTTCTGTGGTGCCAGGTGTACTCCCAACGCTAACATGCCATTGTCCTCTGTGAAGATAACGCTGTCTATGATAAAGCGTCAACAGCGCCTGTGCGAGTGGGGTATTGAACGCTTAGACGCTTTTCTCGATTCCCATGTTGAGCACCATATCGCCATGGAGGCAGATGAATCGTACGATGAGAATGCTATCCGGGAGCGTGTACGGTCGACGTTAAGGATTTTTGTACATGTTACCAGAAAATCCTTAACTATTAATGCACGCGTCCCGTAGCCGCTCGCCTATGGCGCTCGCATTTACATGTATTATCCGCGCGCTCCGTGTGCTATGCGGTATTTCTACTGTAACAGACAGCATGTGTACCAAAATAACGGTACAGGTCAGAGAGGTCGGAGAAGATGACAATATGCGTGTGATATGCTTTTATCTTAGAGTCTGTATGCACATATATACATATTTTGCGCTTCCGGTATGTCGGAGAGCGGACCCACCTAACCCTTTTGGCGTCGATTGGTCGAAATGCGGTCATGAAAACACTATGATTGGTCTAAATCCATCAAACGTGCTGTGATTGGCTATTAAAGGGAATACAAAATTTAAGTAAGGTCGGAGATTTAACGATATTCATCCTTATCAGGCAACGTCTTCCAGACTCCCTCGCCCGGGCCCTCTGACTTCGTTTAGGCTTTCAACTCACTCCTCAACTCCAAAGTTGCCGATGGGTTAGATCCAATGCTGCGTGTGCAGCCTCCATCTGTACAAGACGATTGCCGTCATCAAGAGCAAGCGGAACCCAACTTAGAAGGAATAGCCAAACGCGATGACCAAGCTGATATTTAGCGGGTCTGGGCAGCTCTTAACCAAACAGTAAAAGAGGACGTTGTCACAACCTTGCTGGTATACTCAAACTAAAGAATTAAACTGTAAACTGCCCGTGTATTAACGCATTCGTTATGCATCAGCTCCTGCGCTGGGTTACTGTCGGTCAACAAACCGCTTCAATAATTGCAGCTGCATCTCCCGAAAGCGCCGTGTCGGTTCGTGCTGCCGCTGTAGCATAGCTGTCGATTCTTGGAACTGGCTGCCACCTTCCTCTCGATTACCCATCGAAGCCGCGCTCGTCTCGATTCCGCTGTGCAGAGCCGAAGCGAGCTGAATAACGGGGGGGGGCAAGTCTTCTGCGTTTGACTTTGCTGAAGCTTCCGATTTTTCCGCACTGGCATCATCGTCGTTGTCCAGATTAGTGCCCAAAATCACCTCGCGACTAAGACCGGCGCGGGACGCGAATGCATCGTTCAAAATGGCCCATAGACTATTGTCGACTTCCCTTACATAGCTGTTGTTGCCCGTTCGGTTAGCTTTGCATGTTTCCTTCGTTTAAATGCACTTGAACTTTCGATACGTTTGCTAGACCTACAACAACACCAACGTCCAATACCACAAATTATTTTTGCTTGGTGAAATTACATGCAGTAGTGGATCATTATACATGTTCTTGCTTGATGGTCATTCCGACTGATTGCGAAAATAGACTAGTAAAACGTTGTCAAGCGAGCGAATTTTTGATTTTGTTACCCGCTGTCTCGAGGCGATGGTTTACCTATCCGTTAACAAAGCGTAGTCGCCGCAACTCGGTCACCATCTCATTCGTCCAGCGCAGACGGTCTTCTCTCTTGGTCTTTGATCCTTTCTCGCCTCGGCTAGACTTCATTCCCCCAGCAAGGTTCATGTCATCGCTCATCTTGGGGCTTGGAGTAGGTGCTGGTGCTGGCGTTTTTATCCGGCATCCTTCACCACACGTTTGCAGAACTGCCAGCGGCTGTGTTCGGAGGGGGGGGGGCTGCTTTGGTGGTAGGGAAGGCTGTCAACGCCTCGGGCGCTGCTGCTGCTTGGTCGCCCGGCGAAGCCACATAACAGGCGACGGGTGATGCTAGGACAGGCTGGGGGGGCGAGTGGCACCCCCAGGGAACGTGACACGCCATTATGCATGACTACAAGGAGCTACAGCAGCTAGGTGATATCCAGAAGAGCAGACTTCCAGCAAACAGGAGCTACAGCAAGCCACAACAGGCTAGGCGACATCCAGGAGGGCAGACGCTAGGAAGAATGGGCGGCGTCGTAGCTAGTTGCTGAAAGCCAATATATTTTCCCACTTTTCAATCTACTTCGAGCTGCGCAAGACGAAGTTTCGGGCTGTGCAAATCACTAGTTTTAGTGCCTTTCACTAGTGGAAGAGTCGGTCTGTCAACGGTCGCTGTGCACGCTTCGTCGACTTCGAGAAGATGAAGGCTATCCTGGTCAGCAGTCTGAAGGTGGACACCAAGCAGACGGACACAAACTCGCGGGTCTCGATGCTGTTGCATCAGCTGTATCAGTTCCTTGAAAAGGAGAACATGTAGTGGTTGATCAAGTCGGACCCGAAGAAGGTAGTGCGCTATCTCATTAAGGCACTGGTCCAGGTGGCAGCGCGCGCCACGAGAAATTAAAAGTACCAGGTTTAGGCTAAGCTGCGCTAGTCCATCGGTGCACCCGGCAGTTTAGTCCGGTGTTCTGTGACAAGTCCAAGTGCTGACTGGCGGGCAGCCATCCGACAAGCGGAGACAATTGTGCCTGCTCCATTTCCCTCACTCTAGATTCGACCGACACTGAGCCATGGCGCCCTCTGACGATATTCCTGATTCTCCTTCCGATCCGCCTGCACCGCAGCCCTGCAGCGACCGCCCGGGCATCGCTATCAGCCAAGTATGGCAAGACCAAGGCAAACCGCCGCGTCAAGTGGACCAACGATATGGTTGCCGAGCTCCTGCGTCTGAGGTTCCACGACGACCAGGTGAAGCGCCGGCTGGAGGCCGCCTACACCAATGTAAAGATGGCGTTGGCGTGGCAGCTATTTGCCAACGTCATTTCTCAATCGCTGGGCATGGTGATCCAGCAAGAGCAGGTAAAAGTGAAATAGCTACATCTTATGCAATTGACGACTCCTAATTTTTTTGCGTTTGCGTTGCATGTAGGTCTTCTCTAAGTACCGGAAGTTGAAGCGTATGTATCGAAAGGAACGGCGCGAGTTAACGCAAACAGGAAACAACCCTAGTCAACGAGAGATTGATGAAGAGCTCTGGGCCATTTTGCATGATGCATTTTCACCGCATGAAGGCATCAGCGGTGAGGTATTGTTCGACTCGTAGCTTGAAGAAAACGAGGAGGACGCTACTCCAGCGGCAAACACGGAGGCGGCACCAACGAAATCAAAGCAGCCGATCGTGCAGCTGGCGTCAGCGATGCAAAGCGGCCTAGAAGTCCTTGCAGCTTCGATGGCCCCCGCTCCATCATCTTCCGAAGCCGTAGAAGAGTTAGCGCAAGCGGTCAAGCAGCAGACGGCGTTGCTGCAGCTTCAACTCGAGGAAAACCAGCGCATTATGCAAATGCAATTGGCCATTATGCAGCAATTAGCGCATCAGTAGAAGCAAGTGTCGGGAATCTAGATCTGCATTGAGCTTATTTATAATGTAGCTAAAACTTGCCTATCAAAATGTCGGCGATGCCGTTTCGCTTGGCAACTCCTTGAGCATGCGATATTGGCAACTCGGGGTCGGTTGCATCCTCATGGACTATGCGAGGAGCGTCAACCAATAGGGGGTCACGTCCATCGATGCGCTGCGAATCCTGTACTAGGATGAGTAGGTTATGGAGCACAACACTAGCGACAATTACTCGGCAAACACCTCGCGAGGTTTTCTGCTGGAGCTTCGACAGCAGGATACGAAACCGATTCTTGAGCCGACCAAAAGCACATTCAACCACTATCCTGGTGCGAGAATGCACACCATTGTAGACGCGCTTTCTGCGATCCGTGACAGCATCGGCCTCTGGATACGGAGTAAGCAGGTGATTCCACAGCTTGTAACCAGCGTCGCCCAGGAGATGACGGCCAGCAGGAACGTATGTGGAGAGCCTATATAAAAATAAAGAAAATAATTATTAGTTAAGAGGCAAATAAGTTGTAAGTGATAATATCTTACCGTTTCTTGACGGCCGATCCGTTCCATAGCGACTGGTCATTGTTAGAGCCAGCACGAATAGAGAGCGACCTGAAAGAACCTACGTGGTCCACGACGGCTCGAACGTTGACAGCAGGAAACATCTTTCTGCAGTACCATCCTTCCAAGTACTTGGGGCGTTGAATGGGCACTAGGGTGCCGTCGATAGCACCGACGACGTTCGTGAGCCCGGTTATAGCCTCAAACCCAAGCTCTACAGACTCTAGTTCCTGCTCAGTCGGCATGCATATCTAGCGTGTAGCCATTCTACATCTAGCATTTCGTTAATATAAACAACCGAATGAGTGTGCGAGATGCCTAACGGTATCCCCGCTTGGTCCATCTGACCCCCTGAGCGAGATAGTACATGACGAGGGCGACACGCTTGATGAGCTTGGGCTTGGCGTTGGCCGCAGCCTTTTCGGGGCATGCTGCGTAGATGGCACGGTAGATTAGCAAGAACGAGGCCTTGTCACAGCGGAGTTTCTTACGGAACTAATCCGTCTCCTTAGCCTCCAAAGCCTGCTCAAACGTAGTGCTGCTGAACGTAGAGACACAGCAGCGCTCGCTGCCATGCCCGCGCTTGTCCCCAGAGGCTACTGCTGCTGCCGTCGCGCATGCACTCGCCACCACGGCACACACGACCGCCACTGTCCTTTTGTCCATTCAAATTGTGCACGACGCGATCAGAAGGAAGGCTCGAGTCTCCAGAACAAACGTTCCCGCTACAGAACAAGTGGATCCGGTGTTCTGAAAACGGTTTCCCCAGAACACAGATCTACGAAAATGGTACAGTGTACCGTCTAACTTTTGACCAGTAAGCAGTCGTTTAGATTTCAGTACAGAACAGATTCTGGCACTTGAACCAGGGCCTGATGCGTTGGCGACTGATCAGTTTAAATCCGTCGTGTAGAAGAACGTGGAGAAGGAATCGAGCAAACCACTGCTAAACGATATTGTCGTATTTGCCGTATGGTTGTGAACCAGCTGCAAAGAATATAATCACTGGGAACTGCCTATCGCGGTGCAGAACAAGCGAGGGACTGGATTTGGTGGTCCAAGCCAAAAGGGAGAAGGAGCAACTCGGAATAGCGGTGTACAAGGTCAGTCGCCCAGAAGTAAGCCGCCGGCACCGAAAACTAGCGGTCCCAGCGCGAAGAGGGCGCCGGTATAGTCCTGACCGTGCTTGAAATGCACCAGCACGGAACATCGCATCAAGGGTTGCCCTAGTGCTCGGCCGGTTGAAGCAGCGGAGCTGATTTGTGGGCGTGAACCGAATTGAGTGACGTGAACAGATGCGAGCGGCAAGCGGCAGCAGTATTAACTCGCTTGTAGGCAAGGATCGAGATCACCGTGTGCGGCGGTCCTGATCGAAGAAGCCGTGACGGTGGAAGAGATCCTGCTGGACACTGAAGCAGACATTGTGGTGGTCTGTCGGGGCCTGGTTCGAGAATTGCAGCGGAATGATGTTCAACTGAAACTGATGAGAGGAACCTCATGGCCGCGACTTTTGGGAATAAGCCGATCAGAGCTGTGCGGCATATGATTTTCACCAAGGTGGAGCTAACAACAGCGACTGGACCTCCGGTGCTACGTCACTTGAGAGCCTGTGTGCATGAAGGAGAAAGGGAGACGTCGTCGCTCATCCGCGCACATGTCGTGATGCGGCGCGTAGGTTATTCGGTAGACGCGCTGTTATCAGAAGCACACGAGCAGCAGGAAGAATTTGACTTGGAGGATATGGAATAGAGCTTGGTTGGAATGGCCCTCATCGAGAAAATTGTGGAGTAGCGGCCTCGCAGAAATCTCGCGGGGCCAGTCTCGCTCAAACTCGGTGCATCTTGATCGCGGTCACGTCGAGTAATTTATAATACAGACCCAAGTCTTCGCAGGCTTCAGAGTTGGGGGGGTCTTGTGTTGACGCTTGTTCCTTGTCGTAGGGTGTCGAGCCTCGGGCGTGCGGCGTTATTGAGTCGGCGTTTCCTTGTCGTTATCAGGCCGCCGTTTCCTGGGGCTTATGTGGCGTTATCGGGTCTACACGGGGGTCTTGTGCACGGCGGTTATCGGGCCAGTGCGTCCTTCGCGTTATCGGGCTCCCCTAAACGGTATACGTTTAATGTGCCTTTGTTCCAGCACGGGTCTGTGGGGGGTGAGCACCCGAACCAACCAACGACGGGGGGCCGCGATATCGGGACAGCTCTGCTTGCCGGCGCGTGGTGGTTCCCCTGGAACCGTGACGATCATCCGAAGAGGAGAGGTCTGAGTGGTTCAGAGAAATTTCGGGACTGAGTCCTTACTGTATCCTATGCCCTTGCTACTGGCTACTCTGTACTATTGCTTGCTAAGCCTACCGTTCTGAGCCAATCCCTACTTCTGTCATGCTTGCGCTACCGTCCTTCAACCTGATTTGCGTAACGTAATCACGATCTTGCCTCGGCGTGTTTTGGTCGGCGGGGATTATGTTCGGCGCGTTTTGCAGAGACGGGCGCGCTGGTCGACCCGTTGAATGATTACGCGTCGCGCTGGATCTTGGCGCCGTGTCTCACGGCTCATCATCCGCGTCGACTTTTCCCGTCGATCTCCGCCGCGCGTCGCCCCCATCAATCGCGTCGCGTGCCATCAACCGCGTCGAGTTTCATCGCCCGCGTTCGCCTTTGCATCTTCTTCCCCGCGGGATTCTACACCACAAAATCAAAGTCGCGTTGCTGGAAGTTGTTCCCCTGTAAAGAGCTTACGGCGATGCTCCTTGAGGACAAATCCGGTCAAAAGTATGATCCCTGGGTTGTTGTCAAAACGCGCCCGTCAAAAGTTGAGGCGACACGCGAAGAGAACACTCGCTTGTGGCACGGGTTCAACCGGGGAATGTGGCCTGAGATGGAGAACCTACAGCGGGAGACCAACACAACTATCTTTTCGAATGGCAAAGTGTGGTGGAATTCGGATGTGTCGATGTACTTGCTGCAGCACTTCTTTGGACATCAAAGCCGCGAAGCCGACCCCGTCATGTTGATCTGGGACGATTTCAGCGCTCACTGGACCGCTGAAATCGTCGCTTATGCGGTCGAGTAAAACGTGGTGCTGCAACAAGTACCCCGGGTTACACTCACAGTTGTCAACGTGCTGACATCGCTTGGAACAAGCCACTTAAAGATGGGATGCGAGCGGCTTGGGCGGTAAATCTGAAAGCACAGTGTGCAAAGGTGCTCGTGCGCAGTGATGGAAAAGAGATGGCACTTAAAGCGCCCGGTCGTCAGCGTGTGCTGAGGTGGCTGCACGCAGCATGGGCCGGTCGTAGCTCAACTACAGTGAAAGGTGGTTTCAAGCACATTGGCAATCTATTCAACGGGTGTGAAATCACGCCGAGTATGCCTGTGCAGCCAGACGAGGTAGACGACGAACTTGTAGCTTCCCTGGAGGGCCTGTCAAGGATCGATACTGAGGTAGGTGGTGTTTGCTGGGACGACGACATCGTAGATCTGTGCATTTACAGAGAAGAAGATTTGGCTTTACCCAGGTAATCCAGCGCATTAGCTCACTTGGTATCTGACTCTGCATGTTGCTTTTATCATGATCTTGAGATTAGTCTGCAGTTGGGGCGTGACACTTCACACCTAGATTACGGTACTTCACTCCATCCGGTTCGATGACTCATACCAGCTCAAACTACCCACGCATATAAACATTTGGAGGGCCCAGTGCGGCACTGGGGTCCCACCGGTGTGATGGGTATCCTACCGGTTACTGTAGGTACCAAGAGGAGTCCTGCGTAGCAGCACTAACGTTGCTTCCAACCTTTATAACTGAATACCCTCAGTAAACCGATTCACATTTCATACTCGGAACTGTGACTCATTTTTCAGAATTGTGACCTCTTCCAGCTGGATTTTGATTGCGTACCTACAACATCATTCTCTCTTGCCCACACTCAGAAAAGCGGCGTCGGACTCTTCCTCTCTTTTCGCCTCCTAGTTAGCCCCCGCCATAGCCATGGAGCTGCACGTGCGCGCGTGCTCGGCGCGAAACCTGCTGGACAAGCAGACCTTCGGCAAGCAGGACCCCTACTGCAAGCTCGCGCTGCGCAGCAAGAGCTTCAAGACGCGCGTGCACGACAACGGACGTGAGTGCCCAAAGGCCCTCTCTGTACTTGCACCTGGTAGCTAACCGCCTCCTCCTGTTGCCACAGACAAGACGCCCGTGTGGAACGAGGTCTTCGTCTTCTCCGTCGTGGACCCGCAGCTGGACCAGCTCGTCGTCGAGGTCAAGGACAAGAACTTCACGTCCAGCACGCTCATCGGCGAGTGCCGCCTGCCCGTCAGCATGTTCCTCAGCGGCAGCGTCGTGGACCAGTGGTACACGCTCAACAACGGCTCCAAGCGCGCGGGCGAGATCAACCTGCGCGTCCAGTACAAGGGCCGGGGAGCGCAGCCGTCCGCTGCTGCCCCCGTGGCTTCCACCGAGAAGGCCCCCAAGCAGGCCTACCCGTACCCGCAGCAGTCGGCAGCTCCCGGCTACCCGGCCGCCCAGCAGTACCCGGCCTCCAGCGCGTACCCGGCCTCCAGCGCGTACCCGGCCTCTAGTAGCGCTGCTACTACTGCCGCAGTGGCTGCCGCTGCTGTGGCCGCCACGTCCGCGCCCCAGCAGTACCCGCCGCAGCAGCCGTACTACCAGCAGCCGCCCCCGCAGTACTCGCAGCCTCCGCCGCCGCACTACGCTCACCCGCCGCCGCCGCAGTACGCGCAGCAGCCGTACTACCCTCCCCCGCCGCCTCCGCAGCCGGCTTACGGCTACGCGGCCCCGCCCCCGGCCACGGTGGCTTACGCGGCTGGCCCTCCGGTCATGGTCGTCCAGGGAGGATCTCCGTACGGCCACCACCACCATCACCACCACGGCTCTCCGCGTGGATACGGCGGTGGCTATGGCGGAGGCTACCGCCACGGCGGCGGTGGCGGCATGAGCACCGGGCAGATGGCGATGGGTGTCGGCGCCGGTGTGCTGGGCGGAATGCTGCTGGGCGAGGCACTCGACGACGTCTTCGACTAAGCGGCATGAGGATCCTCACACAACTTCATCACATCTCGCCAGCATAAACGGGTACTTCCTCTCCTTCGACGTGATTCCAAGTGCTGAGGGCTGGTGCAGACACAAACTTTGACTCAAACAAAGAGGTAACGTCGAAATGAATTTGCGTTTGTATTTGCTTGTCATGCGTTCATTGCCTCCATGTATGCAGTTGACTATTTTGGGTCTCTAGGTCTGTCAAGGGCAAAGCAGCACTTACTACATTCCCACGCCATGGCCGAGCTGGGGCTCTCTCGCGCGCCGGGCACTACTAGCTCGTCGTTCAGGCCGCCCTCTCGCCACTCGCTCGAGCCCGTGCTGGAACAGCCTTCCCCGCAACGCAGGCGCGACTACTTTGTGGCGGATGAAGACGTGCCACGCGCAAGGCCCGAGCTTCAGCGCAAGTTGCCCTTCCAGTACCATGGCGACGTGTTTGCGCAGCATGGCGAGTACACAGACGCGGGGCTCTACATGTCACGGCTGCCAGCATCTCGGAAGGAGAAGCAGCCTTTGTCTGCGCGTGTTGGGGCCAACTACAAGCTTCACCCCGTCAAGTTGGCCCCCGTGACTCCTACGAAGCCAGCATCGCAGCAGCAACCCGAACGAGAAGTCAGTCCCGTGGTGCTGTCTATCAGCCCCAAGGCCGTAGACGCGAACGCGAACGCGAACAAGTCCAAGCCCAAGAGCAACCGCAAGCGACAATATGCTCTGGCTGTGGAGGCTATGGCGGTCAACCACTCGCTTCATATAGCACTGCTCAATGACAACGTCGTGCCGAGTGTCATGGCGCTGTGTCGCTCCAAGGACGTGGCTACGCTTGGGGCATGCGTGGCCACACTGGGCCATTTGTCCTGCGAGCCCGAAGGCCGGGCCATGCTTCTGTCGCACAACGCCCTATCGCTGTTGTCGGCACTTGCGCTCTCCTCAGCGCGCACTCACGAGAAGCTCCTACTGCCGAACTGCGTGGGCACCCTGGCCAACCTCACGATCGAGGATGGAAGCGAGAGCGGGTTCATCAAGGACAAGGCCCTCGACTGTCTGCTGAAGCAGCGACGAACGTCGGTATTAGCGGAGCGAGCTTGCACCTTCGCCGTCTTCAATCTGTCGTGCCCTCAGTACGCGTATCCGCGCGTGGACGACGCCGTTCATGCACTCGCAGAGCATGGGAAGGATGCGCGCAACCGCGAGACGATCAGCCGAGCTGTTTACAACTTGGCGTGTACGCGGATGAACCACGTGAAGCTGGTTGAGCCTGAGGCTGCCTCATTGCTGCGGGTGCTGGTCGGATGCCAGCAGAGCGAAGCTGCGCGTCTCAACTCGCTCGCTGCGCTCTGGAATCTGGTGGAGAGTGGGGCGTGTCGTCGGGCTCTGGTTCGGACTGGTGATTGTGTGCGCGCTGTGGTGGAGGAGCTTCCTCGTCTCGGTCTTGCTGCAAGTGAGGAGTACGTCATCTGCGCGCTAGGAACGCTGATCTGCCTCACACGCGAAGCACACGCCCCAGAGCTTATGGGCAACGCGGGGGCTCTGGAAGCGTTGGCTGCGCTTGGCACAAGTGCCCAACGACGGCCAGGAGTGCTGCTGTTAATATACCGCTTGATCGCCATCTTACTCTCCGCACCCGACAACATCCAGGGTGTTGGCGAGAGCGTTGTCCACTTCCTCCTCGCTTTCCAGCACGAGAGTGCAGGCGCGGACAGTGTCTCGCCTTCTACGTCCGCAGCCATGTCCCGATACGTGCTCTTTGCACTAGCGAGCATTTTGTCGTGGAACGAGTCGGACGATTCCAAACTCGAGACCTCGAATCACCGCACGGCTGCACTGTCGTCAAGGTCGTCTCCGCTAGAGCTGGATGAATTACTGGACGAACCCCAGCTCCTAGAGCAAATGTACAGGCACGTAGCGTATTCAGGCTTCCCAGTTGACAGTACGCAGGTGCGTCTGCAGATGGTGCTCCTGTTCAACTTGTCGTTCCGATACCCCAAGGTGGAGGTTGCCAAGCTCGCCCACGAACGGCTGAGCCAGGTAGGGGCTATCTCGAAAGACCGCCACATTCTCACGCTGCTGGGCGGGAGCTTTTTCAGTCTGTGCATGGAATACGAGGTGCACCACTTGCTCCTCGCTACCGCCTACGCGACGACAGACGACAAAGGCGGCTTTCTGCTGCAGCGCTTGGCACGAGATGGAGATGTTGAAGCGCAGAGTATGTGCTTCAACACAGTCTGCATTCTGTTCGATGGTCACTCGCTCACTCGGGACGAAGTACTGAGGCTCATGGACCGGATCTTCCCCGTTGTGGTCGAGGTTTGTACGCGCAGGGATCATATTACCAAAAGTAGGGATGTCGCTGAGGACGCTGACGCCAAGTCTAACCGAGGGGCATTGCAAGCAGCGTGTGCTGCGTGCCTCACACGCTTCGCGAGCGTGACAGAGTATCGCCTTGCAATGGTGGAGCACGGCCTTCTCAACGCGCTGGCAGTGCTAGCTGGATCCGAGGATGACGAAACTCTGCGGCTGTGCGTGCACACGTACGCCTTGTTGTCGCAGGATAGAGCGGTTGGCGCGCCACTACTGCGCGGTGGTGTTATTAAGGCTCTGACGTTGCTGGCTGCCGCTCCCGAGGAGGCTGTGCGTCGAGCGTGCGCCGTTACCCTGTGCAACTTGTCTGCCGAAGTCGCACATGTGGAATCCCTGGTAAAGCTTGGCGCGCTTCGGGCTCTGCTTGTTCTTGCCTGCGTTAAGTCGAATGACCCGGAGACCCGACGAGTGTGCCTCAAAGCCGTGTTGAACCTGCTGCGCGTTGCAAAGGCAGCGGCGATGCAGCGCTTGTGTGACGACGGCCTGCTTTGGGCCTTCGGGATCTTCACGGACGCGATGGAGCCCAGGGACTACGCTATCCTCTCGGACGCCTTCTGCGTGCTCGCCACGCATTCGTCAGCGCGTGCCGGGCTGATCGCCAAGCCTAGCACGGTAGCTTCGCTGTTGCAAATACTCCGCTGCAATGACGTTTGCTCCACCAAGGTGACGGTCTTGAAGGGCCTCGTCAATCTGCTCGCCGACGCTGCCAGCGCAGCTGTGCTCCTGAAAATCGGCGTTCTATCTCACCTTGTTGCGCTGATTGAGTCGGAGAAGGAGGCCGAAGTGGCAGGAAATGTGGCCGAGCTACTCGTGCTGATCTTCCAGAACTGCTCGTCAGACGACAACGACGCGGCAGCTGGAGCGTATGCAGAAGCAGCAACCATGCGTGTCATCACGTATCTCGTACATGTTGCCGAACAAGAGGAACTGCATCGCGCTGCTGAAGCTAGCAACACTGAGATTACGAGCTGCGCCCTGAGCTGCGCTGTCTTGCTGCACCTGCTATCGTTGCACAGTGTCACGCGACCAGCACTGCTGCTTGTCCACCCTCCGCTAGGCACAGCACTTCCAGCTCTCCTGCTGCAGGCAAAGGGGCACACTCAGACGCTGCTGCTGCGATGTCTCTACAACCTCACGTGCGACGCCAATCTGCTCATGCACATCCCGATGAACGTCGTCATCCCATCGCTGAAGGTGGCGATAACGAACCAGCACGAGACCACATCCAATGGGGATGAACCGAAGACTGCAGCACTGTGTGCAGGGATTCTACGCAACATCTCGACGTCTAGTGACTGCCACGACGTGCTGAGCTCCGAGCCTGCGACGACGTTATTGTGCGAGCTGTTCGCGCTGGGAGGGAAGCTATGCCGCGAGAATGTGGCGCTGGCGACGTGCAACCTCTTCCTGGGGCGGGTCAACTCGCACGTGCTGCTGTCTCGGGGCGTCCTGCCACTCGTCCTCTCCTTGTGTTTGCCCGAGTTGGCGTCGTCTTCAGAAGCGCACACAATGTGCTCGGCCGTGCTGCGAAAGCTGGCCATTGCACCGGGCAACAGCAAGCTGCTGCTGCGTGGAGGCGCTGTCCGCCACCTCGTGCTGCTTATGGGTGGTAGCTCGTCGATGTTCGTCAGGATGAACTGCGTCGCCACCTTCGGTCTCTTGGCCCAGAAGCCTGGCGTTTCATCTGTGTTGGCATCGCAGGGCGTACTGGCCTCCGTGCTGGAGTTCCTGGAGCACTTGGAGCAGCAGCAGCACGTTGACGCCACACTGGGCCCCTGTGTCGAGAGCATGTGCGTGGATCTGCTCTCGAAGCTCGCCCAGTTCGCAAACGCCAACGACCCGCGCGAGCGTCGCCTGTCGTCACTGCTGTACCGAGTTGTCGAGAAGGAGGACGCCGCTGCCTCCTCAGCTTCACTGCCCAGAGCAACGCAATCGCCCGCCGCTGAATCGTGGCAGAATGACCGCAGCTTTCTGCACCGTGACCAGAGCGGACCGCTACCCCCAACGCAGATCTGCACCGTGCTTGTGTTGACGCGCAGTGCTGCTCCGGTGGTGCCTCATGCACCAAGAACAATCTCGTACCCTGGATACGCCATTGAAGTGAGCCCCAGTGCCAGCTACATCGAGATGGGGACGATCGAGCCGATACTGCCCCCAAGTGATGCTTTGGACGACGAGCAGGGCGAGGAAGCGGATGCTCGCGTGCAGTCAGCCGAGTTCACGCCGCCGCCGATGTTCCCCAAGATGAAGAACCCCTTCACGCCTCTGTCGCTCTCCGCGTTAACTGCGTCCAGCGGCACCTCGGCCCAAATCAAGAGCCCGATTCCTCTCAAAGCGTTGCAGTCTAAGCTGGTGCCTCCATTGCCTCCACGAGCAGCGGCTGCACAGCGAGCCCCGTAACACTTCCAAGTAACTTCCCGTGAAGCGTCGCTACTAGGTAAACCCACGGACATATCAGTATGCAGCGGCGACCGCAAACGCCTGCAGCAGCTGCCGCCTCAGTTGGGGCTGTCAAGCACCTGCGAGCGCAGGGCTCCTTGCTGCACAAGCGCTCAACACCGCAGCACTTGACGCTCGTGTCGGTGAAATATGACGTCAAGGAGGCGCCGTACGAACGCGTTAGTGAGGCCTTTGGCGTGGAGAACCACCCGCACATTTTGCATGCTCTGGAGGAAGGCGAGCCCGTCCTGCGTCGTCGCGTGCTGGAGGCCTTGGCGTCCGTGCTGAAGCTGCCTCAGGAGCTGGTCGTGTCGATGAAGCACGGTCTTCTCGAGCTCGTTGAAGGCGGGATCACTGGCGGTGTCCATGATGGGGACGCCTCAGCAGCCCCCAGGCAGCTAAGCGAAAGCGACGCTGAACTACAAGAGCTTTCTGCGCGCGTGCTGAGCGTCATGGCCGAGTCTCCATGCGGCCAGGCGGAACTTCTGAAGGGTGAGACGATCACGCGGATCAAGCCCGTCTTCGCGGCTGCCGCCAACAAGCGCACGTGCCAGCACCTCTACGACGCGCTGCTGCTGTTGTCTGCGTCGTTCACGGGGGCTCGTCAACTCTCAAGCGCCAGGTACCTCCCAGTGGTGCTGGACCAGCTCAAGGGCTGTCGTCTGAACGACGCGCTGCGGATCCGTGCGCTCAAGCTGCTCAAGAACCTGGCGAACGACGGCGTGGACGCCACGACGTTCCGCGCGCTAGAGCTGGGGGCGGTGGCGCAGTGCGCTAAGCGGCTGCACTCGCCCAACTCTGAGGTACGCGCGGCGGCGTGCGATACGCTGGCGGCGTTTGGCTTCGCGGACAAGGCGCGCAAGGCCGTGGTGGAGCACGGCGGCGTCGTGCCCAAGCTGTGCGCGCTGCTGACGGACCCGCAGTGGCAAGTGGCGTCCGCCAGCGCCGGCGCGCTCATGAGCCTGGCGGCGAACGACGAGATCAAGCGGCAGATCGTGGCCAACGAGGGGCTCGCGCCCGTGAATCAGCTGCTGCAGGCCAACAAGGTGCCGCTGCAGCTGCACACGACCAAGCTGGTGGCGGTGATCACGGCGCTGCCGGCGGCGCGTAGGCTGCTGGACGTGCCGGCCACGACGCTGAGGCTGCGCACGCTCATGCAGGACGAGAACGCGCTGCTGGCCAAGGGTGCTAAAGTGGCGCTGGCGGCGGTGCAGTGGAGGGCGTAGGAGAGGGACAAGTAGCGGAGACCTTGCAGGGCTCGACTAATGCTGCCTCTGGGGTGGTGTTGCTGCCACGTCAGACGATTCAACGAAATGAGATGGATACGCTCGTGTGGTGCACACCATAGCGGGAGGGTTGACATCTGATTTGCATACTTTAACCAGGACGAAAGCGCCCATACCGCACAACCAGGGGGGATTGATTTTCTCCCGCCTTTCAGGCACACAAACCAAAACTCAGCTCAAGGCTCAGCAGCTCCAAGCTCCAGTTCGCCCCAGTCAGTCAATTTGCCATGGTGCGTCTCCTCTCCTCCTCTCGGCAGCGCCCCCCTGCTCAGACAGAAGCAGACGCTGACGCTCTACTTCCCCTCTCTTTCCCCCCTCCCTCTCGCTCCGCTGCCATCCGCAGTCGTCCGGTGTCGGTGTCGATGATGAGGTCATCACGCAGTTCAACGACTTCAAGCTGAAGCGCGCCCCGCACGACTACCGCTACTTCATCTACAAGATCGTGGACGACTCGGAGATCGTGATCGAGTCCACGGGCCCCAGCAGTGAGTCGTACCAGGACATGGCCGACAAGCTCGCGCAGATCACCAACGACTGCCGGTACGCCCTGGTGGACCTTGACCTGACCACGAAGGACGGCCGCCCCACGAGCAAGATCGTCTTCCTCTCCTGGTACGCGCAGCAGCAAAAGCAGCAGTCTCTGCAAAGACTGTGAAGCTCTCCCCTTGCTTTTGAGCAGCCCTCTCTAACCGCCACGTGTTGTTGCTACGTCGTGTTTCGTTCAGGTCGCCTGACACGGCCCGCATCAAGTCCAAGATGCTGTACGCCTCGTCCAAGGAGGCCATCAAGCGCGTGCTCATGGGTGTGGGCATCCACCTCACGGCCACCGACGCCTCGGAGCTGTCCCTCGAGTCCATCGAGGACGGCGTGTCCAAGTTCCTGTAGACAGCTCGGTCGGATGCGTTTGGTAGATCGGATTCGCCTCTTCCCCCGTCGCGCGAAGTGATGCTCGAGTAATCCCAACACATTTGCATTTCTGTAGCTCTGTCCGTCACTTGCTGTTGTCTTCCCCTCCGTCATTGCAGCCAAGTGAGCCCGTACTTTCAGCAGTCATCAGCCAAGATACACAGCGCGCCGAGCCCACACAACAGCACCATCAGGTTGTCGCGCTAACGTTTCGCTTATCGCTACAATCTGGTGATGCGTGTCTTTTGCGCCTGGCACACAGGTTGTACACAAAACAAACCCTCATCTGCGATATCGTATTGCCCACTTACAAAAATCCAGACGACTTCTCAACTAGAATATCCACCGATACAAACACTCTCCTCTCATGAAGCATACCCTATCAATACCTCTCCGATCTCACACTTCAACACTCACCCACTGACCCCATCGATGCTGCTGCGCGTCGCCTCCGTCTCGCTGCTGCTTAGCCGCGTGTGCCTCGCTGGGCCCGTGGACGCACCTAGCGACGCTGTGTCCGCCTCCGGCGCGGCGCAGATCGCGGGCCTGTGCCTCCTCGTGGCCGCCAGCGCCTTCCTCACGTCCGTGTACCTGCTGCCGCGCTGGCTGCTGCGCCTGGTCGAGTGGAACTCGCACCCGTCCGTGCTCTGGAGCGTGCGCACCTCGTCGCGCGTGTGCTCGCTGACCATCGACGACGCGCCGTCGCCCTCCACGCCCGCGATCCTCGACGTGCTGCGCGAGCACCAGGTGCGCGCCACCTTCTTCATCATCTCGGGCCGCATCCCGGGCAACGAGGACGTGCTGCGCCGCATCGTGCGCGAGGGCCACGCGCTGGCCAACCACCTCACGGAGGACCGCGCCAGCATCCTGGACGAGCTGCACGTTTTCGAGCAGAAGCTGCAGGAGTGCGACCGCGCCATCGGCGAGTTCCAGCCCTCGCCCGACGACGAGTCGCCCGAGCCGCTCGAGACGCAGCAGCTGCTGCTAGAGGAGATAGGCCCCGACGCAGTGCGCCCCGTGCTAGACGACTCTAGCAAGATGACGGACAAGGAGGACGCCATGAGACCCAGAGGCAAGTGGATGCGCCCGGCTTCGGGCTGGTTCACGACGCCCATGAGGGAGATCACGGCGCGCCACGGCTACCGCATCTGCCTGGGCAGCGTCTACCCGCACGACGCGCAGATCCGCTCCGAGGCGATGAACTCGATGCACCTGAGAACGCGCACGAGCTGCGGCTCGGTCATTATTGTACACGACCGCTTGTGGACGATCAACGTCTTGAAGACGGCGCTGCCCGAGCTCACCCGCAAGTTCACCTTCGTGAGTCTGGACGAGCTCGAGACGTACAACGAAAGCAAACCGACAACAAAAGTGACGATATAAGGCTGATCGAGATGCTGTGTATTAAACTGTAAGCTATCTAGATGAATGCGTCGGGCGCGCTGTCTCGCGGGATCTCTGGATCTACTTGCAGCGCTGCTTCACCTGACTCAATGCTTGGCTCGAGGGACTCGCTGTCAGCCGAGAACGAAAACTGCATGTGCTGGGCGAGGATAAATTTACGGAAAAGCTGCACGGAGCGGGATTAAGCAAGAGGAGACTTTGTACGTTGGCGTGGACTTTCAAACACAAGCAAGCAGCTTACCTCGGTGTTGAAGCACTGGCGGAAGAAATCGCGGCATCCGAGCTCCGTGTGGGCATCCAGGAACGAGTCCACCTCGAACAGAAGAAACTCGTCGGTGTCGGCTGCCGTTGGTGACTCCACCTCGAAGTTCTGGTGGAAAAAGCAAAAGTAGTACACGACGTCGCCGAAGAGAGCCTCAAGGAACCACACGAGCGCAAGGCGCGCCTTGCCGTCCAGTGAAAGAGGAGGCTGCTCGAGTTGGCTGGGTGCTATCTCCGCGCTCGGTTCGTCTGGTGTAACGTCCTTTACTTGCTGAAGCATTTCGCCTATGAAGCTGGGAGCTTTGCTTGGGCCAAAGAGATGCGAATCCGCTTGAGTAATACGCGAGCTGTGGAGTGCTTCACTTAGCATACTTTCCAGAAACCGAAGAAGTGACTCTGCTCAAGTTCAATAGACAAATATTAGCGCATTTTGTGATAACCATGATACAGCGAACAAGCAGGTAACCTACGAGGCAGCTCTGGGATGTCCACTTTCTCCGGAACGTAGATATCATCCGAGTCGATGTCGATGATGACCGCTGTCGTTTGCAGAAGCTCGGGTGGATACTCGTTCGGCGTCGCCGTAGCCGGAGGTTGCACATGAAGCGAAACTTTGTGAGTAGTGTACACACTGTTCCCTGGTTATTGGTATGGAACGAGTTCGTTAGCTTCAAGCATCGTTAAACTCATTACAGACAAAAATAAGCACAATACGAACGGATTCGGAAGCGCTGATCCACCCCGGAGTCCTTCTTTTGGTACGTTATCGTTCCTTCGCAGCCGAGGAGAAACGGCGACGAGTTCACGTCTGAGAAAAGACCAGCATCACGCAGCTCGGAGCATGTTCGCACAGGGCAAAACGGAACATAAAAGTGCTGCATGGGTTCGGAAATACAAACATCAGAGATCAGCCTCGCGCAAACACTCAGCTCGACTTAGTGCGAATGCGTACCATCCATTCGAATGGCTTGAGCAACTCTCTCGTAGCCTCCGCAACAGATATTAAAGCTGCTGAGCGTTCTGACACGAGAATGATAGACTTACCAACAAGGATGGACGCTAGAATACTAATGAGCGTCTTGGAGCACAAGATAAACGACTTGTCAGAGCCTCCCTGACGCTGAAATCTGAAGATCTGCGCGTACCTGGGAGCTGATCTCCTTGAATACAGTACACAGCGGTATCTCGGCTGTGCGGAGGCCCGACTCCAAACAAAATCCGCTGTATTTGGGGCTCAGAAGCGGTCGCGAATTACC
The DNA here is from genome assembly GCF_000149755.1 of Phytophthora sojae. Classification (NCBI taxonomy): domain Eukaryota; phylum Oomycota; class Peronosporomycetes; order Peronosporales; family Peronosporaceae; genus Phytophthora; species Phytophthora sojae. The sequence goes on from NW_009258117.1 coordinate 8,575,780, forward strand.
GGAAAGTCTTGCTGTGCATACCGAAGACACTAGCTTGGAAACAGCTTCCTCCGTCAATTTCTCCTGTGGCATCCAAGATCACCTCAGTCAGTTAAACGTGCAGCACATTTTCAAACTTTGTTATCGTACCAATTCAACTGACGCCAACTGTAGCAAAAGTCTACGACTTCTCATTTGCATCGGCGTAGTTGTCAACACGGACAAAACTTGCGGGCAGTACTGATCAGAATTCCCTTTCTCGTTTGAATCCGTAATGAGATCATTCGTCGGAGAGCTGACTGACAAGCCGGGTGTGGGCTTCTGCCGCCACAGGGTCAGACAAACTCCAAATAAGTATTGACCGGAGCCCTGCCCTTCCTTGTCCGTAGGCACAACGAAGTCATGGAACGAAGGTTTCGGAGATATTGCTAAACACACAAAATGATTAGCATTTGAAACGATCCATCAACAACCATTGGTGTACATACCGGCACGTCCTGAAGGAGAGCTAGGATTCCCACTCGTTGCTACATGCACATTCTTCATCCAGTAGTTCTGTCAGCATAAATTCCCACAAAATAGAATGTGTGAGAAACCATTCATTGCACCACATCGATCCAAACACATTACCAGGTACGCTGGATGAGTTTCCGTTGCAGCTTCCCGCTCATCTCCAGTGCAAAACAACTCATAGGTCGCTTGATTGGCATCTTCACCAACGCTGGCTGGAAGAGAGACAGCAGCACTCGAGATGCTGTGGATTCCAAGGCGCGTTAGCTCTTGGACTACGAGAACTCGGTGAAAGCTATGGCGATTGCACTGCACTCCTTGCCCCCACAAATTCGGAGGCGAGGGCCGCTTGATGGGAACGAGCACAGCGTTGGCCTTGAGTTGCGCTTCGCTCTTCCGCCTCGCCAGCTTCGGTATCGTTTCGCTTTGTCTTTCATGACGCATTGTCGCGCTTTTCTTCACAGTCGCTTGCACGTGCTCACTCAGCCGTCGCAGTTGCTGGTCGGTCTCCAGGTCTTCCGTCTCCACCACCAGCACCACATACAAACTCGACATGCGGAACTTCTGGTACACGTCGGTCTGCAGCCACTCCCACACACAGTCCTGCGCAGCCCGGAACAGGTTAGCGTAGCGTGGAGGGGAGAACGGCTCGCTCTGCAGCTTCATGATCTGCTGCAGCGTCGCGCGGCGCACAGTCTCCGACACGCGCGTGGCTGCACTGCCCTCCGCCGCCTCGCCCTCCCCCACCAAGAACCTGTTGAACACGTGCCTCACGTGCCGCTGCACCTCCTCGAAAAGCGCCACGGAGAAGAGCGTGGTCTGGATCAGAGGCAGGAAGCGCGTCTGCACGTGCACCCAGAAGCGGAGGTTGCCCTCCTCCCCCGGGAACTGGTCGGTCAGGAACCTCATGAGGAACTGCGTGCGTCTGGCGTCCACCAGCACCTCAGCCAACGGCAGCTCGCGTCGTGACCTCAGCGCGTCGCACAGCTCCGAGTACTCGCGGCTGCGCAGGAACTGCGGGAAGGCGTCGCGTGTCATGAGCTCGCGCACGAGCGTCTCCACCCCATTGAACAGGCCCAGCGGGCAGTGCCCCGCAGCCACGGCGGCCAGCACGCGCGCGCGCAGCGGCTCGGCGGCTGGAGGCAGCAGCAGCTGGTTGGTGGACTCGACCTGCTGCAGGTACGAGGCCGCGATGTCCTTGGCCTGGGATGAAACAATAAATAAAATAAATAAATATAGTTGAAGGATTTTTTTCTTTACCGTTAACATTGGGACGTACGGCGCGCGGGAGCAGGTCGCGTCTGCCCACGAGCCGCTTGTACTGGCGCACGCGGTGCAGGAAGGCGAAGCGCAGCTCCAGCGCCTGCGCCTCTCGCTCCGGGAAGCAGCGCAGGAAGAAGTCGCGGCGGAAGGTGTCCGTGGCCACGGCCTCGAGCGTCAGCTCCATCTCGTTAATTTTTTTTTTCTAAAGATTGGCCAATGAGATTCGACTCTTTGGTACCGCAAACACGCAGTTTAGCTGCAAAGTGCAAGTTGAAGTAGACTTCAACTTCGCAATATCTTTTATTATCAGTCAGTGCTTACATTCAGGATTCAGGATTCAGGACGTGGAGGAACAGCGGTCAAATATGTTGACGGCTTGCGGCTCCGATGGCTCAGAAGGGTCTGGACTTGAGCGGGCTGCGGCTCCATGGGCTCGTCTTGCTGCTGCTGCTGCTGGGCTGGGTGAGCCGCGTGCTCGGAGTTCGCCGCTGATGCCCGCGGCGGGGTCGGCAGTGGCGCGGGGCCGAAGACCAGCTCGTGCTCGTGCTCCTTGCCCTGGCGCCGGTAGCACGAGTCGCACAACGCGTAGCGCTTGCAGCTCCGACACGACCAGAAGTCGGCGCGCGTGATCAGGAGGTTGCACTCGCGGCAGAAGACGTTGAGCTGGGCCACCTGCTCGTTGAAATAGTGGTGCAGCATCATCATGGTCGAGTGCTTGGCGCGCCGCAGCGAGTCGAACTGGTAGCCGGCGTACGAGCAGAGCTGGTGGAACATGAAGCGGCTGCCGAAGAAGCGCGGGACTTGGCTACACCACGACGGCACGAGCGCTTCTGGACGGCAGCCCTCAGCTTGCTCGCCGTCCAGCGTCACCAGATCCACCACCAGCAAGTCCTGCTTCAGCCGTTGAACTGCAAATTGACACTTGGAGAACACCTCGCGCACCTTCACGTCGACTTGCAGCGATGCTGGAACAGAGGGCGGCGCTATGCAGGTAGGCGCTTCCTCCTTGATACGCGTGATCACGCCTCCCACAGACAGCTTGCCCCCGGCACGAGCGATCGAGCTGCTTTTGCCGCGCGCTGCGAGTTTCTTGTTCTCGCTCGCTCGCTTCTGCTTCTCGTTCCTTGACATGATGCGGCCAAGAATCCGGTCCAGCTCGGACGGGATGATATCGCCGTCAAAGATCGGCGGGAGCTGCTTCGCTGGCCACTCGAGCTCGTTCGGATTCACAGACTGCACAGTCGTACCGCGGGTCGACACGCCCACGCCATTCTCCTCCTTCACAGACACGAAGGACGCTGACGACTTCGAATCGTCCTTAGCTACTGCACCGCAGACGCTCTCGCTGAAGTATCGATCATACATTGTAGTCCAGTCCTTGACAATCCCACAGTCCTTCGCCTTGGTAAGCAGCTTGTTGTACCATCGACGCAAGTGTTCCGCGCTGGGGGTCTTCTGAAAGGAGGGCCGACACCAAAACACATAACTAATTCGCTTCTGCGGCGGGCACGACCATATATGTACGCGCGAGAAGCCATGACGCCGCACGTAGTCGAAGTAAGCCAGCAAGATCAGGTGATACGCCGCTGTCCGAGCGCTTGCCGGCTTAAGGTATCGCACACTGTCCAAGTAGGCGATATACACGGCTCGTCGATTCGCCTCCAGTTCGCAATCGTCACCGAATTCTTGAGCGTAGATCGTGAAGAGGCAAACCTCCATTCCTTCGTGCTTCTGGAACAGGTACAGACCACGCGAGAGATAGCTGATGTGGGCTGGTATCCGCTGAGAGCTCGTGTCTTTGCCCGGGCGTACTTGAGCCAGCAACTCGACGTTCTCGTCAAATGTTCGTACCACGGCCTCCGGAACAGCCATGCGCTCGCCAGGAAATGAAAGCGCTCGGACGTACAACGTTTGAGCAGCTTCGCGCTCCCCGATCTTGTCTAGCCCTCGACGCAAAAAGTTCTGGATAAATATGCTTAGTTCACAGCTCGGGATATTGAGACAGGAGCTGTTTTGCGCGTGCTCGTCGGGGTCAACGTGCAGGATTTTGCGCATTGGGGACTCGGGCGATGGCGTCGCTCTCTTACGTCGACAGCGACAGAGAGGACATGCGTACGAAGGGCCCGTCTCAATCGACAAGCCCTCAGCTTCCTTCTTCAGGGCTTTTTCCGATTCGTACGCTCCGATCACCGGGTTGTAAAGCCCACATACCTGATGCAGCCATCTGTCGCACTCGCCACACTTGACCCACGGCTCGACACCGGCCTCGCACTTCTTCTTAATGAGAGAGTCTAGCAGAGCGTCCGTATCATCGTCAGGCTCACGATCTGGTGAGTTGCGGTCCCTCGCCAGACGAGTTCTGCACTTCTGACACCAAACACGGGTGCCGTCCTCCGAAACGAAATAAACTGAACCCTTCCGAATGTCAGTGCTGCAGCCTCCCGAGCACTGCAAGTGTGGCTGGGTGACTTCTAGGCACTGCTGGTTGCACACAATGCAGGTATTTCCGCGACACACAAGACACGCATGCTGCACGCGCTGGCGCTTCGCTTGCCGCTTTTCCTCAGCTTTTACTGAATCATTGAAGCGCTTCAGCAGAACTTCGGCATCCACGTGAATATAATGCGACTCAGGGTTGAACAGCATGGCGTTTTCAAACACCAAACGGACGTCGGACACGAAATCTTCCAGCTCCAAGTACTCTCCAGCGGCGAGATTGCGCTTAATAGTGCCGAGATCCATCGGGTGCTGCACGATTGTCGTGTACGTAGGCAGCTCCAGCGCTACCGGGTCCACGGGCGTGTTGAACACACCATGTCGATTCCGCGGGTCAGACATCAGCTTCAATAAAATATCCGTCACCTTCTCAAAACTGGTAAAGCGGCCCTCCTGACGAACCGACCCAATGTGTTGAGCGATCTCGTCCGCTGTCATCTGCAGCATCGGGTTCACTTCTACAAGGTCCACCCTAAGAGGCTGGTCTCCTGGTGGTTTCCATCCTATAGGCAGGCTCCGGTTATCGCCAAGCGTCCGGCAGTCGTACGGGAGCGGCTCCATGAGTTTCTGACTGATGCTCTGGCCATTGCTGCTCTTGGCACGCACGACCTGGCGCGGCGTCACGGTCGGTACACCCACTTCGCCATTGCGCCGCCGCTGCTTGCGCGGGGAGAACTCTGCTCCATTCGTGTATCCATTGCTAGTAGGTGTATCTTCATCGTACGTTGCAGCAAGCGGTCGCTTCCGCACCGCACCCCGAGGGGACTTGGTCTGGGCCGCTTTCGTGCTCTTCTTGGGACTCTTGGCGCCTGACTTGGACCGAGCTCCCTTGCCTGCTAACTTGTTCGCCAACGCCACGGCTGCTTCCTGTGGTGTCGCGCGTGGAGACGACGGCTCGTGCTTGGTGACGATTTCTACGCCGCCGCTGGGCACGCACAGACTGCGACGCTGGGGCTGCTTGCGTGCAAACTGCAATGGTCGCACGGTGATGGTAATGGGGCGCGGCAGCAGGTCTGGCCGAGGCATGGGGCCCGACCTCCGGCGATGCGGCGGCACGGGGCAGCTGAAGACAATTTTGGTCCACTCCGACTGCACCACGCGCTCGCTTGCCAGTCCCGCCGCCACCGCCGAGCTGAGCTTGCGCCATAGCATGTACTTGACGAGTCGCGACACGAACGTGTCCGAAGAGCCCACGCCCGTGGAGATCAGCTCTGGATAAGGAAGACAGACAGACAACGAGGGGTAACGTTAATCGTCAAACAGTCACGTCAACTTCAAGGTGGTCATTAGTGTAGCCATGTAGATGTCAACGTACCGACGATGAGGCGCAGGATGTCGGCGCTCGAAGACTCGCGCTCGCCGTAGAAGAGCAGGAAGGCCGCGTCCTCCTCGTCCATGCGCCGCTTCCTCACGCCGGGGATGTGGTGCTGCTCCCAGACCACGTTGCTGCGCGTAGCCACCTGTCGCTGCTGCTTCTTTTTCTTCTTCTTCTTCTTGTTCTTTGTGGGCGTCTTCTCCACCTCCACAGCTACCGCCACAGGTTCTTGCTCCTCCTTCTGCTCTTCTTCTTCGTCATCCTCAACCTCCAGCACCTCCAACTTCCTCTTGACTCTCACAGGCTCCTCCTGCTCCTCGTATTCAGGCTCCTCCGCCTCAAACGGAGCCTCCTCCTCATGTTCTTCTTCTTCCTGCTGCTCTTCTCCTTCTTCCTCCTCCTCGTCGCTGTCGATCGTCACAATCTCCGGCCCCGCAGCTGCGAACTCCGTCTTGACGTCCAGCAGCGCAGACGCCGGCAGCGGCTGCGTCTGAGTCTGAGACGGAGGATGGGGATGAGACTTGCGCCGCTTGTGCTCTTGCCCCCCCTCCTCCTCTTCTTCCTCGTCTTCATCCTCTTCGTCGCTGCTGATGCTGATGTAGACCTGGCCGTTCTCCTCCACCTTCTCGCGCCAGCTCACGGCCAGCGGCCGCTGGATGGCGCGCTGGCGCTCGGCCTCGCGCTCGCGGCTCAGGCGCGGACACGCCAAGAGGCGACTCGCGGCCTCCTGCACCTCCATCGCTCGGTGCCCTTGGCCCTGGCGCGTTCTCCTCCCATACAAAAGCCAGGTGTTTTCACTGGTGAGGAACCGACGCCCATTGGCTGAACCAAGAAAGGATTTCGTAATTAGTGTAGCCATCTTGGAGTTGAGTTGATGACCTTCACGCCAGGACCATGGTCCCCGCTGCATCCATCGCATCGCTCTCCATCGCCGTGAGGTTGATGGGCCATTGACACGCGGGCGTTGGCGGTCGCCTCCCGTCTTGCCGCGGGTCTCAGCTGCGTGTTTGGCGCCCGTCCCAACCAGCGGCAGCCAGTGACGACACCAGTTTGATGGGCCTCATCTCGCTCGAGAAGAGAAGAGAGACCTTAACGACCTTGTTGCTCTCTCATTAGCAAACGTGCCTGCTCTGCGCCTCGAGATGCACATCACTGCCGCGACTCCGAGACCCGTGCCCAAGCGCGAGCCGCCGCCGCCCGAGACGAGCTTCCACCTGCCGGACCTCGTGGCGGCCAACGGACACCTCGGAGCCGACACGGCGGCGGTCGTCGGCTGGCCGCCGCACCTTCTCGGACCGGCGACAGCAACGACATCGACGTCAGCGTCCTCGGCGTCGACGCCGTCTCCGACGACTGTGGCGTCCTGTGCGACCTCGACGGCTGAGCCGGTGCTGCTGGCTGCCTTCCCGTCGAAGCGACTCAACTGGACGCGACGACTGGTCATCACCAAGCAGCCTGCATCCGAGTTTTACAAGGACGAAGGCGGCAAGGCCAACGCGCTGGAGGTGGAGGTGACGCTGGTGGAGTTCAACGAGCTGGGAGAGCCCGCGCGCTCCCCGGACCAGGAGTTCATCGACATCCCGCTGCGCATCCTGCTCTTCTTCGAGTCGGGGAAGCGCGTGGACGACACGGACCAAGAGATCTTTCGCTTCGTGGGCAACGACTACGACTCGGTGGTCATTCGGGCTTCGACGCGCAAGGCCCTGGTGCAGTTCCGCCTCGAGAAGGTCAGTCGGCGGAAGGACGGCCAGCGATTCAAGCTACGCATTGAAGTGGACCAAGAGCAGTGCACGGCCAACGTCGCAGACCTCACCCCGGTCTTCACGAATGCAATCTGCGTACTGTCCAAGCGCAAGCACCCCAGCTCGTATAACTCGGACTCTTCCGTTCGCGCGCGAGAGCCTCCTCCGAAGCTGCTGAAGAAAGGTAAATTATGTTGGTTGTTTTTTTGCATGAGGAGATGGTGTCGTTACGCTCGTCACTAACACGTCGATATGCTTGTATGCAGCAGACTTGACCTCGATGGAAGAGCGGATTAACCGGAAGATTGATGGAGTCGCAACACAGGTCCACCACTTGACCCAGTTGGTCCACAAGCAGGTTGGTTCTGGTATTCTACGACGTACTTGGAACTATTTCTTGTGGTCTCTAACCTCCGCCTTTGCCACGTCAGAACGAGATTCTCACCAGGCACAACCTGCCTACAGTGCTCTCTCCTCCGATGCACTGCCCTCCCAGCGACAGCTCCATATTGGAATGGTTGCTTCGGTCCAACACTGCAGATGAAGGCCCCTGGCCCAAGCCCGAGCCGGAACTGTTCCCCACCACGGTCATGCCCTACTTTGAAGGCGCGGACGAGCCGTACCATGGCGTGGACGTCGATCTCACGTCTGCGCTGGTTCCTCACCCAGCTGTGCCCTCTGCAACAACGACGACGACGACAACAACGACGGCTCCTGCAGACGTGCGTACCAGTGAGATGACGAAACCTACGCTACCCTTCGGCGACATTTGAGTTGTGCTCTTCTGTGTGTGTAGGTAGCTGAGACCGTAGGTACTGTCTCATTTTCGCGTACGAGAACTCTCGGCTAGGTCGAAAATACAACTGCGGGCGCGTGGCCCGCTCTCTTTGATTGTGAGAAGTTACTCTTTGGGCTGCTGCGGTGGCTGTTGGGGTGTGGCATTGACCCCCGTCTCGAGGAAGTGTCGGAAGTCGCCCACCACCTGCGCCAGGTTGCCCGCCGTCTGGATCTGGCGGTGCAGATCCACGTTCTTGGGGCTCTTCTCCATGAGGTTCAGCAGCCTCTCCTTCCGTCGCAGCTGCAGGCAACAACACAGACAGCAGTTAGTCCCCCGCCCGGCGTATCATCCCAGTATTCAGGCGGCAACGTTTCCAAGAGTCCAGACGTACTATCTCTTTGTAGAGCTCGTCGCACACCGAGTTGAACTGCTCGAGCTTCTTGACCACCTGGTCCTCCACGCCCGTCTGGCCCTCGCCCTCACTGCAGCAAATTGCACACCTCAGCGTCAATACCTGCATCAATTTACTATACATAACGGCCGATGACGCACGGGAACTGCTCCTCGGACTGCACGAGCGTGAGGCACTCGGACACCAGCTCCTGCACGACGCGACACAACCTCAGTCAGTGGCACTGGCAGTGCAGTGTATAACTCATGCCAGCTCGGGCTCAGCCAGCAGCACGCACGTCGAACTTGACGCAGACGTCCTCCACGCGCAGCGCGAAGGGCTTGTTGGGGTCCTTGGCCGCCTCGCTCGTCAGCATCACGTTCGCCATGGTCGCCCAAGTCGACGTCTAATAGCAAAATGGCTCGGCCCCATTATTGTGTTGCTGTCATTGGTCCAAAAGGAGTATGTGATTTTCACCCAATCCCCGTGCGTCATCCGCCGCGTCCCCCTTCCACTTCACAATAGGAGCTCAGGCAATAAGGGAGGCAGGAGCAGGGAAACCGCAGCGCAGCAAGCATGGCCGGCCAGCGCAAGCTCCTGAGCGAGATCGACCGCACGCTCAAGAAGGTGAGCGAGGGCGTGGACGTGTTCAACGAGATCTGGGACAAGGTGTACGCGGCCCAGGCCCAGAACCAGAAGGAGAAGCACGAGGCGGACCTGAAGAAGGAGATCAAGAAGCTGCAGCGCTTCCGCGACCAGATCAAGACGTGGATCGGCAACTCGGACGTCAAGGACAAGCGCCCGCTCGTGGATGCGCGCAAACTCATCGAGCAGAAGATGGAGGAGTTCAAGGTGTGCGAGAAGGAGACCAAGACCAAGGCCTACAGCAAGGAGGGCCTGGCCCAGGTCGAGCGCCTCGACCCGGAGCAGCAGGCGCGCCAGCAGTCCCACGCCTGGATCCAGGACTGCCTCAACCAGTTCAACGTGCAGATCGAGGCGCTCGAGAGCGACGTCGAGCGCCTGCACTCGGCCAAGGGCCGCAACCGCAACAAGGCCGAGATCGAGGAGAAGGAGAAGCTGCTGTCCAGGCACAAGTGGCACATCCTCAAGCTCGAGCAGATCAACCGCCTGCTGGACAACTCGGCGCTCGAGCCCGACCAGGTGGACGAGCTCAAGGAGGACGTCGAGTACTACCTCGAGGCCAACCAGGAGCCCGACTTCATGGACACGTACGGCGACGACGACATCTACGAGATGCTGGACCTGGACACGCTCGGAGCTGCGGCCCAGGTGGCACTGCCCACGGAGCAGGACGTGGGCATCGACGACACCAGCTCCACGACGTCTGCGTCGTCCGCTACTACTGCTGCGACGCCCAGTGGACGTGGCAAGACGCCGCGCAAGAGCGCCACGTCCTCGATGATCACAGGCATTGGTCGCGCTGGTGCGGTGAAGCCTATTGACCTTAAGACGTCCACGCCGAGTCGCTCCAGCAGCTCTACTAAGAGCGACACATCGCCGCCCAACGCCATCAAGACGGATGAGCTCAAGATCGGCAAGGGCCGCACCACCCCGCAGCGCGCCAAGAGCGGATCCTCAGACAAGAGTGCCAGCAAGGCGCCTACTCCAGTGCCGTCGTCTCCTGCCGTCGGTGAGCAGCGCACGCCAGCACGCAAGGTTTCTCCGCCTACGCCGCAGCGTTCTCCGTCTCCGAGCATCGGCCGGGGCCAGGTCGTTGGCCCGAGCTCGTCCTCTTCATCCGCGTCCCCTGCAGCAGCCAAGGCCCCAGCGGCGGCAGCGCCGTCACCCGCGCCGTCTAACGTATCCTTGCCACCGCCGGTCCCTACTCCAAACGCTGCTGCTGCACCGCCCGCAGTTTCCGTACCAGAAGCTTCACCCGGCACCGGATCCGCAGCGCCTACTCCTACGGCTGCGGCATCTAAACCTCGGCCCATGGAGGATTCGCCCCAACTCACGGAGGAGCAGAAGCAGGTGCTGCGGTTGATCGACGAGAGCTTTCACTTCATTCCCGAGAGCCGCGACTCGGAAAAGGCCAACCGCTACGTGCCGCGCAACCTGTACCCGACGCCGGCGTCGTTCCCGGCCACACCGTCCACACTCTTTTCGAGCGCCCCCATCTTCGAGAAGCTGGACGTGGATACGCTCTTCTTCATCTTCTACTACCAGCAGGGCTCGTACCAGCAGTACCTGGCTGCGCGCGAGCTCAAGCGACGGACATGGGGCTACCACAAGAAGTACAAGACGTGGTTCAAGCGGCACGAGGAGCCGCAGGTCACAGGCGAGGACTACGAGCAGGGCACCTTCGTCTACTTCGACTACGAGACCGGCTGGTGCCAACGCATCAAGACGGAGTTCACCTTCGAGTACAGCTACCTCGAGGACGAGCTGCAGTAAGCTAAGCCCCCGCCAGTAAAAAAGTTAACCCTGAACTCGTGTGTGTTCGCGTTAAACTTGTAGAATACGTGGAGTATTATTATGTATGCCTTGATGACAATTGCGGCCGCGAACGTTCCTAAACGATGGGGTCTGCTAGCATGTTCATCATTGCCGTCGCTCATCCTATCACATCGCGATGCGTGCCAAAATCTCATTCCCGAAAGTCTGACGTAGCGCGCAGATGTCCTCCACTACTACTAAGACCGACTACGCCATCTCGATGGCCAGCGTGCAGGCCGCCGCCGAGCGTATCAACGGCTTCGCACACCGTACGCCCGTGCTAACGTGCCACGCCCTCGAAACGATCGCGGCGGGGGAGAGCGGAGCCCCCAAGCGCCTATTCTTCAAGGTACCCGCTAACTAACCACTAAGTGCACTACCTCTTCCCCTCTGCAAGTGTATTGACGTAGATCTCTTGTGTAGTGTGAGAACCTGCAGAAGGTGGGTGCGTTCAAGTACCGAGGTGCTCTCAATGCCGTCAAGAAGTATCTGCAGGAGAAGAAGGAGAAGGGGGAGAAGACAGACACGACGTTTGTCACGCACTCGAGCGGGAATCACGGCCAGGCATTGGCTCTTGCGGCCCGAGACGCCAACTGCAAGGCGGTGATCGTCATGGTGAGCGTCTGCACTGCAAAGGGAACCAGACAATATCATGCTAATAGTCCTGAGTGCGTTGCAGCCCAACAACTCGCCGAGTGTCAAGCAGAACGCCGTTCGCGGCTACGGTGCTGAGGTGAAGCTGTGTGCTCCGACGAACGAGGCGCGTGAGAAGGCTGCCAACGAAGTCGTCGAGGCGACTGGGGCTCGCTTTGTGCATCCGTCGAATGATCCGGACGTCATGAACGGCCAGGGCACGGTCGCGCTGGAGCTGCTGGAACAGGCGAAGGAGTACGGGGTGGAACTTGATGCAATTATCGTGCCAATTGGCGGCGCTGGACTCTGCTCGGGAGTTGCAATGGCTGCGAAGGTATACGAGGTGCTGTTGCTGATGCTGCTGGCTTCGGTCCCTGTTACTCACTGTGATGTATATGTATCCTAGTCCGTTCAACCCGGTATTAAGGTGTTCGCGGTGGAGCCCACCGGAGCAGCCGACGCCTACAACTCCTTCCAGAAGCACGAGTTGATGGGCCATACTGGCCCCATCAACACTGTGGCTGACGGTCTCCGGACCACACTGGGTAAGGAATGCTTCGACAGTCAACTACCTTGTGAGCATGGGTTGTAACAAGTCTTCTACTGATTCAGGCGACAACAATTGGCCCGTCGTGCGAGACCTCGTGGATGAGATTCTGCTCGTTTCCGACGACGAGATCGTCTCGGCCATGAAGCTGATCTGGGAGCGCATGAAGCTGGTAAGGAGAGATTGCTCACCATTGTCAGAGGGAGGAGACTCACCGCAGTCGATGTGGATTGTTAGGTTGTAGAGCCTAGTGGTGCTGTGGCGACGGCTGCTGTCCTCGCCCACAAACTTCCGGCAGGGATAACCAACGTGGGCGTCGTGTTTTCGGGCGGAAACGTTGACCTCGAGAAGCTGCCGTGGGCTCAAAAGGCCTGAGGACTATGCGATAGATAGGTGGTCCTAGACTTCCAGAAGTCGTTGAAGCCTCCAGTATCGTGGGCAAATTCGTAACGCAACATCAACTGAGTTTGCTTTATCGTTGCCATGTTCGTCTAGTTCTCTATTCAGCTGAACAAGTAGCTGAGCGCCACGTAGATGCCGATGCCCCACACCCAGCGAGGGATGCCGAGGCCGTTGTCACCCTTCTGTACCTCCGGCTCCGGAGTTGCGATTTTGCGCAGCTCTTCCGCCGCCGCAGTCTTTTCGCCCGCGTCGGCATCAGACTGGGAGGCGGCAGGGTGCTTCTCCATTTTCAAGCGCTTCCTGGCAGCAGCCGGGAGCGCGTCGGCCTTGACGGCCTTGGACGACTCTGGACGACGACGGGAGGACGAGGCCACTTCTCCTTGCAGCTCGCGCATGTTCAGCAGAATAGCCTGCACGAAGGAATACGTTAGTCCTGCATTCAATCACTTCGAAGACAAAAGTACGCACTACACACCTGGTTGATCTTCAGCAGCTCAACGCTCAGCGCGAAGTTTTCGCGGGCCAGGTCGTGGTGGAAGTATCCTCCAATCGCGCGGCATCCGTTCAAGAAGGGCGGGAAGGCCGAGTGCATCACATGGACGAACTCGTGCATCGTCATCTTGGAGAACAAGTACGTGGGCAAACGCGCGCCTCCGTAGATGAAGTTGAGCTCCAGCACGAAGCAGAGCACGCCGGCGGCCAGAGACCACGCGCGCGCCTCGCGGGCGTTCTCGCCCAGCGTCAGGACGAACGTCAGCACGGCCCAGATCGCGTAGTACGTCAATGATCCAACCAGCGTCTCAATCTGCAGCGAAAAGAGGTCCTTCTCCACGGAGCTCTCGCCGTACAGATCGTACAGCGGGCGCTTGTTGGCGTCTCCCAGAATCTGCAGCAGCAACAACCAAGAGCCGCATTTGTACGTCAGCACCCAGTCATCTATCTAGCTACCTGCATATATAGCACACAACACGCACGTCGAAGGCGAGGCGGAGGCGGTTGAACTCCTCCGTGGCTGTGGGCGACGGGTTCTTGTCCGGGTGGAGCTCCACCGAGCGCTGGCGGAAGGCGCGCTTGATGTCGCTGTAGGACGCGTCGCGGTCGACGCCCACCACGTGGTAGAAGTTGTTCTCCTGCTCGTACAGGTCCATGCCCTGCAGCATCAACATAACAGTAATATTAACATCAAACAATTGATAATTCACCCATTGCCGCTGCTGCAGCTGCAGGACGCACGATGGTGACGGCGGCGATGGCGACGAGGAAGCCGACGGCGTAGAAGAAGGCGCGGCGCTTGGGGAAGCGGCCGGGCTTGAGGATCCACGAGATGGCGGGCGAGATGATGAACATCTGCACCAGGATGCCCTGGGACGAGTCGGACTTGCCCATGGCTGCTGCGGGGGTGCGCTGAGGTGGCGGCGGAGGCTACGTGGACACCTCGGGTGAGCTCTTGCACTGTGCGCGCGGTATGATGGAGACAGTGATGGGCAAAATCGCGCCGATTGGTCGAAACGGAGAACGAACAGGCTGCTGTGATTGGTTGAATATCGACCAATGGACAGCGTCCTCGGTAGTCGCCTCCCGACTAGGTACGACCCCACTTCAACCAGTGCAAGTTGGCGCTCAACTCACCAAGTTAGCATTTGAATTTGAATTTGTTGCGGTTTAGATGGCTATCTACTCCCAGGATCGCGCTCAGCTGCAATCCCGCCTATAGATGACGTGCTCGTGCGGACACGCACCTACGGTAGAAGCCCCCAACTCACCAAGCTAGCAATGTGCGGAGCGATGGCCACGACACGGCTGCGGAGTCAGATACGTTATTTGAATCTGGCATTGAACTTCGACGTAATGAGCACTATGGCGCTTGTCGAGGCTTGTGATTCGGCAGCTCGCAGCACCGCGACTTCAGCAGCGGGGAGTAGATATCGTCGTGTTTGATAACGCTCGGTGTTGCTGCAGCCGGGTTTATCGCTGGCTGCTCACTGTCTCGGTCTGGGAGTTGCCACCGGCATACGCAAGATGGCCGATCGATCCATCGCCGACAGTGGCGGGGATCATTGCGAAACGGTTGAAGCGTAGCTTGCGTTTGAGTGCCGCTCCTTACTGCCTGGACCGAGTGATGAGATACCACGTCGCGCAAAGCCGATTCCTGGTCCTGCCTGATATTACCTCACCGGGTTCTGAACGAGCCGTTCTCCCTCGCTAAGTCGACTGCGGGTCCGTCATGGACCCACACTAACGAGCGTTAGTGTTCACTTGGCACTCCCACGGAGTTTCTAATTTAACTGCCAAAACTTTTGACGTAAAGAGCGCTATGATGTTCGCTCGATATGGGTTTGGCTCTGGAGCCGAAGTCAACCGTAGGTGGTCGAGGAAAAATGAGTCGTTCAGAACCCGTCAAACTCATGTCAGGCTTGACCGGCACTTTGGGTTTGTGGTATCTCATCACTCGTGCGTTTCCGTCGGAAACTTCCCGACAAGGTGAGAAGTGGTGCCCAAACGCAAGCTACACACCTCAATCGCTTCGCAATGATCCCCGCCACTGTCGGTGATGGGTCAATTGGCCGATTTGCGCGTTCAGTGAACAACCAGCGGCCGCAGCAATAACGAAGCGCTTACAAACAGTACGGTGTCCCTGCTCCGCTGCCAGAGTTGCAGTGCTGAACTGCGCGAGGGTTGTTTGCACATGTAGCAAGTTGATCAATGAGTATTGTATCGCTTGCCGTCAAATGCTGCTCGCGCACCGAAATGTCCGTTACACGTCGGGCTCCAGTTGCCGTCGCCAGTTGGCGACTAAAGCTGCTTGGCGCTGCGCCTGCGTCACCTCCGCTGTTCGCACGGGCTCAGCCCACCTCGCCAGATGCCGGTGCATCCTGGAGTTGGCGACGGAGCTGGCGATAAAAGATATAGCTCGCCAGGACGAGGACGAGTCCCAGGTGGCGCAGCGCAGCCCCACGTTCGCTTCAACGTGAGCCCGAGGTCGTTTCGGGGTGCGGTACTGTACCACACGACATGAGGGTCAAGTCAAGGTGACCTCTTCTGGCCCAATCACTTTGGTGGATGAACGAACTGCGGCTTGATCGGCGGTCAAATGGCCGCTTGGGCTTTGATGCGCAAACCGCGGAATGAAGAGCGCCTCGATCAGCAGCTTCAGTCCTGGCCGCCGGCGGACCGAAAACGCATCCTCGACGGTCGCGGCAATGCCCGATTGATGCTCGCTGCTTGGATGGCTGCTTGGCGGTGCACGTGCCGGGCCTGTTTCGCAATGTCTTTGCGTGGACATTGCGCGGCGCCCGCTTACGCCCCGAAGGCGGAGGAACATGGGGCTCACTCGCGGCTGGCTGGTGCTGCGGAGCCTCCTCCTCCACCGCCACCGCTGGGCACCGGCATGAACCCGCAGGGGTTCAAAGAGGCAGAAAAACTACGGAGGAATCGCCGGAACAGCCGGCTTGCATTTCCTGCATTTCCGCGTGGGGCGACCACCATTGCATTGGCATCTCCACGCTTTTGCCGGACGACCCCCCGAGCTTTTCGACGGTGGAGATCTCTGAGCCAGGAAAGCGTGCAGAAGCGCCCGCGTCGACGATCGCGTGGACAGCAGCGAAGCGCGAGGTGCAAATCCCGTCATACCCTCCCCCCGAGCGCCGGCAAGCCCTGCCACCTCGCTCGCCTGCATCCGTTCATGGTGCGGCGACTTTGCTAAATGCCACCTTTTAGCGTCGTGTCCAACTTTTAGCTAAAAGTTGTTAAACGAGAGACGTGTCGCATACGAATATAAGCGCGCGGATTGGATGCAGCGAATCGGCGCCGGTGACGTCGATCCATGACGCGCGAGGACTAGGGGTACGTCAGCCTCGAGGCCTCGATGGGCAGCACACACCAAAGTCTCCAGAATTCGAGGACGCCGAGCTCTTCACTCTTGAAAAAGCCACCTGGAGCGGAAGCCACGCCCGAGAGAGAGACCAAGACGCTCGCAATGGAGAAGATGGACGCCACTACCGCCGCCGCCGCCAGTCTGCCCCAGCTGCGCCCGCACAAGACGCGCGAGCTGCTCATGGCCGCGCCCAAGGTGGCCCGCGTGCAGCAGCAGCAGAGCGTGTTCCAGAGCATGTGGATCGGCGCCACCGCCGGCATGGGCGGCATCATCGCCGTGTACCCCGTGGACGTGGTCAAGACGCGCATGCAGAACAGCCGCGTGGCCTCCAGCGCCGTGCAGACGCTCACCACCATCTTCCGCAACGAGGGCGTGGGCTCCTTCTACAAGGGCCTGGGCCCGCAGCTCTGCGGCACCATCCCGGACAAGGCCGTGTCGCTCGCCACGCGCGAGTTCGTCAAGAGCTTCTTCGACAAGCCCAACGAGTTCAAGGCCTCGCTCACGTCGGCCGCCGTCTCGGGTGTCATGCAGTCCATCGTCATGAACCCCGTGGAGGTCGTCAAGGTGCGCATGCAGCTGGACAGCACGCTCAAGCCGCTGGGCGTCATCCGCGAGCTCGGCCTGCAGGGCCTCTACCGGGGCTACTCGGCCTGCCTCGCGCGCGACGTCATGTTCGCCTCCACGTACTTCACGCTCTACGACATGGCCAAGACGCAGCTCGGCGTGCAGGACGGCACCTCGCTCGGCTGGTCCATGGTCGCCGCCTCGACGGCCGGCATCCCCGCCGCCTTCCTCTCGACACCGCTGGACCTGCTCAAGACGCGCATGCAGTCGCGTGACGCCACGGTGCACGGCTTCATGAACACGTACAGGCAGGTGACGGCCCAGGGCGGCGTCGGCGCGCTCTTCTCCGGCTGGGGCCCGCGTGTGAGCCGCATCGCGCCGCAGTTCGGTATCGTGCTGGTGTCGTTCGACTGGCTGTCGCACCGCTTCAGCCCCGCTGTCGAGCACCTGCCGGAGCCGGCCGACACAGACGCTTACGCCGACTACTGAGCACCCGAGCTGACGCCGTAGCTACGGCCTCCGCTCCACACACACACAGATAGCATATCATTACGAACACTATTCATGTTAACCTATGAGAAAATAATACACCGAAGCCAAAGTGCCGCGTGTTAACGAACACGAACGCCATTCAACCGCGTGAATCATCATCATATCCAGAGCTGGGACCGATGCAGATCAAAGTGTCTTCTCTTACGCAGTTATCTAAGGTTGCGAAACAAAGCAGGCTAGAAGGTCCCCCCGTCGACGAGGTTGTCTATTGAGGGCTGCACTGGTACGCTTACGCTTCCTTGGTGAGCCAGGCCAGCTCCGGCTTGCCCGACGACTTGGCAAATGACTTGGCGTCCAGGAACACTTCCACGTTGGCCTTGAGCGTCACCTGCGCGGTGGCGTTGCGCACGGAGACCGAGGCCTCGGCCGACTCCAGGGCGGCCTTGACGTCCTCGTACTTCATCGACGCGACGTATGCCGTGAACTGCTCCACCGGCATGGTGGCCTCGTGCTTGGCCAGCACATCCGCGGACGCGAAGAGCACGGCGGGGCGGGCTACCACAAGCTTCACGCTCGAGTCGGCGAACTGGGCCTCCTCCGACACGATCGGCACGCTGTGCGCAGGCTGCAACGACAGCGGAGCCGGGGCCGTGCCCAGGGTGGAGGCGATCATGGGCAGGAATGACTGGATGGCCGTCGAGATCGGGCCCTGCTCGCCGCCCTTCTCCTCGAAGTACACGTGGATCTTGTCCTGCACCACCAGGCCGGCCTTCTTGCGCAGCTTCTGCACGCGGGTGATCACCTCACGCGCGCAGCCCTGCATCTTGAGCTCCTCGTCCTCGCGGGTGTCGATGATCACCATGAGGTTGCCCTCGGGCGACACGTCAGCCTCGAAGATCTTGCTGTCGCCCTTGAACTCGCGCTTCACCAGCAAGTCGTCGCCGGTCAGCTCGTGGCCCTCCAGCGTCACGCTGCCGCTGGAAACGTACTCCGCGACATCGTCGTGGGTCATCTGGGCGATCTGCTTCTTCACGCCCGACAGCGCCTTGCCGAGACGACGGCCAAGGGCGCGGCTGTTAGCCTCGGCCTTAAGCACGCACCACTCCTTCTCGTCCGTCGAGAACTCGAGGTCGCGCATGTTGAGCTCGTCGTGCAGGTACGTCTCCAGGCGGCGGAGGCCGTCCAGCGTCTTCTGGTCGTTCGAGACCACGATGACCTTCTTCACCGGGTTCTTGAGCGAGATCGTGCGGCGCTCGCGCACCACGCGGCCCATCTCAACAACGCTCTGCAGGTTCGTCATGAGCACCTCCACCTCCTCGTCCACGCGGCTGGCGTCGAAGTCCGGCAGCATGAGGAAGTGCACGCTGGGCGACACGCCATCGGCGTCCTCGGCCAGGTCCTTTCCGGCTCCGTTCACCACGTTCGGGTGGAACTGGCGCAGGAATTGGTACATGTACTCCGTGAAGAACGGCGTGAAGGGGGCCATGAGCTTGGCCAGGTTGTACTCCACCTCGTACAGCGCCGAGAGGGCCACAGCAGCCTCCTCGCTGCCGGCGCTGCCCTTAAGGCGAGGGCGGTTGAGACGCACGTACCAGTTCGTCAGCTGACCGATGAAGCTCACCAGACGCGGCACCACCGTGTACAGACGGTAGGCCTTCATCTCCTCGTGCACGAACTTGATGAGGTTGTGCAGGGCGGCAATGATCCACGAGTCCATCACGTTCGTCGAGGCCAGAGCAGCCTCACGGTTGGGCACGAAGGCGACACCAGTCTCGAGCTGCAGGCGGGTGGCCTGCTGGGCGAAGAAGCGAGCCGAGTTGAACCACGGCAGGAAGATCTCGCGGATAACACCAAGGACACCGGGGGCCTGGAACTTGAGGGGCTCGGCACGCACCACAGGTGAGTTGATGAGGTACAGACGAAGGGCGTCAGCGCCGTACTTCTGCAGGATCTCCTCCGGGTCCGTGAAGTTCTTCAGACTCTTGCTCATCTTGCGGCCGTCCTCGGCCAGCACAAGGCCGTTCACGATCAGGTTCTTGAAGGCCGGCTTGTCGAACAGCGCCGTCGACAGCACCATCAGCGTGTAGAACCAACCACGGGTCTGGTCAAGACCCTCAGCCACGAAGTCGGCCGGGAAGTTGGCCTCAAACTTCTCCTTGTTCTCGAACGGGTAGTGCTGCTGGGCGTACGGCATGGAGCCACTCTCGAACCAGCAGTCAAACACCTCCGGAACACGGCGCAGAACGCCCTTGCCCTGCTTGGACGGGATCGTCAGGTGGTCAATGAACTCGCGGTGCAGGTCCGTCACCTTCTCGCCCGTCAGCTCCTCAAGCTCCGCGATCGAGCCTACGCAGACAACCTCCTCGTAGTCGTCGCTCACCCACAGCGGCAGCGGCGTGCCCCAGAAGCGGCCACGAGACACGTTCCAGTCCTTGCCGTCGACCAGCCAGTTGTGGAAGCGCTTTTCCTGTACGAAGCTCGGCACCCAGTACGTGAGCTTGTTGTTGGCCACAATGCGGTCGCGGATGCGCTCGACGTTGACGAACCAGCCAGGGATGGCGCGGTAGATCAGCGGCGTGCCCGAACGGTAGCAGAAGGGGTAGCTATGCACCTCCGTGCCCTTGGACACAAGGCGGCCGCGGTTCTTGAGCTCCTGGCAGATGACGTCGTCGGCCTTCTTGACGTGCAGGCCCTTGACGAGCGGCACGGCGTCCGTGAAGACGCCGTTGTCGTCCAGCGGGTCCGGCAGCGTGAACTTGTCGGCCACGCCCTCGCGCACGCAGACGCGGTAATCGTCCTCACCGAAGGTGGGCGCCTGGTGCACGATACCGGTACCGCCCGAGTCGGACACGTAGTTGTCCGAGAGCACGCGGAAGGCGTTGGACCAGTCCTTGAAGCAGTCGAAGAGCGGCACGTATTGCTTGCCCACGAGCGTGGAGCCCTTGAACTTCTCGAGGATCTCGAACTCGCCGCCCTTGTAGCCCTTCTTGGTCATCTTGGGGTACACCTGGCACAGACGCGCCTCGCCGAGGATGTAGACCTTCTCGGTTTTGAGGTCCTTGATCTTGACGTAGTCGAAGGACTCGTTGACGCACAGCGCCAGGTTGGACGGCAGCGTCCAGGGCGTGGTGGTCCAGGCCAGGAAGGCCACGTCCGGGTCCTCGACGAGGGGGAAGTTGACGACCACGGACGGGTCGGGCGTGTCGCGGTAGTCCAGGTTGGCCTCGAAGTTGGAGAGCGACGTGGTGCAGGCCGTCGAGTAGGGCAGGATCTTGTAGCCGCGGTAGACCAGGTCCTTGTCGAAGATGGTGCGGAAGACGTTCCAGACCGACTCCATGTACCACGGCTCCATGGTCTTGTAGTCGTTCTGGCAGTCGATCCAGCGGCCGATGCGCTTGACCACACGCTCCCACTCGCTCGTGTAGCGCTGCACGATGCTGCGGCACTCGGCGTTGTACTTGTCGATGCCCATCTCGAGCACCTGCTCCTTGGTGGTCACGCCCAGCTTCTTGTTGATCTCGTTCTCCACGGGCAGGCCGTGGCAGTCCCAGCCGAAGCGGCGCTCGACGTAGTGGCCCGTCTGGTGCGCATAGCGGGTCACCGTGTCCTTGATGGTGCCGGCCAGGATGTGGCCGTGGTGCGGCAGCCCCGTGGCGAAGGGCGGGCCGTCGTAGAAGGTGAAGGGCTTGCGGTCCTTGGACAGCTCGAGCGACTTGTGGAAGGCGTCCAGCCGCTCCCAGAGCTCCAGGATCTTCACCTCCTCGTCGGGGAACGAGATGCGCTCGGGCAGCGAGCGCGACGCGGCCGGGTCTTGCGCCATCGTGTCGGTCGGGAGCTAGCTACAAGTAGTGCGGGCGGCGCGGCCAGATGCGATATGAGGAGGGATGACGTCTTTCTTGGCTTGGCTTGGCTGGCCCGAGGGCACGCACAATTGTACCGATTTTAGGGTACACCTGGCGAAAGATCTCCTGATAGGGAAACTGTTTGCGTCATGGCTACAAGTTGCCTTTTTGCCTTGAGAGCGAGTGGCGAGACTTTTTTTTGATAAGCAAGTTGTCGAAACTGCAGCGGTGGTTCATCATACTACATGTAGTGCCGCATCAATACATCACGATTAGATGAGCGTGCGACGCATTGCAGTTTGTACATTGCGGCCATGAGTGGTGGTCACCATCAGCGAAGTTCACACCAGGCCTCGGAAAAAATAATTATTCCATTGCAATTACTGTATTTTTGTACGGAAATATGTATTATTGGTTGCTGGTCGTATTGAAATTGTTATTATTGAAGCCCAATTATCATTAAAATGTTTGACCATACAAAAACCGAGTTTAGCATGATTCTCGATATAAAAGTAATTGAAATAAATACATACTATTGGTGAATGATATATTGAAATGATTATTATGGAGACCGAACTCTGCAATTCAATATGATACTGTATTTTCCGAGGCCTGGTTCACACTGCACATGCAGAGCGAAGCGCTTGGTCACAATGCACTTCCCGAAAAAGTTCTTGGCGGAGATCACCGCTGCTTGTGAGACGCTGCTCGTGAGTGATAGTCTTTCCTCGCACTCAAGCATTCTCACGTGTTCCCGTACATGTAGATGCAGATGCATTTGACAACTTCCTCCCTACCGTCCCAGGGCGAATTGTATCCAAACTCGTCGACAAACCGTGGGCGGACCAATCCAAGGCTGACTCACTCACTCTTCGTGCCGTCGAACCTTTTCGGCGACACAGCGAAACCTTTACCCAACTCAACCTGTCAGTTGAGAGTCTCAGCTATGGAGCTACATGTATCTAGCTGTTATTCTGCTTCTTAGGGCAAGCGTGAACGTGTTCTCTCGACAAGAAGCCGTCGCTGGATTCGGAACTGAGACCGAAAGATGGGGCGGCAATCTCTTCTTATGCGGCGGCGAGAATTTCTCGAGTGATTACCGACGACGCGGCGCACATTGCGCGCCTCCATCGCATATTTAAAGTGAATGGCGGCTGGTCTAGCCTCTGCCCTGAGTCATCGCAGCCCTCACAGCTCCACAGCGTTCTTCTCCTTGCGGTTGGTCCCTCGCAATATTTTAGCGACCAGCAGTGCACGCGGCACAGCAAGCCCAACTGCCTCCCTCGAAGTCACCGACCAACTGGTGGAACAGTGCTCCTTATGACGAACACTGGGCCACGCATCAATGCTCAGCCACTTGAGCCAACAACGTACTCGGTGGATACTCGCCGCCGGCTGCCGAGACAATGCGCTCGAGTTCACAGTGTTCACTTCACGCCTGCTGCTGGTTCGGAAGCGCGCCGACCACGGCTTGACTGATCCCACCGGACCATTCGCCCAGATGGAAAGCCGCACCGCTCTTCCCCTCCATCGCAGCGGAGACCGCCGCCGCGCCGTCAAGACGCGCCCCGAGTTTCCCCGAGTCCAGCGCAACAACTGCAAGCGCCGACTCGCAGACTCTTGGCACTCCAGAATTCGAACCTCCACGCTCAAGCCACCCCCCAGGATCTCTCTACGATGGGCCTGCGCGACTCGACCCGCAAGCTCCTGTGCAAGTTCGGCGCGCGCGACAAGAAGCAGCAGGAGGAGGCCGAGCAGCTGCAGCCCGTGGCGCTCGCGGGCGCCAGCAAGCGCTGCACGAACCGCTCGGAGCTCTGCAGCTCGTTCGCCGCCACCGTCGTGACCCGCGAGGAGCTCGAGGGCCGGCGGAAGGCCGCGAGCGAGGGCTGCGCCAACTATGAGCAGTGCGGCATGTGCACGCGCAGCTTCGTGGCCGGCACCAGCCGCTACACGGGCTTCTGCTCGCTGGACTGCAGGTCGGCGTCGCTCTACACGCAGTCCGCGCGCGTCTACCGGGGCCGCTACCGAGACGCCTGAACAACCAGCAAGAACTTCTTCATCATCCACCGAGCGGACACTATTAACTTACATGTGGAAGCGGAGCGCAGTGACTGGGGCGGCCATGTATTGTAGTCGTCGAGTGTAGTCGTATCCGTCGTGTGTCGCGTCGCTCCCGAGCCCGCACTTCCCTATGAGCCCAAATGAAAGCCTTTTCAAGCCGCCTGCTCCCATTGTGTTCGTTCGTCCTAGCTAATCTACGGCCGGTGCGCAGCCGGCCAGACGTTGCGCTCGGCGTCGTGCGCCACGTCCGGTTCCGAGTCGCTGTCGTCCTCGTCGCCAGCGACAACTTGCACTACGACGCCTTCCTCCCCCTCCTCCTCGCTGCTGCTAAAATCGTCGTCGTCGTCGTCATCATCGTCACTTCCATCCTCTCCCTCCTCGCCTTCTGTGTCTCCCTCCTCGTCCTCTTCACCCTCTTCGCCATCTTCACCTTCGCCGTTGATTTCGTCCTCGGAGAACATGAGCGTTCGGCAGGTCGGGCACTCGATGTTGCTGCGACAGAAACACCATACACAACACGTGAGACTGACAGTCAATCGAAGGGAACTATCCACTCAGCAGTCTGCTCGTACTGGTGCTTGACGTATGCCTTGAAGCAGCTCGCGTGCATGACATGGCCGCACGGCAGCACATTCACGCTCTCGAGCGAGTCGAAAGTCACCTGCCACACCAAACCAAGCATCAATACTCAATACCCCAAAAACCGATAGCTAATAGCGACTGGAGCAGCACTCACATCGAGGCAAATGGGGCACTCGCGGTGCATGGAGCCTTCCAGACACTTGTGCTTGGCCTCGAGCGAGTGCGGGTAGCACCCGCAGCACTTGACGCAGTGGTAGTAGTTCTCCCGCCCTCCAACACTGCCAAGCATCATCATCACCATACAACACGCTCACGTTAGCACTACGACCCACGCGCCAATCCCCCACCTCGTGTAAAGACGCACCGGCAGATGCCGCACTGGTCGCAGTGGAAGACCTTCTTCTCCGGGCCCTTGTCGTCGAAGAGGTTGCACACGGAGCAGAAGTACGCGGCCATGTTCTCGTGGCAATTGCTGCACTCTTGCGCGCACTAACATGCATACACATATATACAACACAGCAGCGTTAGCTCGAGCAGCCACAGCCTCTTGCTCGGTGGCTGGACGGACGGACGGACGCACGGGCTGCTCGGTCTGGCACAGGTCGCAGCGCATCTGCCTGATGGCGAAGCGGTCGATCTGGTGCTGCTCGCCGAACTTGTCGTCGTGGCACAGGCGGCAGCCCACCCACTGCTTGCAGCACTCGGCCAGCACGTGGCAGCGCCGTCCGTAGTGCGGGCACTTCTCTGCTGCTGCTGCTGGCGTCTCCATTCTCACTCGCGGTTGTTGGTGTTATTGCCTATCAAACGAGAACTGATACCGAGCGCACTTAGCGCGCACTTAGCGTATGGGTGTGGCGCGAACTTAACTCCATTGCTCGTCTGCAATGGAGCCGCAGCCGCGGGAGTCCGCAGCGGCGCAGCCCAAGGCGACGACGGCGCCCGCAGGCCGCCAGCTGGCACTGCGCTCGACCTTCTCATCGCTCGCAGCCTTCGCCTCCAGCGGCGTGCTCGCGCGTGCGCCCACCATGGAGGAGGGCGTCAAGTTCTCGGGCGGCGCTGTGGCGGCTCTGCTGGCCATGCGCTACGCCGGCAGCCTGCGCTCGGCCTGCGTGCTGGGTCTGCTGTCGGGCCTGTTCGCCCACTCGCTGTATGCAGACGTCCTACGCAAGAAGCGGCGGCGACGGGGCGACAAGCGGCTGGAAGGAGACGCGAGGGAGGAGAAAGAGGAAGAAGAAGAAGAAGAAGAAGAAAAGGAGGAGAAGGAAGAAGGAGAAGACGCCGCTTCAGACAGCAGCGCCATCAGCTGAGAGCTCACAGCCGCAGCGTAGATACCTTACTGCTCTAATGATTATTGTACTGCTACACGATCTCGCTGTTATTGGTTGTTATGCTAGGGCTGCACTAGAGCCTCCAGCGGGTTCTGGAGCAGGAAGAAGCGCTGGAGCTCGGCGGGACATTCCTGGCAGAACGCGGTGAAGCTAAAGGGGGAGGAAACGGAGAGGTGGTTGGCTAGGAGTTGCTGTTGTGCCTCTGGAGTGGAAGTCCCTGCGACAGCCAGCAGTGACGAGATGCATTGAGGAGCGTTGGAGTTGGCGTCGCAGTGCTGGCGCAGCAGTTGAAAGGCGCGGAACAGCCCTCGTGGGTAGCGAGGAGCGAACTCCTCGAGCTGATGGCGGTCGCTGAAGGAGCAGGACGGGTGCGTACACCAGACGAGAAGCATCGGCAGCAGATCCACGTGGCCCTCATCAGATCTGTTGCTGTCGGATGCAGTGGCAAAGAGTTGGAACACCAGCTCCTTCAGGTCGTCGGTCTGGTGCCCGTCTTGGCTGTTGCAGCGCTCCTCGAACCACAGCGGGAGGTGCCAAAAGTCCGCGTTGGAGAGGGTGACTCTGTGGTCGTGGTTGCGCTTCATCTGTCGCTTTGTCGCCGGTAGCACCATGGCGCGCTGTTCGTACGTCATTATGTCCTCCAGCGAAGGCAACCCTGCAAATTGGATGCACAGCATCAACCACACGAACTTCCGCCACGAGACTGCACCGCGAGAGGAGCACTGCTGGAGAGTGAGGGCAGCTACCGCGCTCGCATCTCTCCACGGAGCCGGAAACGCCTGTTTTGCTGCCACCTCGAGGACCAGCGCCACGAAGACTTCACTCGCGACGGCTGAGCCTCCGAACGCCCCCGCTGCGATCGGATCCGACTGCTCCCAGTTCTCACAGGCACGAACCAGAGCACTCAGCTGCGCCACTGTCACGAAGTTCTCCTTTTGTATTCGCGCCAGGCGTTTGGCGATCCCAGACAGCGAGCCAAGCTCCAAGTCCCGAATCGGCCAGGTGGCGTGCCCTCGTGATCGAATCCTCTTCATCACTTCCGCAATCGCCTTGTCTTTTGTGTGGATATCGTCTTGGACGGCCTGCTGTAGCCGTCGTGCATCACTCGCGTAAAGCTGCCCTGCCACTTGCCTCAGCCGATCAGCAAAGCGACACAGTAGAGCTACTTGCTGGAGCAGCCGAGAGATCTCGTGTGTCGTCACACTCGTCTCGCTCAAGGTGTACTGCTGCGTGGGAGGTTCATCGGCCATGTGGAAGGAGTACTCGGATGCCACTTGGCCGAGGATATTCAGAACCTCCTCTCCAGCAAGTTGAGCCACATCTCCACCTCCGGCCTTGTCACCTCCCAGCTCTGAGGCAGCGCTCATCGCCTCCCGAGTGAGTATCTTCGACAAAACCACCTTCCGCCCCGAGTCTTGCAAGCTTTCACTGAGGAAAGGCACTCGATCGTACAGACTGGAGTGCAGCAACTCGAGCTTCTGCATGATGTAGTCCTTGAGCACGAAGCAAATGGAGGGGAGAGCCTGGTACACGAGATCCACAACGCTCATCACTTCTGGAAATGGGTCTTGGGCGAAGGCGCTTACAAAGTCGTTGCCTGCTACGCGGTTGAAGTCGGCCATGTCCCCCAAAGAGACTTCGAGCTCCGTCAAAATGCGCTACGCACGATCACAATCAAGAGGTTGGTCAGAGCCTTCGTCGACAGCCATGTGAAGTGAATCAGCCTTACCTCTCGGAGCTCGTGGCTAGAGTTCCCATTCGCTGTCCTCAGCCTCGTCGCGGCCTGCTCCAGAAGAGCTTGGAACGAGTCAGCCCCACTCAGCAGCTCGCTCTCCAGATCCTGCTCGGCAGTGACAGCGAGCGTGGAGATGGCGTGTACAGCTGAGCGGATTGTTGCCATGGGCTCACGAATTTTCTGGTGCAGACTCTCGTCTAGCTGCGAGTTGGAAAACGTCAGCGGGAGCACGATACGATGAGCACGTATTCAACACAAATGGAGTGAGCTCTTCTCACCTTTTGCAACATGTTCATGAGGTTGACAAAGACGTCGTCCGGGAGGTCAATGTCCTTGGAGGCTCGCATCCACAGCATTCGATCTATGGTACTCATGGACTCGCGTCTCCTGTGGCGTTCGTCTTTCAGCTGTTCGGGGAGTGTATCAGCCGCACACTCGATCACTGCAGGCATCGTTTTGTACAGACTCTGGGTGTACAACTCGATGCACAAGTGGAAAACTTCAGCCAACACGGCTCGGTGCAGCCCCGCCTGTTTGATCTGGATATGGCGAGTAGATTGACTCCAGTAAGCTTCCAGGCTGGCCCGCTGCTCGTCGTTACGAGCTCGCAGCTCCTCGTCGGGGGTCATTTTCCGTTGGCTTTCGGCGGATTGCAGCTTCAAAGACGAGGGCCTGGCCAAACCGGACGTCGAGTCTGAAGCTTGCAGGGTTTTGTCGCCGTCCAGTGGCTCTGCCTGTGGAGGAGGGTCGAGCGATATTGACACAACGCAATCCCACGCAGAGACAACAGCAGGAACTGATACTGTCGCGTCCTCTGGTATCCCCGAGCCTGCTTCTTGAGTAGCTGTGGCGCTGGGATCGCTCTCATCGCTTGGGAGGTCTGCCAGAATGGCCTTTTCCAATAGCTTGGCTTCGTCCAGATTTCTGCTCCAGGAACCAACGCTCAGAAAGTGTAACAAGCACAATAATCCCAGGTGGAAAAGTGTGCCTACCTAGGGAAATTGTGTAGCATGCATCCGCCCACTGACGGGTTTGAGGCACCATCGATGGCTGCTTCTCGTCTGCAGAGCGAGACGGCTTTCGCGACGATATCTACCGCCATTGTGTCGGGGATCGGCGTGTTCTTCTGTCGGAGGGCAGAGATCTTCGAGCCGAAAGCACCGAGCTCCCGCTGTCACAAAAGCCACCAGACACTCATTAGTCATTCATCACATTCCGTTGCAAGCCAAGATGCAGCACACCTCCCGGTCACTCAGAGCCGCCACTTGATCTCCTAGCTTCTGAGGGTCGTAGCTCAACTTTACACATTCGTCTACGAGCAGATCCAGTTGCAGGAACGCCAGGTGGTGCTCTGTCGAGACGCGTTGAGCAAGCTCGACGCCGCTTTCGTCCTCTGTGAACACACTCAGGAAGACGAACGAGGGAGGGAAGCTCCAACTTGTATCCAACGCTGCGCCCTGTTGCCCCCAACTGTCAGCCAGAGCTTGAATGTCGGGTTTGACGTCGAATGTGGTAAGTCGGGACTGCAGCGGAAGCGTGGCCCAGACTTCCGAGCCCGACAAAAAGTTCTGAATCGATACTTCCAGCTCATAACGCAGTTCCTGCCCACCCTGATCGCAGTGTGAAGGCTTTGAAGGAGCGACTTGAAGGAAGAGTTGCTTCTTCAGTGGGGTAATATCAAGTACGTCCCTATCGCTACAACAACGACAACACGCTAGGTGAGTTGACCCCCCCCTGAAATCTCTAGTAGTCTTACCTGGACGATACGACTGCCAGTGCTAACGAAATCAATCCGTCTAATGCATCAGAGCACACGTCCCACTTGCGGAGCTGCTCCTTCTTCCGCGTCGCCGAGCGAAGCTCCTCCAGCACCTTCATGTCTTCTTCCCGCCTCATACTTCCAGACTCTCGCAAGCGTGCGTAGTTCTCCTCCAGCTCTTCTCGCTTGTCATCCAAGTACTTTTGACGTGGATCTACTACAAGAGGCCCACTCTCCTCTGGTACCTCCAACGCCTTGGCTGCGTCTGCATCGGTCAGATGAATGGAGTTTTGGTTATCGCCACCCTGCAGCCTTCCCGTCTCATGAGCCTCAATAGACTACAATATCATCGAGTACGCATGAGTTTTCAGCCATTCACCAGTCAATTAGTAGAGCAATCACCTTCTTCTGGTCCGCTAGGGCTTTCTGTCTCCTCATACGACGGTCTTTCTCCGCTGCTAGCTGCGCCTTCCGCCGCTTCCGCAGTTCTTTCATCATTTTGACGTTGTTCGAAGGCCGGAAGTCGAGATCGTCCACGCGCTTCTCGAGGCTGCGGAAATGTGCAAGCGAGCCAGCGTCACTCGCTGGAATTGCATGCAGAGCTTGTTCTGCTCCGCCAGAAGCCAGCCCCAGTCTGTTCATGTTCTTCTCGAACTCGACCACCCCAACTGCAGCATCTTGCTGGCTTTCTGCCAGTTTAGCCTCGGCATAAATTTGCCTCCGAGCTTCCAAGGCCAGCTCGAGTCGCAGGTCATCGCGCTCTGCTGCGAGGTAGCGGCGCTGGTACATGGAAGACAATTAAACTCCATACATCGTTGCAGTTGTCGTTGAGTAGTGCGACTTACCTGGGTTTGCTGCCACTTTTCGTGGTGTTCACGGTCCCAATCGCGCATGAACTTTGCCTTCTCTTGTAGATGAGCGCGTGCGGCAGCGTACCCTGCTGCCGAGTTGGCACTTTTGTCGGCTTTGGCTTGTTGGTGCAGCTGCAGGGGAAATAGCAAGGTAGAGTAAGTAAGTTCTAGTCACCATGATTTACGCATACGCTTGACCTTACATCGTCTAGCTCGTTTTCAGCGTTCCACTGCGCTTGCTCGAACTTGCGCAGGTACACAGCCATGTCGACGCCCTTGTGGAAGCGAACCTCTTTCGGGTGAAACTTCTTGGTCGTGGTCGCTATGAAGCGCTCTTCAACGTCGCGTGGAGGGAGATCCGACTTGGTGGCACTTGACGTCGCTTTCGTGGGCTCCTCGATCGCTAGTGACTTGGCCTTGGCTGTATCCGGTCTGCCTTTGGGGCGTCGGCGTAGGAAGTCCTTGAGCTGCAATAGAAACTGGAGCACAGCGGAGCGCTCCTCCATCATGATAGCCCGGCGGGTGTTCACTGGGAACGGGACACAGAGCCCCTCGAACTTCTGGCCTAGGAGCTCCATGTTGTGGATCTTGGCTGCAGTGGTGGACGAGGTTTCGTACCTCTCGAGATGCGGCTCCAAGCCTTGCAGGTGAAGCACCTCTGCGATGATGTACCCGTTGCTGGCGTCCCGCTCCAGCACCTCAACTTTGTGGTGCAGTTTGAGTTCATCGTTCAGCCACCGCAGCAGCAGAGCGCTCATGACTGCCGGCTATGGCTAGTGGCCACTTCTACAACAACCGACAATGACAGAAATACCCATCCTGTCGCCTCAAAGTGGATATGGTGGCTTTCAGGCTGCATGAGCCTACCACTTTGTCTCTGATGCACGGCCGGATCAAGAAGGTATTAAAACCATGCATCAACGTTTGCATGGTCAGCACGTATTGGTATTAGTAGAGTTACATTGGTTGACCATGCGGTTGATGCGGTCCAGCTTCTGACGTCGCGGCATGGGCGAGCGGCGAGTCCACGCCGTCAACTGCATGATGCGCTGCTCCAGCAGCTTCTCGTCCCACAGCAGCGTGTCCACCGAGAATCTTCCGGCAAACACACAACACCGTCAGCAACCTCCCTCCTTTCAGCCCAGGTTAAGGACAACTCACCCGCTCGGGACACCTTCCTCAATGGCTGGAGACGCTTCCAGGCTCTGCTGTTCACGCCGGTGTCCATGACGCAGCGGGACATACCCTACACAATGATACCCGTTCAGTTCCACTCGTCACCGCTCATTCTTTATCAGAGCCAAACGCCCACCTTCCGGAGGGATCGGCGGCTGCCCGATGCTCGTAACGACCACCACCTCCTGGTTCGGGTAGAATCTGGCCCACTTGTCGCTCGTGTAGAAGCCCACGCCGTCCGCCGTGACACCCCTCGTGAGCTCCTGGTTGTCCGCGTCGCGCTCGCTACCAGACGACGACGACGACGACGAAGCGGAAGAGCCTCCACTGCCACTTCCACTGCAGCTGCCGCTCTGCTCGTGTGCAGCCGCGTCCAGACTGAGGGCCTCCACTTGGTTCTGCATCTCCTGACTCTACAGAGAGCGAGGTCACACCCACCCACCCACGCACAGACTCACTCAGTCGCCGAGCTAAACGGAGCAGTGAGGGGCCCACGCAGTGTGGGGCCTCCCCAGCAGCTTTTTCTATGGATTCTAGGCCGCTCCTAGCCGACCAACACACGCATCAACACGCAGAGCCTGCGCCACCCACCGCCGAGACGCCGTCGTCGCCGTCCTGAGCCGCCATCCGTACCGCGCGCGCCTTTTGAAAAATGATAATTGGTGTGTCGCACACCAAGTGACCCCACGTGACCATGTTGAGGCCCCCCTCAAGAAGCTGTCACATGCGGTTCTCGGCGAAGACGCCGTGCTGCAGCCACCTGTGCGCCAGCGCCTCGCGCGCGGACAGGCGGCGCGCCGGGTCGATCTGCAGCAGCGCGCGCAGGAAGTCCAGGAACTCTGGGTCTTTCGTGGGCACGGCCTCTTCCAGCGGCGGCAGCTGGAGACTCGCAGCCAGCACGCCGTTGCCCAGGTGGTCCACTGCGAAGAGCCCCGTGTCCATCAACTGGTGCTGCAGGTCCTCGCGCCCGTCCAGCATCGACGCAGGGATGGGGCCGATAGTCGCCAGGATCCGAGCCAGCAGCGTCTGCTCCGAGTCGTTGCGGAACAGAACCTCGCCTGTGTACATCTCGGCGATGACGCACCCGAGCGACCACAGGTCGATCTTTGTGTCGTACATGAGTCCGAGGATTACCTGGTGATAGATGACCAAACAAAGTTAGGACAGGTGCAATGGTCAAGCTGAGGTGAACTCGCCAACTTACCTCGGGGGCGCGATAGGATCGCGATTGAATGTAGGACGTGAGCTCGTCCGTCGTGAAGCACGCGGAGCCAAAGTCGATCACCTTGACGGTGCACGCGCTGAAGTTTTGGATGAGGATGTTCTCCGGCTTGAGGTCGCAGTGCACAAGTCCCAGCGAGTGCAGGGTGTCCAGCGCTTCAAGCACCTCGATCGCGATCTTTTTCAGTCGCGAGATGTTGAAGTAGTTGATCACACCGCGCTGCAGCAGTAACCGAGAGAATTCATACAAGTTGTCGCGAAGGAGCTGCAAGTAGAGACGAACAGTAAAACATGTTGGTGTCAGCCACGGAGTAGAATCTTGCTCACCCAGGGATTTGTGTGACGCACCTCTGTGACGATAATCAGGTGTTCGCGGAAGTAGAACGCATCCAGAAGGCGCACGAGATGCCTCTCGTCCACCTTGCAGTTGCGGTCAATGTACTCTAGCACGCGAATCTCGTCCACGCCTTGGTCAAAGTACTCTTTGTTGTTCTTGATGATCTTCAGGCATACCGACTGCTCGGTGGTAGTGTCGACACACTTGTATGTTCGGCTGAAAACGGCTTCTCCAATAGCCATCTCCACCTGCGCAGAATACATTATTCACAATTAAGTTAGCCGTATAATTCATACTAAAGAGTCAGGTCAAGCCACCACGCACCCTGTATCGATTCCCGATCAGTGCTCCTGCACGAGGACGCCAGTCCTGGTTTGGCTCAAACCCAGTGCGATTCTTTTCGCGGATAATACGCAGTTGGAACACCTCGTAGTCCTTTGGTTCATCGTCATCATCGTCATGACTCCCATCGGACCCTTCATCTCCTTCGCCACCACTTGCGTCGTCTCCTTCTTTGATATCAACTGTGTGAACGACGTCGGCTTTCTGTGACTTCTTGCCATCCAGATCATTCTGGAATGTCGTCACCTGACCTTCAATCGGAGATCCAACCACAAACGCACTTGCCAACGCCTCCTTGTTGCTAAACTGCGCCATACCATTATCCAATCCGCCATCGTCACCGACATCAGCATCAAAATGTGCCAAACTGTTGGCTAGTCCTTCTCCGTCAGCATCATCGTCACCACCAGCTTCACCGCCTTCATCCTCATCGTCGTCCATTTCAAAGAGTTTCTCCTCCGTCTCATCGCCCAGAGTACCAACGTCTGCATTCTCCTCGTCTCCCTCTACGTCGTCCTGGAACGTTTCGTCCTCGCAGACCGAGCTCACCATCTCACTGTAGACTTCATCCTCCACCCGGACAGTGTTATCCTCCTCCTGTGTGAACGCAAACTGGTTCGGCTGTCGCGGCCACAACGCCGACACCGGTTCGCCGTCCATCGACGTCGTGCCAGGCGACACTCCCAGCCCAAAGGACGACTGGGGCGAGCTCGAGATCCTCGCGGAGCTGCCGCCGCCGAAGCTCGTGTGGACGATGCCGATGGGGTCCGAGATCATGTCGTCCATGGCCGTGAGCGTCTCGTCCGTCATACAGAGCTGGTTGACGGCCTCCGCCAGGTCGTTCTCGTACTCCTCCCCGTAGTCGCTGCTGCTGCTGCTGTCCTCACTAGAGTCCTCCTCCTCGTCCTCCGCGTGACTGTGCTGGTAGTTGTCGTAGACCCCCATTGACGTCGCCGGACGTGCAGGCAGCGGACTGGGATCGGTGCCCTCGTCCTCGTCTTCGCCCTCACTGACGGCCTGGCGACCGAGGTCCCAGCGCCGCAGATTGTCCTCCGAGAGGCTGCCGCGCAGCATGGCGCCCTCCTGCACCCCCAGCAACTGCTGCTGCTGCAGCTGCCCCGTGTCGAAGAAGCGGTGCAGCAGCGAGTTCTCGTCGCCCATCTCCTGGTGCAGCGCCTGGCGCAGCCGCTCGTTCGTGTGGATGCGCTCCACGGCCTTGGGCACGTTGGCGATGGACTCGAGGATCATCTCCAGCAGCTCCTTGCGCTCCAGCTCCTTGCGCTTGTGCCGGTCGTCGGCGCTCGGCGCGGACGTCACGCGTCGCAGGAACGACATGGGCGGCCGGAACGCATCGGAAGAGACGCCGCGGGCCGTGGAGGCCGCCATCGGAGGCGTCGAGGACATGGAGCCGAGCCGGAAGAGGAAGTGATTCCTTTTGGCTTCGAGGTCACTCGATAAAGAAAAGACCCCTCTGATTTTCGGCTTCGATGTCACTCAACTAAGGTATATCTGCCTCGATATTGTGGCATATCCTGCAATCATTGCAATCATTCCGACACGATGCCGCTGTTGCGGAGGCTGCTGCGCCCCGAGGAGCTGGGCGACGCGCCTGCAGCCGCGACCGCCACGGCCGAGCAGCTCTTCGCCTCGAGCATTTACTCGCAGGAGCTGCGCGCGCAGCGGCAGAAGGCGGCGGCTCTGTGCAGTGCCCCATTGGTGGCCATATCCTCGCTGGCGGCGCGGCAGAATGACACGAGGTCAGTCATGTTTGCAGTATTTTATTGGGTGTAGGCAATGAGAAGGAGGTACTGATGTGCATTGCAACGATGGCGGGGCAGATCAGAGCTAGGAAACCTGTTGGACCAGGCTGCAAGTTGCAGTATTGAGGTGTGTCGTCGGTCAAGAGGCTGAGGTGCTGCAAGTCGTCTCGCTCATGGGTATGATGTCTACGTCGTTCACTGCTGCCAGCAATGCGTGACTGCCGCCTTGATGGTCGCCAAGGACAAAAGGCAGGTGCTGTTCCTGGTTCGAGACCCGAAGCTGGTGACGAAGCGCTTGGCGGCGGCTGTTTCGAGCCCCGACGCAGCGGTGCCGACGAATTTAGCGGCCGAATATCTCCATCGAGTGCGTTTCCGCCAGTGTCGGAGTGTCTACGAGCTGCTGTGTGAGCTGGATCGCGTGGAGCGTGTAAGCTGTTGCGGTTTGCAGTGATGGAAACGTCCAGATACTTGACTGACGGTTCTGAGATGGAGCAGGGTGCGCAGGATGGAGTGAGGATCCAGCTCGTGGCGCTCGGGCCGCTTTGCGATCTATTCGCTGGCTTCCAGACGGCGTCTGGTATCACGGCCACCGGTACGTGCAGCTTTAAATCTTTTATGCTGCCTTTAATCTTCACTCTCGACCGCGACTCAGTCCAGAATTGGCCTCGAACTGCTGCAGGTGCGGGGCTCAAGCGCTTGGTGGAGCTCGCGATCAAGCGGCTGCGCGCGACGCCCGGCATCCACGTCAGCGTCATAGAGGTCGAGACGAGCTAACTATCAGCTTGAATAGAGTTTCGACCTCACAGCTAGCTAGAGGTCACAGTATCAACTGTACGTCTCTCCAAGATCCATCAGCAGCAGAATGCGCCGGGAATGCAGCAGCACTTTTGAAAATTCAGAGCCTCTTGCAGGCAGGTAGCAACGCCCGCGCTTCCGTTTCGATGGAATGCAGCGTCGCATTGCCGACACCGACGCCGTTGGCCCATTCGAAGTGACCGGGTGGCCCGTGTCTCCGCCGTTACCTCACAATCCCAAAGCAAACAACTGCCGCGCTTGTTGACTCGCCTCTTTTAGTCAAAGTGTACCAATAAATCGGTACCTTCCCGCACTATCCCTGTCCTATCTATCGTCAGTTCGAAGTCGAGCAAGCCGCGCCGAGTCGCGCACACACTCGCTTCGACGCCGAGCTCAGCAGCTCAGCAGCCCACCCAGCTCCACGCAGATCTCCCCGCAAGCAGTACCGTAGACGACATGGCTCTGGAGACGCTCAGCGCGCGGCCACGCGCCCAGTCGGGCGGCGCCGGCCTCCTGCAGACGGCCAAGGCCGGCCACGTGTCGGTGGACATGCGCCCGGAGTTGAACGACGAGGAGGGCGCGAGCTCCGAGACGGCGCAGCTGCTGGGCGAGGACAACAGCGACAACAACGGCGGCAGCAAGAGCAGCAAGACCGCCAAGCAGCTGAGCGTGGACCTGGAGGCCGCCGACGACCAGGAGCTCAAGAAGAAGGAGAAGGCGGGCGCCGCGGCCAAGACGTCGTACGTGGCGCCCTCGGTCGTGGTCTTCTGGCTCAGCATGTGGTTCACGCAGAACATCGGCGTGACGTTCTGGAACAAGAAGGCGCTGGGCGCGCTGCGCCTGCCCGTGACGCTCACGTTCGTGCACATGGCGTGCAACACGCTGGGCGCGTTCCTCTTCATCCACGTGTACAAGGGCATCGAGCGCAAGCCGCTCAAGCCCGGCCAGAAGCAGCTCATGGTCTACTTCTCGCTCATCTTCGTGAGCAACATCATCACGGGCAACTGGAGCCTCGGACTCGTGTCCATCTCGTTCAACCAGGTCATGCGCGCGCTCGTGCCGGCGGTCGTCGTCGTGCTCAGCATGCTCATCCTCGGCAAGTCGTACTCGCTCAAGCGCAAGCTGTCGCTTGTCCCCGTGGCTTTTGGTGTCTACTTGGCCTGCACGGGCGACAACTCGTGCACGGTGCTGGGCTTCATCATCACGGTCGTAGCCATCATCTTCGCTGGCCTGAAGGCGGTGCTGTCCAACAAGGTACGGGCGGACTGCGTTGATACATTCTGGGAACTTCTGGGCTGCGACTTGATGTTCTAACTGGCGCTTTGTGTTGTATGGATTCAGTTCCTGAGCGGCGACCTCAAGCTGCACCCCGTGGACTTGATCCTGCACCAGGCGCCGCTGTCGGCCTGCTGGTGTCTGATCACCATGTTCCTGACCGGCGAGGTGGACACCATCATGAACAACTGGGAGGTCGTGCCGTCCGCCAGCTTCTGGTTCGTGCTCACCGGCATCATCAGCTTCATGCTCAACGTGACGAGCTTCATGGCCAACAAGGTCACGTCGCCCGTGACGCTCTGCGTGTGCGGCAACATGAAGCAGGTGGTTGTGATCGTCATGTCCATCCTCATCAACCACGACGTCATCACCGTGCAGAAGGCCATCGGCATCGTCGTTGTATCTATCGGTGGCGCCACCTACGCCTACATCTCGACGAAGGAGACAATGGGCCAGTCCACGCTCCCCGCACCAGCGAAGACGAAGGTGCAGACGCAGACGGCGTAACTCGGTCTTGACCGCGGCTGATCAACACGCTCGCGCGCGAGATAACGTTACCTCAATATTGACGCGTATGTTATGCTATAGACAACCAACCACAGGCTTAGAATGGACGTGAAGGTTCATTTCAAAGGGGAAAATGAAGAAAAAGATGAAGATACACAAGTAGTCTGGGTCATCCATCGTACGTCGGGCAAGCATGCTGCCAGCGACCTCTACTCGTACAGGAGTCGTCTTTATCTGTTGCACGTCTCTCTCTCAGAACTCGTGCGTGTGCGCGAGCCGGTATCGGATCATGTCCATCCGCCCGGGAGCGTCGCGAACAACGTCAGCGTGCAGTACTCCCACCAACGCAAGGAACGCGACAACAATGGGAATCAGGACTAGTGGTGACGACCTGTGCAGTCCTGCGAGCTGGAGGCCTGCAAGCTCCTGCTCGCCGTTGTCGTCGTCTTGTGTGTGAGGCAGAGCGGCTGACTCATGCACAATATTCTCCACAAGCTCCACCTCACTAAAGGCACCAAGCCACTTAGTCAGATACTCGAGGATCTGCTCGCGCTGCTTCTTCAGCGGCTCGGGGACGTCCGGGTTGGCACGCAGATCACCACAGTGGCCGCACAGCTCGCACTTGGCCAAGTTGGCAATCTCATCGTCCGACAGAGTGTCCAGCACCGACGCACGTTGCCACGGATCATCGCCGCCGTTCGAGAAGAAAATCTTGTGGCCAGTCGGGTGGTCTCCTCCATACAGCTTGCTGATCTCCTCAACACCTTCAGAAGGGTTCACGACGTCACCGAAGACAGTCTTACACTGCTTCAAATGGTAGTCCAGGTCTACCATCGCCGCGCGCAGGCTTTTCTCTGTGGGGGCGACCTGGAAGTACGCGAGCTGAGAACATTTCTGCCAGCGCCAGGAGCGACCGTCTCCCCAGCGAGCTTGATCGTGAGCCAGGCACTTGGTATCGTAGAAGCACTCGCTACCGAAGGAAGCCCCGTACATGTCGATCGTGAAGTTGGCGAACGATTCGACCAGCGAAACGTTGCGCTCGAAAGCACCGACCATGCTTTCACACACAATGTCCTTGTGGCCGTACTGCACCGCCATCGCGGCGGCATCTGCGATCA
This sequence comes from Phytophthora sojae, assembly GCF_000149755.1. Lineage (NCBI taxonomy): Eukaryota > Oomycota > Peronosporomycetes > Peronosporales > Peronosporaceae > Phytophthora > Phytophthora sojae. The sequence continues at coordinate 8,613,912 of NW_009258117.1, forward strand.
TGTAGAAGAAGTCGGGGTCAGCCAGCTCTTGAGCGCCGAAGAGCCCCTTCACTTTCGTCGCGTTGCCGCTTGCAATCTCCTTCTCAAACTCGGCAGTCGTGAGACGGAGCACATCCGCGCAGGACGGGCCGGCCGCCAGCGCCACCTGCTCGTCGAACTGGTGGAACTTGTACACGGGCTGCACGACACCCGAGGACGACAGCGACGCGACGGTCGTGTCCGGGTATGCAACGCGGAACCAGGCCGACAGAGCTCCAGGATAGGACCCTCCGATGGCGATCCACTGGTTGGCGTCCTCCGCGCCCAGTTCCCTCTGATAACTCTCCTTGAAGTGCTTGAGATCCGCCAGCGCCTGCTGCACCGTCAAGTAGCGGTAGTTGGCCGTCGACAGGTCTCCATTGGGCACGCTCTTGCCGTAGAAGCGGTGCTCCAGAGCCACAATCTACAGTAGAAGAAAAGTGAATAATTAATGAGAAAACTAACAAAGATACTTTTGTCTTCAAGGTCGAGTGGCACACCACACCTTGGCTCCGAACTTCTGGGCGATGACGTGCACGAACCCAGCGGGGGCCTGCTCCAGCGCGCCCTCGCCTCCGATATAGAGGATCACAGGCCCACTGGGCGCCTTCCAGAACTCGTCCACCTCGTAGTAGCGCTGCTTGAACGTGGCGTTGGCGTCCGAGGAGAAGTGGTCGAGCTGCTGGCTGAACCAGAGCTGCTGCGCCGGCGCGCGGAAGAGCTGCTGGTCCTCCGCCTGCAGCAGCTGCCACAGCCGTCCGTCCTTGGCATGCGGGGGGAACGTGGAGGCTTCGGTGCCGCCGGTGCAGAGCGCTAGCAGCAGCAGCAGCGCCAAGAGCAGTGCGGCCATGGTAGGCTGAGATATTGGGGTGCTGAAAGGATGTGTCCTTCCGTCAAACGATGTCGTCCGAATGTGGCGACAACTATGCGTAAATTACCCACATAGCCAGAACTTCAACTTCGGCTTCAACTTGACTGGCGATCCCCCCAATCGGAGCGTACAACGAAGTTGTCGGCCAGCAATCCCCTTGCTGCTGTAGTGCTCTAGTGTTTGGTAAAGTGAACACTGCAGCTGCAGCTTCACCAAACGATCAGAACTGGAAGTCGCTGGTCGCTGCATTTAGCGCTCAAGCGACGCGTAACGGACCTCCTTGCCCAAACTGCACAGCCCAGTCCAATACTGCTCGCCCCCCCCCCCCCGCATTCGCTAGCCCGTGAGCAGCTTCATCATGGCTGAAGTCGGTACGTGTGTGGCCGCCGTATTGGAATTTGAAGGAGCAACGACATGCTCACCACTGTTGTGTTGAGACAGAAGTGCAGCGCGTCCTGGCGACGATCAACCAGGTCTTCGTCTTCCAGATCCCGCCGCAGACGTCGGCAGCCGGCCACAGGTACGGAGCTGCTTCACCATCTATGAGCGGACATGGCACTAATTGAGGTTGTGCCTTTCAGAGCCGACTCGTGGCCCAGCACGCCGGCATGGACCGGCCGCTTGCAGGTCTCGTCCGTCGGCGAAGACGCCGTCATTGAGCTCAAGGATCCCAACACAGGCGCCTTGTTCGCAGCCTGCCCGATCAAGGCTGGCGGACCGCCTGCCATTCAAAAAGGTAAGCCAAGACCACCGCTACTTCTTCGTTCATATTCATTTCAGCGTACTAACGCATCGAATTCAATCCTACAGTCGTCGACAGTAGTCGCTACTTCGTCCTGCGCGCCGTCGATCGCGCCTCTGGTAGGTTCCTCACAGCGATTCTTCTGTCTCTGCCATTATACATTCACGTTTACTAACGCTCTGCTCAGGCCGCCACGCCTTCATCGGCATTGCGTTTAACAACCGCAGCGACGCCTTCGACTTCAACGTTGCTATCGACGACTTCAACAAGTGCGTCGTGCCAGTCTAAAGATCCCCCTTGTGCTTGAGTACTGACGATTTGCGTGTGTCCAGGGAACTAAAGCGCGAGAAGACTCAGCAGCAGACCACCACTTCGGCCCCACCTGTCGACTACTCGCTTAAGGAGGGCCAGACCATTCGGGTCAAGCTCAACACCAAGAAGAAGAGCGCCGACAAAGCCGAGGAGGAGGACGATATCGATCCGTTCGCCTCGTCGAGCTCGCCGAAGAAGGCGAGCAGCAGCACCACTGCTAGCGGTGAAACCGATCTGCTGGGGTTCTCCAGCGCTGCGTCGACCAGCAACTGGGAGACCTTTTAAACCGCGCGCGCAACTTGAGACCGAAAACTTTCACGTATTTAGTCTCGAAAATCTCCTAAAAACTGCCTAAAATTGCTCCAGTTTTTTTTCCTTCCACGTTGAAGTTGATGGTCTCCGATATTTTTTTTTTGAAAGAGATCGATCAGATCCGCCCAACAAACGAATCAACCGCCATGGGAGGCGCCAAACGCTGGAAGAACGGAGAGATGTGGTCGGGAAGACGTCGCTCGGCCAAGACGGGCAGATTGAGCTCTGCTGCGGATACGGAGCCGCCAAAGCTTCGTCTGACTGGGACGCTGCTTCTGCGCAAAGACCTTCTTCACGACTTCCTGCTCTACTTGGACGCTGACAGCCTGCTGGCGCTATGCACGGCCATGGGCCGACTTCGTGGAGCTCAGGGCCACAGGAACGACCAGGCTTCCAGGGCATTCCCCATTCTTCGAGACAATGACTGGTGGCGGCACTTGCTCCAAGCGCATTGCCAGGTCGACCTCGATACGCTTCAAATGCACCGCAGTGTATCGGTGCTGACGGGCGGCTGCGACGCACTGGCGGACTATTTGAGTCTGCGCGCTCAACTTGAATGTTTCGCGCGCTGCGTTCACGTGGTGAAGGGCGATCTGGAGACCATTACGAGTGTTGGGGACGAGCAAGTCGACTGCCTCGTGTTCCCAGCATCCACCACGTACCAGGACCCAGGGAGGGGCGTTGCTGGTCGGGTGCATGAACGCGCAGGGCCCAACCTCAACCTCCTGGTGACGAACCTTGCCTTACGACGAACTGCGAAGGCCGGAAGCGTGCTGTGTACCGTGGGGTGTGACTCTGGAGTGCGATTGTTGGTGCACTGCGTGGGCCCTGTACACGCTGAACGGGACGCAGATACACTGCTGTACAAGGCGTACGTGAACGCACTGCTTGCCGCTGACAATAACCACGTCAAGTGCGCGGCCGTGGCTTCCATTTCGACGGGGTTGTATCGCTTTCCCAGTGCCTCAAGCTGCAGACATCGCGCTGAGTGCTGTTCGCGACCTGATTCGACTGCGTCGCCACTGGAACATCAAGGTTGCATTTGTCTGCATCGACTACGACGTCTACGAGAACTTCCAGCGTGCTCGCCAGGAGACCAGCCAAGCCTTCCATACGACGGGGCTCGCGTTCCCGCACTTGGTGATGGAGTTGTCGATGGAGGAGCCAGTAAATGGCCACGAAGCTTAGGACAAGCAACTTGGAAGACTCCGAGATAGGACGAAAGACGATAGCTGATTCCTGAGTATCTCGGGTAGCCATTTCACATGCGTAGGTATGCAAAATATCGCTTTACGAGCGTTTTACCACAGAATGACACTTACTTGTCCTTGCGTTCTGATATCATTTGCTTGAGGCGGGTCATGTTCAGCGGTGGGAAGAGATTTTCATACCGCTTCCAGGCACGACGCGGTTGCCGTGACGAACGCGCTTGATCATCGTCATTAGAACGGTCTCGAGTGTGGGAACCGAGTGATTGACATACTGCTTCCAGCGAATATTTATCGGCGACGATAGTTGCGCGGTCAGACTGAGGCTTCCGTCGGGGTACGAATGGAGTAGATGGTTGCTCAAATTGAGGCGATTGGGACCCACCTTCAAATGTTGAGAGGATCTCGCGGCGGCGACGCTTTTGGGCTTGTGCGCGTTGTTGATCATCACTTCGTGGCTGCGGTGATGACCCATTCGTAGTATTTTCTTGCACGGCACTGGTAGCTGCAGGTGATGGAATCTCGGGGTTAGCTTGCTCGCGATTACGCTTTGGGGCTCGTCTAGCCTGGATCAAGCCGTTGTCGATTGGGTCGACAGAAATGACGAGCTTGGACGGACTCTTAGCTGGTGATAGCTTAGCTGAAACATCTGTCGGGAGGATAGGGTCTTTGGCGTCGGGAGGTGAGGCAGGATGGCTGTCGTCGCTGCTACCTTGGCTTGAATTACTCGAGTGTTGTGCTGGTGACACACTCGACGCCTGCGCAGCTTCTTCCACCCTCTTTCCCGCGTCTGGTGTTCTTGCTTGCACAGATGGAGTCGGCGTTTTGAGATCCGGCTTCGCCTCCTTTGGCGGTGATTTTTTCTCGGGAGTGACGGTGATGTCGGGAACCTCTTCAGTCAGGGTAAGCTCGTCGTCAACAGAGTTTGATGCCGAAGCTGCGGGATTGTGAACGCCACTGACTGTGTGCTCATCATGTGCGGGTGCCGACCTGGGGGATGCCACGTCGTCCGAAATCATGCCCTCGTATTCGAAGGCGTTGGCGTCTTCGTCGTTATCGATAGCGTATTGCAGCACCACAGTCACCTGAGACGAGATGTATTCCTCCGGCTCGTCGTGTTTGTTCTGCGCGTCTTGTTTTTCCTCCTCGGACTGATCAAGAAGCTGCGTAGCTTGCAGGTCATTCTCGGTAGACTCATCCATTTCTTCATCTGTCGGTTGACCATTCGAGTGGGAGTCCTCGGCGGACGGAGTCCCTATGCCAACCAAATTCGACGCAAACTCGTAAATTTTACGCCAACCAGTCGAGCGCTTCTGCGTTTCCGGTGTCTGCTGTGAAGTATTAGAGGATGCTTGATCTGCTCCAGCTTCACTTGTGGCTTGTAGCGAGTCGTCAGCTTCGATCTTGAGCTCAACGTCCTGCGTAGACTTTGCTGCTGAGGTGGGTGCTGTGAGTGGAGCCTTTTCGGGCGAATCGACAGTCAGATCCACAATCATGCACGAGCTCTGGGACGTCTTTGGCGTCGTTGGCGCTGGGCTCGAGTGAACAGACTCGCTAGAAGTAGTTCGTTGCCGTGTTCCTGGCGTGCTGGGCGTCACCTCCTTCCCTTCTTGAACGCCGTCGTGTTCATCCTCCGTGTCGCTTTCCACCACGAACGTCTCTCGGATGTTCTCCTGCTGGAACGGGTACTTGGGACTGTCCACAATGGAGTCTACACTCACATCCCCGCTCAAAGTCACCGAAGGGTTCCCCGGCAGCGTCACCGACGACGCCACGGAGTTGCCCGATAACGTCACCGACGATACCATGGAGTTGCCTGACAGCGCCACTGACAGGTCAGCGGACGACGCGAGCGAGTCCTGCGTCGACTGCGCTGCTTTATCCTGCGACGCGGGTCCGCGCGCCACCTGAGACTCTGGCATGGGCACATGACCGTTCTCCTCGATGAGCTCCGAGTCGTTCGGCTGCACGTCCACTGTGGTCGGGAGTCCCCAGTCGTCCTGCTCCTCCAGCTGCTGCTCCTGGTCCTCCGGGATGACGCAGTCCTCCTCCCGCAGCGGCCGGTCGTCGTCGAACCCGTCGCTCTCCGTCCGCATGGGCGGCAGTCCCTGGTTGATCATGAGTTGCTTCTCCAGCTCCGCGTCGCTCAGAGCCTGCAGCCTTTCGGCCACCGCCGGGTGGCTGTACACCTCGGGCTGCATCTTGACCGCCAGCTCGTTCTCCTCCACGATGGCCAGCGCGTCCACCCACAGATATACGCGCGCGCCGCCTCGGCCGACGCTGGGCGCGGACACGGACACGGACGTTGCGTGGCTGCTGCTCCGCGCGTCCGCCGCCAGACAGCGCGCCATGGTGGCGAAGTGGTACTCGGTGACGCGCACGACGCTGCCGCGCAGCCGGCCGATCGTCTGGAAGCCGCGCTCCTGCAGCAGCGCGACGGCCACGTGGCTGGGCACGAACGCCTCCACGTCGAACTCGCGGTCCACGAGCGTCACGGTCTGGCGCGAGCTGTTGGTGCGGCGCACGAGCATCACGCGCGACTGGCTGGCGGCGGCGGCGATGGGCGCGGTCTGCGACTCGGTGTCCTCACTCAGACTCTCGGAGAAGCTGTCGGCGGGCGCGCGGGCGTCCGCGCCCTCCCCCGGCGCACGCGCGCCCAGCGCCGCCAGCAGCTCCCGCCGCAGGAACTCGGTCGCAAAGCTCGTTCGCGCCATGCTGCTTGTGACTTGCAAAATGTATCGGCGATATGTCGTACTTAGACGGAAATTCGAATTCAGATTTGTGTACATGTACACAATTGGTAGTGTGAAATACACCAATGGCCGCTCGATCCTCGACACTCGATCCCCGAAGAGCGCTCTGGAAGTCGGCGCATCAATCATGATGGGCTGGAGGTGCGTCGCCGCGCGGGGGCTGCGCGCCGCCTGGGCCGCCCCCGCCGCTGCGGTGCCTCGCGGATCCATGGGGCTGCGCTCCAAGGCCGGCGGCGTGCAGCCTCCGCTCGTCGCGGGGGCCAGGGGCGCCGCGATGCCACTCGCTCCGCCCGGCTCTGCGTCAGGATCGGCTGCAGCGGCGCTCAGGAGCAAGCGCGGCCGCGTGGGGAAGCCTCGCTCGGGCGCCTACGTGCTGCTGGGCAGGTACCAGGTGGACCGGCTGCTGAAGCTCAAGGAGAGCAATGGTGGGGGCGCTGCAATGGTCGCAGATGCATTGTCGACCAGCGCTAGCTGATGACTTACTCTCTCTATCATTCGTTGATGTTCCACAGCTCTGAAGGCGGCCAAGAAGGCGGCGGAGGCGGAGGCCAAGGAGGCAGTCGCCGCGGCAGAAGCAGACGCCAACCATCGACTGCGCAACTCGCTGGTGAGGTTTGTAGGGATGGCTGGGTGCTAGACTCTCTGTGCTGCACTTTGGCAAGGGTCCAGCTGGCAGCTTGTCCTGTTGCGGTGCTGCAATGAATTAACGCGCGGTGATTTCTCGGTGGTTTCGGCGGTGATGCTGGATGCAGGTGCTGCGCTTCAGTAACGAGAACTCGTACCTGAACTGGGCGAGAAACGGCGTGCTGTCCTCGGCCGTCGGGGTGGCAATGTACGCGCAGGAGCACCACCGCGGAGCTCAGTTGAGCGGCGCAGGTGAGTCTGCTGTCTGTGTCTGGCAACGAGTGTTGGAAACCGTGGAGAGAGGCAATACTAACTTTAATCCCTGTGCAGGCCTGCTGCTCCTGGGCTTCGGATACATTGGCGTGGGCACGGCAAAGTATATTTATTACATTTTCCGCTTCCGCCACGTCATGGAGCTGTCCTGGGCAAGCGTCTTCGGAACGATTTCCCATGCGGCGTGGGGGCTGGCAATCTGGCTGACGGCAGTCGCCTCCTTCCTGGTGCGTGGCCTGTGATGCTGAGGCTCATTGCCAACGAAGGGTTAATACTAACTAACCTTCGTGCGTTCTACTTACTTGTGTTGTTACCCCAACAGGAGAGTGTGCCTCTTGAGCTGGATGCGATGCTGCTGACGGAGCCCATCGCGAGTTACCTGCCATTCCGGATTCGACAGGGCCTGATCGAGACGTACAGCCTCCACCTGGACGACCTCGAGCACCACAACGATGAGCAGGAGCGCGTGATGCGTGCAATTCGCGGCGACCGGGAACCGCCCGAGCTGGCCCAGATCGACGAGGGCGAAGAGCTGCCTCCTCAGCTCGAGGCGCAGCTGATTGAGCAGCAACTCCACACCGCTCCGGGCCCGTCGGTGGTGGGGTCTGTGCCTCCAACTTCCTAAATCATCCCCGACAAGTCTTCCCTGTTCTGCATGCTGTCCGCGTAGCTGCGCTGCCATGCTGATTGGCGTGCCCTGGCGCACTGTAGACAGGTGTGGTGTGCTAGAGTGAAACACGGTATCCATCTGACAACGACGCTGTCCTCTACATACTGTTTCATGCTTTTGTTTTCATTTTCCACATTCGTCCCCTGCCACTCCAATTATTGCGAGCTACCAGCAGCGGCGCTGTCTTGCATCTCCTGCTCCTTATTACGGCTTGATCGCCTCCTCCAGCGGGATGTCGAAGTCCGGGTTGCGGCGCAGCGTCTTGCCGTCCCACGTGAGGTTGATGGCCGGGTAGGCGCTCTCGCCCTTGGCGGCCTCAATGATGGGAGCGGCCACGAACACGTCGCTCTCGGGCGACTTGGGCAGCGAGAGGCCGTGGTCCACGAGGCCCTTGAGCACCGCCAGGATCTCCTTGTCGCTCTTGCCGGGCACGGGCACCTTCTTCTCCTTGCCCCAGTCGAACCGCGCGTACACGAACGGTTCCATCTCCTCCGCCTCGCGGTACACGAATGGCGTGTTCGGGTTCAGCATCTTGAGCTCGCCATAGTTCTTGCGGAAGAACGTGCTGCGCAGTAACGAGAGAACCACCGGAACGACGTCAGTCTAACAAACAACCTGCTGCTACGCGAGGGGCCGCCGGGGCCCGCCGAGCGAGGCCGAGGGAGAGAGAAGCGCGAGACGCACCGCAGGCCCGCGCTGCTCTGTGAGGTGTCGCAGGCCACGAAGCGCAGCTCTTGGATGGAGCGAGAGATCTGCGCGCGCCAGCTCATGTCTGTCTGCTGTCCTGGTGTCGCTGTGGGCGTTGTGCGGGCTTGTGGCCGCACAATTCGAGGTACACAATTCGTGATTTGGTCTGCACAATTTCATGTTTGGACGGGTACAATTCGAGATTTGGTCCAATGGCTTCTTTTAACCCTTTCGCGAATGACTTGAAATTGTATACTATAATAGCTTAAGTGTAATCGAACTAAAACGTGCCAAAATGGCGCGTTTTGGTTGTCCCATCCTGTGCCGCAATGCTTGTGTTTGAACCCTGCGCTTCCCGATTTACGGGATGAGCTAATTGGCTGAAATTCAATAATTGTCCGAACGACGCAGTCATTGGCTAATCGGTTTGGCTTTATACGTAATTTATGGAAGATAGATCTGCCCTGTTTGCTTTGGCAGGGCCGCGCTGTTTGCTGTGTAGCTGCTCGCGCAAAGCAGACGTCACTTTATCCACTTCGGCCCCCGTACATCGACAAGTAGTGAAAGCTGCATCTACCATTATGCGGTAGCATCATCGAGTAGCCAAGACCGCGTAGGGCGCCGAGCGCACGACGCTTTGCACCTTCATCAAGGAAGCGAGCGGTACTGACTCAACACCGAGTCCTGTGTACTCAAGTATACTGTACTACTCGGTACGTGAGCTCCTGATAGCCCGGCATTTGAGAATCAATAGCATAGCGGTATTGCGCATGGTGCCCATGTAGGCTTAGCACTTAACGCAAGTTCCAAACCTAGAACTACTTTTAATTTTTTTGCACATTGACTAGGATTGTCCTTCCTGCTCAGCCAGCTAGATCTCGCCTGGCCAAAAACACGTACTAGAAGCCGATCTGCAAGTGCAACACGGTGTCTGGCATCCTGCAGCAAAAGCAAAACAAGCTCAGACTGGAATTGTATAGTGAAACCCATATCAATGCACATACTTATATTTTGCTCGCTCCTATTCCTCACGTTGTCATGTACTGGTATACATATAGCTGTTGTTGGAAGGATTGTTATCAAGACGCTTTTACCACCACTTGGGCTGTATTAGATGTTACTAGAGATATATTGTGTTGTTGGTGGTACATCAGTCTTGAAACGTACAATCTAGGTGTACAGAAGCTCGTTAGTGGCATGGTTGAAGGCCTAAGGCGCGATTTTTTTGCGACGATAGATATTGCGCTGGCGAACACGTACATTTACGAAAGCTCTACCAAGTTTACGTCTTTTGGCACTCACTTCAACGTCTGGTATGTTCAGTGATTGTATCGGGCTACAGCGATCAACAGAGTAACGTCGTATTTCAATACACTAGTTCTTGGTCATACAGCCAGAGTACAAATAGAGTCACTGCATTATTGCCTGGAACTATTCACGCAAACACGCGCCATAGCAGTGTCGGAGACCGGCACCACGGTAGGTTTTCAACCCAGGTGCAGCCGTCCCCATCACTGTTACTACTCAACTACTCAGGTCTTATAGCACTCAAGTGAATGAGTGTCTCGAGAGAGATTTAACTTTGATCTGGCACTAAACACAGAGACGTCTGAAGAACTACTTACTGGTTCATACTCTTCATATCTAGTTATAATAACTACAAAGCCGTCTCTACCGGAAAATACGGAGCACTTGAGCGCTTATGCAAATGTAAGTAGAACTAACAGGAGTATAGATTGATGGCGGCAATCCGCCAGGTTGGTGCAGAATGAGCGCCTGTCATTGGGCAAGTTCCACACTACAGCGTTACGCTGGGCGCCGTGTTGTCCTTGTTACTTGCTCAGGAAATGTAAGATATTCTGCATTGACAACTGCATCTACCTTAGTCCCTCTTCTATACGGGGTTTGTTGCTCGCATGGCTATAGGACCCGCCCGAGGATGCATCGTAGTCTACTTTGCTTGACAAGTGAGTACGGCATTTCCGCCAATGTCTAGATTAGTAATTTACGAAACTCGCAGCCTTCAAGTTGGCAGGATTGGCTATAATTGAACAGAGTAGTCCGACAATGGTCGAAGGGTGGTAGCAAACTCAAAACGGGCCATTTTGGCACGTTTGAACGCCATTTTGGACCGGTTTGGCGCAAAAGGGTTAATCTGTACGTGTTACAGATACTTAAATTAACAGATTCTGTATAGTAACGAATACTTCTCCTGGGCCACCTAAGGGGCTGGTTGAGTTCTTGGTGTTTGGTGTCTGGTGTGTGCATTTGACTCTCTCCTATCCGTGTCCCTGGTTTCGGGAAAGCAGCTCATTCTGGCTATGTGAGTATTTCGGGTGATGTTTTCGGACGTGATGGCAGCACCTCTGGGCTCCCCCAAATAGGACAAAAAGGTATAAACAGCCACATCACATGTGCAGAAGCCCCTGCACTAGCCGCCCCGCTACTGTTCTCCGTATCTACCGGGCCCCATGCGCTCACTCGATCTCGTTCATAGCGGCCGCGCCATTTCTGGCTTTTCAGAAATCCAAAAATTTTGTGTGAGATGCCTGTCCTTTCTGTTGGTGTTGGCCCCAACACGACTCCGGGAGTCGTGTCGCGGTCAACACCATTGAAAATAATTTCAACCAATCAGATCAAACCGTGTTGCATGTTTATGTTATGCCTTCCCAACACACCAAGAACTCAACCAGCCCCTAAGAAACAACATTGAGGTTTTTAGTATAGCGAGGTTTTTTCAGGGCTCATATTCATTTGTCAAAAATACGTTAGGGTTAGGTTACTTAGCGCGCGCTAAAACGTCGGGGGGGGGGGGGGGGCACCACACAAACCAAGTTCCCGCCAAGCCCCGAGCACTCAACATCACAATGGGACGTCACCCCAAGCAGCCCAACCTGTCCTCTCAGAAGAAACTCGCCATCCTTCTCCACCTCTCGAACCTAGCCGTGGGTGGCCGGCTCCCCTTAGGCGCCAAGGCCGCCACCAGCCGTTACTTGTTGTGTCACCGGGACACGGTCGCGCGCATATGGGACTTGCGCCACACGCCAGACGTGCTGCTGCAGCCAAATCGCCGCCGATCAAGCGGCATCCACCACCCCGACATCGCCACCAAGGTGGCAGCAGTGCCGTTGCCTCTTCGGCAGAACCAGCGGTCCCTTGCTGCCGCCGTGAAGGTCTCCCGCACCACCCTCCGGCGCTACCTTAAAATGGGGTTATTGCGCCGGAGGGTTTCAACTGTCAAGCCTCGTCTCACGCCTGAGCACAAGAAACGACGTCTGGCATTCGCACTACGCCACGTTCGGCAACCCCCAGGTATGAGCATTTTTTTATTTTGTACAAGCGGTTGGATATATAATAACCTTGTTGCTGTATTATTCTCTTATTTTGTACAGGTCTTAGACGGCCAATTTTCGTCGATATGTACGATGTCGTACATATCGACGAAAAGTCGTTCAATAGGTATAAAGGATCAACCCACTACTACATGGCACCTTGCGAAGATCTACCCCACAACACATCGGTCAACAAACGGTATATAGGTAAAGTAATGTTCTTGGCGGCAGTCGCTAGGCCCCGCTATGATTTTTTCCGCCGTAAGTTTTTCGATGGAAAAATAGGCATTTGGCCTGTGGTTGAGCGTGTACAAGCAAAACGGACTTCGGTTAACCGTTTAGCTGGTACCTGGGAGGCTAAAAATGTTTCAATGACTTCGGACGAGTACGAAAATATTTTGGTGACAAAATTATTTCCAGCAATTCGCCCGAAGTGGCCAGGTTTGTCATTATTTTTGTATTTGAGTGTTTATTGTTAAAGCTAACGACATGTAGATTAATTCTATTTCATGCAGGAGGCAGAAGTCGGCCAATTCGTGTGCAGCACGACAATGCGAATCCTCACGCAGCGGCTTCGAGGGCAGCAGTTCAACTAGCCGGGCAAGAACGTCCATGGGATATTCGCATGGAGTATCAGCCGCCCAAGTCGCCGGACCTCAATGTTTTAGACGTCTCAGTCTTCTCCTCGATCCAGTCGGTGCAATACCAACAGCCTACCTACAAGATGGACGCCCTCATTGGGGTAGTACTAGCTGCGTTCGGGCAGTTGCCGAGTCGAACGCTGGACAAAAGCTTCGTAACGCTCCAAAAGGTGATGGAGTTTATCATCAAGGCTGCGGGTGACAACAATTTCCAGCTACCTCGCGTGAGCAAGCTGTACATCAAGAGAGGAATCATACCAAGCTCAATTGCATGTGATTCCACTGTCTACGAAGCCGGCAAAGTAACATTAAAACAGTTGCAATAAAATCTAAAATAATTCGCCCATCAACTGTTTAATTCTTGGTTTAATTCGGAGCCCACCTTGATTGGTTGAAATAGGAGCGCGTTAAATGTTTTTCGTGACATATCTACTTATCAGGGTAAAAAACCTCACTTCTTTAGGCGCCTGTACGATGCTATCCCTACCTCGCCAGCGTTCAGATAAGCGTTGAATACAATCGCCCAGTCGTGTAGATTGACCACGTATGCGCTTTGTCTATTATCGCCAAATATTGACGAGGATGCGCAAAAAACCTTATTCACTGCGTATGAGCGTGTTCAAAATTAGTGTTATTTCGCTCAAATCGCTTGTTATTGAGCTTTAAAAAATACAGTGGGGTGCAGCGTGAGCCCGGCTTTATTTTAAGGCCCTGCTTGCGTATAAGATGCAAGAACAGACTGAGATACGACGTCGGGAACGAGTTGTTGTTTCTTAGGTGGCCCAGAAAAGTATAAGACAAAACCCGTATGATGTCAATTGCTTAAACCTGGTAGGTTTTATTGTGCCTTTCACTTATTCTGCCGTGATAATTCTGGCATAACTCAAATCCGTTATCGACCTTAATTATGCCCCGAGTTAGCTAATTCCCATGTTAATTCCGGGTCGTCCCTCCGTGGCCGAATTAGGAGCGGCGATGGTGAGGCCGACTCAAGGCGGAATAAGCTAATCCAGCCTTCGTTAGGCGGAAACAGAGCGATTGGCGGTTTCCTATCCGCCAATCCATGCCATTCTGCTCGTATCTCCGTCGATTAGCTCTCAAATGCTGATCGCGGAGATTAGGGGAGGCGCTCACAATCTTAGGCATAATTAGCACTAAATAAGCGTTGATCACCCTTTTATGACTCTAATTCCGCCTGAATTGACAGCTCACCCGCCAAAATACGTGAAAGACACAATAGGTTTTGAGAAGGTAAAGCTATACTATAAGTACGGATTTTAGCATGGGACATAGAATAAGTGATGTATTGGATGCCTGCCAAAAGTATATCAAACCGTCGACATATCTGCGGAGTACTGGTTTGCGGGCTTTGGCCCGCGGTGTTCGCAGTTCGGTCTTTTTTTACTGTATTCCAAAACCTGCACAGTAGAAAACTTTATTTACTACTACTAGTACTATGTAGTAGCACTATGCTTGCCGCAGAAGAGCGTTGCATGAAGACGTTCTTGAATTTTAGCGCTTGCTCTAATTTTTGTACTGTGAAATATCATGCGTCCATTTGCTGGATGGCTTACGCTGCTCGATCTGCCGTGGCGGATCTACGTGAACTCACACTATTGGGCTGCTACCGCGGGAGTCCCCGTATGCGGCGCTGCAGCAGTGCGCGGCGACGGGCGTAGTCAGCCGTCATAACCGCAAATTTCATTTCATTGCATGAACTCACACTAGCGTTACTTCTATTCATGGTACATACTGCACAGCTTCAAGCTGCCAGAATGAGCTTCGGTTCATGTTGAATGTATAATGTGTTTTTTTTCTGGGGTTATTCGGGCTATATGTCCAATTTTGACGCCTGCAACTTGATTTTGTAGAATTGCTATACTGATTTCAATGCCGTTTAGGTCTCCTCACTTCAAAGTCGACTCTCAACAAACAGCCTGCACCCACGACCATTAATCAATAGCGATAATTTTGTTTTACTCAACGACGGTTTATAGTTGCTACTGCTGTGGCGTCCGACATGCACATACGGATATCGTATCTTAGAAGTGACAGCCACATGCCTAAACTAACTTAGCCGATACGACGGCGACCTACCTATTGCTCGCTTGCTGCCCCGATTCGGTCGATTCCTCACAAATTGCATTGATTGCCTGATCACCCCTCTTTATTATTGCTGCTGCCTGGTTAGCTTGTCGCCGAAAGCATGCTTTGAGCTGTAATGAACGCTGCTATGCTGTAATACAATTGCTGTACAACTGTCATTGCTGTTGTTTCAAATAGCTCTTTAACCGATAATGTAACATAAAGCCTTATGCTGCATTATCTCAAACATCCGCAGAGGCGCAAACGACAGTTCTTACGAACTGCGGATATGCCGGTCATAGATCCCGCGAGGCCCAGATTACATGTCGATAGGCTGCCCTACCCCTATGAATATGTCGTGTAGCCATCTTAAAGATTTAACTTGTTATTTGTATACTTTAAGTCGACCATCACTCTACCGTCATTCGGGCGACATACTGCCTCGTTTATATCTTCCTGCCGCCAACTTGAAGTTGCGCTCACTTTTGAAATAGCCTCCGAAGGCGCGAAGACAGCAAACGATCTCCGGTACGTGAGCTGCAATTGCAGTAAGTGCTACTGGCTGTTGGCTAACACCGTGTGTTACAGCAGGAACGATGGTGCATCTGACGCACTCCGCGATCCACTGGAAGCTCCGATGCATCGTGGACTCCTCCTCCTCCAGCGACGAGAACACGCCGCCGAACGTCAGCAGCGCCCGTACCATGGGTGCTGACGGCGGCTCCAGCGCGACGGGTACGGCGACGCCGCCCTGGCTCACTCCAGAGCGGACCAAGCACCGATCCAAGCGCGTGACGAACCCGCCGGTAACGCCAGAGACGCCGACAGCCCCGCTGCCAACTTCGGGGGCGCGCACAAGCCCGACGACGTCCTCGCTCGTGCTCCTGGAAACGCCTCCAAGATCGCTGCCGCGCGCCACGACAAGCACAGCGCTTCACCCTCGCCAAGGGCGTCAAGCACGCCAAGCCGCTGTCGCCCCGTACTCACGCCAGCGCTCGGGGCCCCGCCATGTGCCGCGCAGCCAGCGCACGGTCCCCAGCCATCAGCCACGCAGCCAGCGCTCGGAGACCGAGCGCACGGACTACATTCGACGAGCGACACGGGCAGTGCCGGCGGCTGCGCCCCGTGCTCAACTGCAGGCGTCACGGCCGGGGGACGTATTCGCGCCGGCACGGTGGCCGTACGCCATTGCTCACTTGCGAGAGCAATACAACCCGTTGGCCACCGTCTTCCCAGCGGTCCAGCCATTCGACTTTTGCGGTTGCTGGAATCCCTGCCGGACCGACAGCTGCCGCAACGCCCTCGTCAACGTGTACTGCAATGCCCGTTGCTGCCCGTACGGGGGCAAGTGCGGCAACGGCTTGGAGGAGTCAAGCAAGATCTTCCTCGGCCGCAACTTGCGCACCCAGCAGCTCGGGGTTGTCGACGCCGAGGACATCAGCGCCGGGGAGGTGCTCGGCCAGTACCTAGGCGAGATCGAGCACGTCAGCGTGTCTCGAGCCAACCGCCGACGCAACAACGACTACCGTCTCCTGATGAAGCAGCGGACCGAGAAGCCGACGTACCCGATCTGCGCTGCGATTAATGCTGAAGGGATTGATGCGCTTCCTGAATCACTCGTGCGAGCCTGCAGCGGAGTTCAGGGAGGTGTCGAACGGGCATCGAACGACGGTGGTCGCGGCGACGACGCGGCGCATCTACCGTGGCGAGGAGGTAACCATCGACTACGGCGACGACCTCTGGTTCGTGTGCCGTTGCGAGCGAGACGGCTGTCGCCACCGCAACATCCAAGACGAAGAAGACCCGTGAGATGACAGCAGCGTAGCAAGGTTGCTAAGGAGCGAGGAGCATCGCGTGAAGCAACATGCATGTATGAGTGAATGGACGACTGAATGCAGGAACGTGTTTGAAAATCGAGTGTATTGTGGGGACGAAGTGCTGCTAGACTACGGGGATGCTCCGACCACTGTGAGTGTGATTTGGCGCCAAGACGGCTTCGTTCGAAAGATCTCGAGCAGGCTTCCTGCTGCTGCATTTGGCATTTTGGGCGCGAAGCTTTCGCGCGCTCCAGGTTGAAGCTACCAAGAGCAGCATCCTTTTCAAATTGGTGGCGGTGGTGGCATGGTGCTGGTCGAGTTGCCGCCGCTTCTCGGCGCACTCGTTTCTCTCACTTTCGCTTTTGCCAAGCAACGAGCACCCTCCACCACGACGCATACTCGCCCCGCCCCAAGCTTCAATTCCGCGCGCGTCACGCCCTGGTACGCTGCCCCACGCGCGATTTGTTGATGCCAAGCTTGCTGGCCGAGTTGTTCAACTTGTTGTGCATGTAGATGGTCCGACAAACCGGAAACCCCAACTAAACCACGGCGGACGTCGACCGCCTCTTGCTGCTGATCGAGAACGAGCTTCCGCTCGGACGAGACGAGTGGGAGCGTCTAGCGGCGTCGTACAACGCCAACAGACCTCGCGGTGCCCCTGAACGAGACTTTGAAAGCCTCCGCCGGAAATTCAAAGTCTCTACAGCGACTGGCACGCCCAACATGCCGCCGCACGTCAAGAAGGCCAAGGAGGTGAAGCTGACGATCGACGAGAAGGCCAACGTCATCGAGATGGATGACGAGGCCGACGAAGATCGCCCCATCGAGCCCGACTTCTGCTTCGAAGCGGACCCCGACGAGAGCTTCTACGGCGACGACGACGCCGATGGAAACGCGTGCAAACCGCCGGCCGGCCCAGCACTGAAGGGTCGACGTGCACCGACGAGTCCGTCGGGCTCGACTCCGCCGAGTCCGAATCGCCTAGTCTGGGCGAGTTTCAAGAGCTGCTTGCGGCGCCACTCACGAGTGGTGGGTCCGGTGACGGTGCACGTACACCGCGACCGGCGCCTCCTCCAGCAACGTCTACCACGCGCCGTGCGGCAAGCAGACTGCCGAAGCCACGTCGAACGGCTGTCAGCTCAGCTGCTGCCAATGTGAGCCCACCGGCGGCTCCGCAGCAGACACCGCTCGCTGCTGCTCGCAGTCAAGAAGCGGAGAAGTACCCGAAGCTCGTGAACTTTTCGAACCGCTTGGGCGGGCAGGACCTGACAGCGTTCAGTGACACCGTCGGTGCCAAGCGTGCGCTCGAAGAAGACAAGGAGACCATGGAGGCAAGCTTTGCGAAAGCGAAGCGGATTCGCGCCTTGAGGACGTCCACTGCCCTCAAGACCAAGCTTGCCAGCCTCGAAGCCGCTGCGAACAACACGGGCGGAAGCCTGCTCGAGACGATTCTCCTTCTCCGTGAGGAGAACGAACGCAAGGCCGAAGAACGCCGCGCTGAAGAGGACAAGCGTCGCCGCGCCGTAGTCGCTGCTCAAGAGGCTCGCTACCTTGCTGACAAGACCGAAGCCCAGGAGCGCCGTCGTCAAGAAAAACTGGAAAGAGAGGACCGAGCTCGTCGCGACCGTGAGAATGCGCGCGCTCGCACGCAGGAGCTGATCATGCTGATCAATGCCATTAAGAAGAGCGCGTAAACAAAGATGGAGACGAAGGAAGGAGTTGTTGGTTCTGCACCTCGCAGCATGGCGCATTCATATTGTAGTAGCGTTGCATTTATCTCAAAGCCGTTGAATCAACAACGTTTCATGTACAACATCTTCATCTTCATTCAAGTCGTGCTCACTGCTAAACTACATCGATCTCTAACTTGCGAAAAGCACCATCTTCCACGATATCAGCAGCAAGTCCTACAACAACTTCACATCATCCGTTCAGCATTAGTGTACTTGCAAGGACTTCGAGAAAACAGTTCAACGCCACGCAAAATATATTGTTGCCACGCTACTTGCTATGAATCGCTCACTACTTAGCCAACCTGAGTCGGCACCTCCATCTCGCCAGCAAACGTGGTCTGGATCTGCGAGATCCCCACCGTTCGGACCCTGTATTTGGCCATGCGAAACAAGTTGTCCAGACGAAGTCCTCGGAGCTTGGGGTCGTACGGCAGTGGCAGGTTGAGTCTCGAGTAGACCTTCTGCACGCTTCCCATGCCCCACTCGGCCGCCTGGCGGACCGAGGTGATGGCATTGTGAAGGATGCGCGCCGATGCCCTCAGCGAGGGCAGGATCCGCTCGAGGTCTCCGTCCTTGAGGGGTGTGAGAATGCGCCCCGCCATAGCTGTCGAACAGGGGAAAGCGGAGTCGGAGACGACGTTCATCCTCGAGTCCGGGCAAAAGGCTGGATTGAGTAGCTTCAACCTAAAGCCGAGCGACGTGTCCGAGTCATTCCATGGCCCCGGACAGTTGTGTCGGCTCCAGATATGCAGCCGTCGGCCGCAAAGCAGATAGTTCCTGTAACGAAAACAGAATGTAGCCATCCATTGTACATAGCATTTTGAAGATCTGCGTCGGAAGGTTGCTGCACCTGCAGCATATAGCCAACAATATGGGTTAGGACGGATAGGATCGAATGAATACAACTGCATACGTACTTTGAAGTTCTTGCCATCGATGAAACCAAAAGTGTACTTGAGCAGGGGCTCCCGTGCCTCGACGAGCTTTGCCAGCTCGGCTTGGCGCGTTGGTGATGGCCACGAAATGCGCGCCGGAGCGTACCCATGGAGCGCCTTGGACAGCGCCTCCTCTGCACGACACAGGATGCGCGAGAGCGTGCTCGGGGGCACGCCAAAGAGCATGGACAGCGAGCTCTGCTCCATCGAGCCGACGTAGAACGAGAGCACCAGTCCCAGGACTTGATGGTGGTACCGTAGCTTGGGCGGGCGGCCGCGCAACATGGCCTTGGGGATGAAGTAGAAGCGCGAAAACCTTCGCAGCAACTGCTCGAAAGCAGGTCTGCAGCACACAGTCACACGATAGCTACATACAGCTTTGTATCATTTAACTCAATCAATACATGTACCTGGTGAGACTCGTCGCGTTTATAAAGTTGACATCGCTCCCAAATCGGTAGAGGAGCATCCAGGCCGAGTTGCATGGTGCCTCGAGGCACTGTGCCGTCAGGTAGTGGCGACTTCGCATGGCTGCCCGCCACGCCTCTTCCAGCAGCAAGCGGTACACCTCGCGCCGCGCCTCGGCCAGCTCCCGCCCCTGCTTGAGGAAGGCGTCCGTCACGACGAGGAGGGCGTCCGTGTCCACGCTCGCCATCGTCACTGAGATTGCTTGCGCTCGACGCGCGCGAATCCGAAAGTGACGGAATCTAGAAGAAGTGCGGCAGCAGTGCTGCCGCTTCAGTGTCCGGGGCAAATTGACAGGTTCACATCGAAGTGACTGCATTATCTATAGTGTAGCCACCTGATTCAGGGCAGTAGGAACCGGACGTAGACAGAAGCAATAAGACGCTTTTGGTGAAGCTTTCACGCGATATGCCGACATATATCTTTTTTAAGTCGGGCATATCTGCTGCAGATATGTCGACCGTTTACTATACTTTTGGCAGGCATCCTTTGTGGATTTCACGCATTTTGGCGTGGACGAGCCATTTCGTGACGGTTTATACCAGAGCCCAACACGAATAATCAGGGAGCGAATAACAGTTTGAACACGTTTCGCGAGTTGGAAGACGAGTAGAGATATAGCAAGCGATTTGTCGAGCTCTTTTAACGAATGGCGGCTGCAGCTCCTGCCATTCGTTACAGTATTTCAAGCCACTAAATCATCTCTGGGCTGGCGTGCAATCACGAAATCGAGCGACCTTCGTTGGCCTGTTACCCTTGTTTATGCCTATGACGTAGAAATTGTCGACGCGGACAGTGTTCTAGGCGTGTCGGCGTGCTCGGTGTAGAGATAGCATGGTTGGTTTCAAAGTAAAGAAAGCGCTGAAGGAGTTGGAGAAAGTAGCGAACAGCTAGATGGCCGTGTATCAATTTTGTTGGGCAATATGCTGAGTCCCACCCGTGTTTGTACATCTACGAGCTGCGTAGTGCGCTTAAAGGTCGATTTCCTACACTACGAAACGCTTCCGTGGCGTTTTTACCCTATTGATATGCTGGAATATGGGAGTCCGTTTGCTTTGGCGCCTAAGTCAAGCGCCATAGCCGCCCACGCCCACACCGGGGCCGTAGACACCAGGACCGTAGACGCCGGGAGCATAGACTCCAGGCTCGTCCTCCGATAAGCGCTTGTACTCGTGTTGGCGCGCATTTACCGTCGATTTGACGTAGATAGCGTCGTCGGCAGGCGATATCACAGCGGTGTCAAACGCTTCAGCCTCTACTTCAGGACTGTGTAGCCCTCACGCACCGATAGAAGCTTTATGTACAATCCTGCAGTCTGTCAGTGGCTCGCCGACCATGATCGTCACGACAGCGTCTCAGAGCGCAGGTAGCGTGGGTAGTTCGGCCATCATTTCGTCCGTTGGCAGGTAGGTGTCTGTGGTGGACGGTACGGCGAAATGCATAGTTTTTGCACAACGACTTCTTTATTTACTTAAGTAGTCAAGACGATTTATGGGACGAATAGATGGCGCAAAATTCGTGAAGGCGATAATAGCTCATGTGAAGCTCATGCGATGGTCCAGGACTATGTAGCACTCCTGAAAGGGTAAGCATTTCATTTTCTACAAACTGCAAACAGATCTCAAGCACGGTAGTTAGGAAAATACAATAGCAAACAGTTTATGCCAAAATCCTCCTATCAAAGCCTTCGCGGTGCCCTAGTGAAGATGAAGTAAAATCTAACCATAACCATTCATGAGCTGATAATTTGTTCTCGAATCTCAGCTCAACATCTATTTTTGAAACTCAACTACATTATCTGCTTGAATACATATATCCCATGCTAGCGCATCGCATGCTTCTATACGCCTTGAGTACTGGCGGCATCCGACGCCACCAGTTTGAACGATTTAGAAAAGTTAACAGCCACCATCTCACCAGTGGCACATCACACTAAATCGTCCTTAAATGACTTAGATCGGGCCCACGCCGAAGTTCTGGCTGGTCGAGCCGAACTTCTTCGCAGACGTGGGCTTGTAGTAGCTGGCCACCTTCTTCGAGTTGGACAGCGCCGCCGACTCGCGGTTGCCCGTCAGCGACCCGCACTTGGACAGCGCGTTCTCGACGCAGCTGCGGCCCAGCGCGGACTTGCAGGACGACTGCGAGTTCGAAGACGGCACGATGATGGCGCCCACGGTCTCGGCGTCGTGCTTGTTCGGGATGGCCGTGTTCTCGAAGTAGTTACCCTCCAGCAGCACGTTGCCGTTGTCGACGACGTCGTACGAGAAGCCCGTGTTGTTGGACCAGTAGTTGTTCACGGCGTGGACGATGGAGTTGCCGCCGACCTTGGGCGAGCGGCCCGACGTGTTGTGCACGTAGTTGTTGACGAGCGTCACCTGCGTCTGCGTGCCCAGGAAGAGGAAGGTCCAGTAGTGGTTGCCGTCGCACGTGGCCGAGTACTGCGTGCGGCCGTCGAACTCGGAGTTGCTGATGGTCATGCTCTTGACACTGGCCGTGCCCGTGGCGACCATCTGACGGCCGAGGTTGGAGATCTTGACGTGGTCGAGCCAGATGCGCTCCATGGGCGTCTTGCCGCCGTTGAGGCCCTGGATGTAGATGGCGTCGCCGCCCCAGATCAGGTGCGGGTTGAGCTGCGTGATGTGGATGTTCTGGATGATGATGTTGTTGCCGTTGAGCCACAGACCCTTGCCCTTGATGACACCGCTCGTGCCGAGGCCGCGCAGCGTCTTGTTGCTCGAGACCACGAGCGGGTTCTTGCTGGCCGCCAGGTCGTACGTGATCTTGACCTGCGTGCCTTCCACGCAGCCGCCCGTGTTGGCCATGCCACCGCTCTGCAGGATGACGTCCTGACCCTTGTAGCCGTTGTTCTTGGCGAGGCAGTCGCGGTTGCTCTTGGGGCGGCAGCCCGTCTCGGTGCGCGTGCCCTCCGAGCCGCGGAAGTCGAAGGTCTTGGTGAGGACGATGACGCGCGGCTGCGAGTCCTTGAGGTAGTTCCTCAGGTCGTCAAGCGACGCCGGGTACACGGGGGCGACATTGCCGCCGCCCGTGGTGCCGGCAGCGAGGCCCGGCGCGGAGCCCGTGGAGATGGAGGAGCCCTTGCTCGTCGAGCTCTGCTTGGGCGACTGCTGCTCGACCGAGTATTGGCTCGAACCGGCCTGCGTACCTTGGACAGCGAAGGCGGCGACGGCGACGATGACGAGGCGGAGGATCTGCATGGCGGGTGCTGGGCGCTGCTGGTGTGTGCGTGCGTGTGCGTATGCAGTGCGAGGCAAAACCGACAATGAGCTGCAGTAGCGAGTGGCACCGGCAAGCGCGCCTGCCTCACGTGAGTCAAGGGTGGTCGGCTGTTGCGCGCCGATGGTGTGAGACTGCATGTCAGCGACTACATGAACATGTGCAGGACCACAGATTGACGACCCGGTGGGAGGAGGACCAGGCCAAGTGGTTGCGGGGAAGTGTTACTCTTACGTGATCCTGCCTGCTGGGATCGCGGCAGGCCCACTGCGGTGCGATGTGTCAGCAAATGCTCGAGCTCGCTCGGCTGGGAGAAGCCACTGTCCACCTTCATCGTTTGGCACTCGGACAGTAAAACTACAGCAGTGCGAACGCTTCCTGGTTGTTGATGTGACACATGCGCTAGGCGTCCCTAGAAAGCTTGACGCTAAAGTCCTCGGCTCACGTGTGCACTTACGGTACCGTGACTGCTACGTCACTGGAGCCAGAGTTCGTTGTTCGCCTGGTGAACGTAGCACATCCGATGTGGTGCATCGCTCCACCAATGTGTAAAATTCCTACGTGCGTCGATAGGGCCACAAGAACGACCCTGCGTATCGTGTTGCCCTTGGGCGTAACTATTGTAGCAAGTTCTTATGTACTTAAGTAGCGAGATGCAGACAACGTGGAATAGTCCCCTCCCAGTGTTAGATTTCTAAGCTCACAGCAAAACCATTTCGAGGACACGAATACACGATTTAACGCGAAAGTCTTGCGGCGAAACGAAATAAATCCACGAAAAACGCAAAATGCGTTAGTCGTACCATTCCGTCGGATTTGACAGCATATTAATTCGGTTGTCAGCAGTGCTAATATGTGCATGTATGTCCTACTGAGCATTGCAGTGGTGTGTATTTCCTACGGGTTCGTTTTGACGGCGACTGCTCCACAGTTTTACTGCCCAACCACTTGCTGGCAGCAAGTTGCTGCACGTGCCGGGAAGCTATTCTGCGTTAGGTAGGTAAGTAAGTTAGCGTGATAAAGCGCTGACAAGCAGCCTCACATCTGTTAATTCACATCTTGTCGAACGTGCTGTAGACGTGGACAATCGACCTTATGGTCGCAGCGAAATCTCGCGAATGACGGTTCTTTGTTAAAGGGACCCCGCCCGCTTCAACAAACCGCGTCACCTTAGACGCTGACCCCGTACAAAGAGCTACATGTACCGGTATCCTGCTTGACGTCCGGGGTAACAATTTGTTACTAACAAATGAACGAAGAATCCACCACACTGCTGTCCACAGGATCGCATTTCACAGTTACATCTGTGTCCTGTGGTGCGCACTGATGCGTCCTCAGGGGCACGCTTCATTGATGAGAGTGGATCCAGGTAGCCTGGCAGGCTGCTGCGTCGTCAGGAAACGTTTCCAAAGAATGGACACATGGACGAACTAAACAACAACGAGCGATAAAATGTAGATTTCGTCGGGGGGAGGGCAACCCAGCAACAAGCCGTGCAACGCAGGCGCGGTGTTTGACTCGCATCGACCCACACAAGTCGCTAGGCGCCAAAATCCATATCTTTACCCTTGAACGGATAGTTCTATTTTGTAACAAAAAACTTTCTGCGCAAACTTACAAACGCCAAATTATGCCCTCGCAGGTATTTCATAGCTTAATTTTGGCAATCTATTGGTTCGCCAACGAAATAACTACCGCTCATCGATACCGGTGCGTCCACAAGTGTTGTTATCTCCGACTCTTGGAGTTGGCCTGGCATGCCACGGCAAGTCGGTAGCCGTTGTATTTCTTGTACTCGTATTTGCTCTGCCATTCTTTTAAGAATACGTTAACAAGAGGTTCGAGTCCTCCATGTCCCCATTGCCCCCCTTCCCCACACCACCACCACCATACTGTTGTCGGCATCGTTTCAAAACCATCAATGAAAGCGTGCTCTCTTATCCAAACTGCACCATCAGTGATCTGTCTTCAGTTGCGTACTGATGCCATCATGACGCAACTGAAGACAGATGTAACTGTGAAAACAGATCGCCCGTGGTGGATATTCGTTCATTTGGTTTCTCGGACGGCGGGAATAGTTCTCTGTACCAGGGCCAACAATTAGCTGCCACAGTTTGTTGATGGGGACAAAACTCTTCATTG
Source organism: Phytophthora sojae (assembly GCF_000149755.1). Classification (NCBI taxonomy): domain Eukaryota; phylum Oomycota; class Peronosporomycetes; order Peronosporales; family Peronosporaceae; genus Phytophthora; species Phytophthora sojae. The sequence goes on from NW_009258117.1 coordinate 8,638,766, forward strand.
AAGAGGTTCGTACGCTATCGGTTCGCTGCAACCATAAGGCTGGCTGCTTCGACTTGACGATGTGAGCTAACCGAGTTGGCGCTGCCAGGATTGACTTGCCTACCGGGGTGAGGAAGCTTCGACAGGTTAGGCGAACGGTCGAGCAGCTAAACGGTGGAGCACCCCGACGTTTCCTTCTAGAGTCAATGCGAACTCACTGGTATTACTGTACAGAAACACACACCAGCTCTGTGCGATACTAATTACAGTAAATCCGACGGAATCGTGCGAGGCAATATAGTCTACATGAAGGCAACATAGTCTGCGTTACGCAGGGTCGATATTGTGGGCCTTTCGACACGCGTATTCTGATACAAGTGCATTTATGGTAGGACGTACCAGTGGATATGCTACGTTGGCCATACGAACAGCAAACTAGAGACTGGTGTGACTCAACGCAGCAGTCACTACAGGTGCACGCTTGAGCCGAGAACTTTAGCGTCAAGCTTTCTAGGGACGCCTAGCGCATGTGTCACATCAACAACCAGGAAGCGTTCGCACTGCTGTAGTTTTACTGTCCGAGTGCCAAACGATGAAGGTGGACAGTGGCTTCTCCCAGCCGAGCGAGCTCGAGCATTTGCTGACACATCGCACCGCAGTGGGCCTGCCGCGATCCCAGCAGGCAGGATCACGTAAGAGTAACACTTCCCCGCAACCACTTGGCCTGGTCCTCCTCCCACCGGGTCGTCAATCTGTGGTCCTGCACATGTTCATGTAGTCGCTGACATGCAGTCTCACACCATCGGCGCGCAACAGCCGACCACCCTTGACTCACGTGAGGCAGGCGCGCTTGCCGGTGCCACTCGCTACTGCAGCTCATTGTCGGTTTTGCCTCGCACTGCATACGCACACGCACGCACACACCAGCAGCGCCCAGCACCCGCCATGCAGATCCTCCGCCTCGTCATCGTCGCCGTCGCCGCCTTCGCTGTCCAAGGTACGCAGGCCGGTTCGAGCCAATACTCGGTCGAGCAGCAGTCGCCCAAGCAGAGCTCGACGAGCAAGGGCTCCTCCATCTCCACGGGCTCCGCGCCGGGCCTCGCTGCCGGCACCACGGGCGGCGGCAATGTCGCCCCCGTGTACCCGGCGTCGCTTGACGACCTGAGGAACTACCTCAAGGACTCGCAGCCGCGCGTCATCGTCCTCACCAAGACCTTCGACTTCCGCGGCTCGGAGGGCACGCGCACCGAGACGGGCTGCCGCCCCAAGAGCAACCGCGACTGCCTCGCCAAGAACAACGGCTACAAGGGTCAGGACGTCATCCTGCAGAGCGGTGGCATGGCCAACACGGGCGGCTGCGTGGAAGGCACGCAGGTCAAGATCACGTACGACCTGGCGGCCAGCAAGAACCCGCTCGTGGTCTCGAGCAACAAGACGCTGCGCGGCCTCGGCACGAGCGGTGTCATCAAGGGCAAGGGTCTGTGGCTCAACGGCAACAACATCATCATCCAGAACATCCACATCACGCAGCTCAACCCGCACCTGATCTGGGGCGGCGACGCCATCTACATCCAGGGCCTCAACGGCGGCAAGACGCCCATGGAGCGCATCTGGCTCGACCACGTCAAGATCTCCAACCTCGGCCGTCAGATGGTCGCCACGGGCACGGCCAGTGTCAAGAGCATGACCATCAGCAACTCCGAGTTCGACGGCCGCACGCAGTACTCGGCCACGTGCGACGGCAACCACTACTGGACCTTCCTCTTCCTGGGCACGCAGACGCAGGTGACGCTCGTCAACAACTACGTGCACAACACGTCGGGCCGCTCGCCCAAGGTCGGCGGCAACTCCATCGTCCACGCCGTGAACAACTACTGGTCCAACAACACGGGCTTCTCGTACGACGTCGTCGACAACGGCAACGTGCTGCTGGAGGGTAACTACTTCGAGAACACGGCCATCCCGAACAAGCACGACGCCGAGACCGTGGGCGCCATCATCGTGCCGTCTTCGAACTCGCAGTCGTCCTGCAAGTCCGCGCTGGGCCGCAGCTGCGTCGAGAACGCGCTGTCCAAGTGCGGGTCGCTGACGGGCAACCGCGAGTCGGCGGCGCTGTCCAACTCGAAGAAGGTGGCCAGCTACTACAAGCCCACGTCTGCGAAGAAGTTCGGCTCGACCAGCCAGAACTTCGGCGTGGGCCCGATCTAAGTCGTTTAAGACGACGAGTTACTGTGGCGCTACTCGTGAGAAAGTAGCCGACTGTCTTTGCTAAGCTGCTGTGAGGTAGCAGTTTTGAAAGCGTATATAGAGAAGATGCCGGTGGCAAAACGTAGATGCACCCGAACTGTGTTTAAAAATGTAGATGTTGGCTTAGAAAAGAGGTTTGCGGGGTGACTTCAGATCAAACATGCATATTTCGTTTCGTTTCGCAGTGAGGTACATTGATGTCACTTAACTTCTTTGGCTAACGACAGCTATGGCCTTGTCGGTGGTCGTCTCTAACCGACTGCCCTATGAAACGGCCCTAACAAACCAGAGCCACCTCCACACACTAACGGGTGAAGGCCACGAACTCCGAGGAGTTCTCATCACTGTTCTGCTCCATCCAGTGACCTACGTCGCCGGAAGCGTAGTTGTACACGTCGTCCCACGTCGAACTGGAGCCGCAAATTCGAGTGGGTATCTTTTGAAAACTGCGGCGTGAGTCCATCGCCATGTTGGCGAGGGCGTCCGCCATTCTGTTGTGAGCACGCCGTTACCGCCAGTTTGTCTGCCAGCCGCCGGCTTTGCCAATACAGCGGTTGTAGGTGCTTAGCTCGAGGCGGAGTCCGCGTCTTCTGCTGATGAATGATGAGGTTGCTGTCTCCTACCACATGAAGTGGGGTCCAGCCAAAATGAAGGCACGCCTTAAGCCCCGTCAGTAGCCCCATGTTCTCCGCCACGTTGTTGGTTGTGCTGGCCGCCACGTAGGACATGCTAATGACCCAACAGATCTCATGACCACCGCGTCCGTTTCCGATGCGGACCACTGCAGCACCACTACCGCCAGGGCCGGGATTACCACGCGAGCCGCCATCGAAAAACAAAAGGTAGCGGGCCCGTCCAGTTGGTGCCGCGTCGAGCGTCGGCTCCCACGCGGATATGAGCACACGACGCATCGTTCGGGCCGCCATCTCGAGAACATCCCGCTGAAGACTTCGACCGAGATGTAGATGTACAGTGTCATACCCGTGGCGCAGTCTGGATACGAACAAGGCCCGGTGGTAGTCTTCTGTGACTGTGTTGAGCGGGTCAAAGAACGCCACACGCCACCTCCATACAGCGTGGAAGTAGAGCGCCACGCCGACTCGCCAAGAGCTCTCCATTACCTTGGTCACCGCCACCGTTAACCGGTCAACCGTACTTCGCTCCAGACTGGGGAAGAGGTGCTCTACCATTGTCCACACACCCGCAGGCACCTGAGGAAGGAGTAAGCTAAAACATGACTCCTCGAGACGCGTCCGAGGCATACCCATTGCTAGCCAGCGTTGCGTGAGGACTTTGCGTAGTGATACTGCGGCCGGACACACCCAGAAGATGTGGTGCAAATCAACCCTTGCCAGCCGGACGCACGCTGCATGGGGGCATCCGAGTTGTTGTCTGCTACTGTCGTAAAGAGGGAAGGCATGATTTTTGAGCCGGTACAGTACTTGTTCCCCCCACGGCCCTAGGCCAACAATGCGTCGAAGCCTCGCCCATTCAAGTTGCGATAGCCCCTGCGCCGCTGGTGCACTGGCTTGCTCCCAGCGTGCCCTCCGACGGGTAGCACTTGCATATCCTCGCCGTTGGGAAGCGGCCGCAATGAGATCACGATAGTGTTTGCGAGGTTGTGTCCACCTCCGATTACCCACCCAAAGACAAACCATACGCGAGACTCGTGGGTGAGGCTGGACAGCTACGACACTGACGTCGAGGCTTAACAGGTCGGCCACTTGCTTGATCAACCGCGAGCGACTGGTGACTATCCTGCTTCGTGATGACGAGTCCGCATTCAAACGCACACACGGGGGCACTAAGGGCACAACTGTGACAATGGCAGGATGGTCCGAAGGCGTTGCTATGATCTGGAGCTCAGCACTTCGAGGCCCAAGGTAGAGTAGTCTCGGAAAATTCGTGATGAGTACCAATGCCAGCTTCTCCAGTTGAGATCTCGCTGCAGAAGTCCGCCATTTTCGCCTGAGAAGCAGCGTGAAAATAATCCGGCCCCCACCGTGGCAGCACCAGTGAACATATTCTTTGAAAGGCCGACCACGCTTGGTTAGCCTGCGAAAATCCTTCTGGTGAGCCATTTCCCCTGTACTGCCGTCGTGAAGGCGGAGGTCCTCCAAGGTCGCATACGGAAGCCCCTCTAAGCACTGCCGTCCGAGCTGGGCGAATTCGTCCTGAAGAAACCGCCTGCAGGAAGCAGCTCTCAGAGCAGCGGCCGCGCCTAACACTAGTCGCGGTCCGTCCCAGGTGAGGTTAACCAAATCGAAATGGCACGCGAGATGGTAGAGGGAAGATACCATGTCCGCCCGAGTTGCTACATCCTGGTCTCTTCCGACCGCAGTAATGAGCATCCGGCCGGTAGCCCACATTGAGTGGCGACGCCGAAATCCTGAAGCTGGCGCCAAACCTACTGCCGGAGTCAAGTAGGTAGCAGGGACCAGGGTGCCAGGTGCCGACACTCTGGCAAGCAGTATGTCACCAACAATATGAGCTGTATGTGTCCCCACTACCGCCCAGTTTGAGACTGTGACTGCCGCCATGGCCATCAACTCGACCCTGAGATCTGGCACCACTAGCCCCCCGTGCGTGCGTGGCAAACCCGCGAGATCCGCGTCCAGCCAGGCCCTGCTCCCCTGAAGTTCAGTCGTAAATCACCCATACCAGACGTAGTTCCGCAATTTCTTGGACATTCGATTGATGGTACTAGTGGACGGCCATGCATGCTGTCCTATGTAGAGAGGCTTAGGCACAATAATAGCAGACGCTATCAAGCTTCTCTGATCTACTGTCGTGGTTTTCTGACAGGTCATTACAAGACGCGTTGCAAGCTGTCGTTCCGCGATCGTCCACGTTTTTTCGGGGTCACGGGCGCTGCCAACGTAAATGCCCAGATAGCGGCCTTGATGCTGTGCGTCTTCGAACTTCAGTATCGCAGGCAGTTGAGTATCCGAAGGCAGCCCAGACTTGCTTAACGCGAAGACCATGGTTTATCGTGATTGAGGCTTAATCCAGAGGCAGCACCAAAAGCAGTGGTGACTTGCAGCAGTGTTTCGACTTTATCCGCCGAGGCCAAATAGACTGCGGTGTCGTCAGCATATCCTGCTACCCGGACTTCCACTTCTCCGCCAGTTGATCGCAGGAGGACTCCTTTGAGCTCTGGGTGACGATCGAGTTCTTGATACAGTGCTTCCAGCGCCAAGCAACATGCATATGCATGTACGTATCTTGACAAAACATTGTCAGAAACCGTGTGATCAGCAAATGTTTCCTATCACATATTTTTGATCACACAGGTTTTGACGATATGACCGTTTTCACTGTCATATGGGTTTTGCAAGGGTGCCTTAGGATATATGACGAGGCATAATGGAACTACGACAGTGACAACGATATCTCTTGGCCGCACTGTTCACACCGAGCAATATCCGTCATCACAACTGTCACGACTGCGGGTGCTACTTTTTTTGAGGAACTTTTTTCTAACTTCTGAGGAAGAGCTCACCAAGTCTGAATTCTGGGGAAACTGGGTATCTTTTGGCAAAAGGCCAAAGATTCGGTTTTCTCAGCACGAGGAGAGAGTGCACGGCGAGAGGAATTACCATGATCCAGTAGAAAAGTACTGGATCGTCCCCCAGGCCGACAGCCATTTTCTTCATACAGTAAAAAAATCCTAAGTACGCCCGGCACGTCACTTGCAAACCTATCAACCATTTATGGGCTAACTTCGAGCTCTCGGTTTATTTGCGGGACACCTGAAATAGATACGTGGGAGGTAAGATTTCGAAGGCTAGTGCTAAATAAAAACCAAGTAGACTTGAATAATAACTAATTCTCTAAAGGGTGATTCACAGCTATATTCTGCTGCATTGTGCAAATGTCCAAGTCAAGAGCAAGAAACCCCCCAAACTACGGCTCTGCTCGCTTTTCACTCGACGTGTCTGATCTCGAAGCTGCCAAGGAGTTGGGACTACTCAGGGACGATGTTGCAGTCGAGTCGACGAACCCGACAAGCTCAACGTATGGCTTGGCCTACCAGCTCCGAGAGAATATTGCCAATTCAGTCTTTTCTTCACAAAAAGCAGTCGACAGCAAGTGCAAAGATTTGGCTGTGAGGTGCGGCTTCCAGATTTTTGTGAAGCAGACCAGTGTGAAGGCCGACAACTCCGGTAATGCGAAATTTGCGTGCAAGGCGCTCAATGGAACGCAATATTTCGACCGGACTACACCAGCTGCCCAACTCACGTGTCCGTTTTTCGTGAATGTTCACGGGAAATCGGGGAAGTGGATGATAACCCAGGCAAATTTTGCGCACAATCACCTCAAGTTCGTTGGTAGTGCCAAGGCCCCTTGTGTTGAAGGGTCCATCCCGTTGCCGTCCAAGCCCATGCGGAATACCACGCAGCAGATAAGCAAGCTGACAGCGATTGTCGAGACCGAGATGCTTCCCGCCCACGATGGATCTACGGCTTCTATGTCAGGCGCCGCTATCAGGAATTTTCTGAAATCGAAAGGAGCGGACGTAAGCGCTACATCGGTGTCCAGAATGAAGCAGAAAATTGACGACAAAATTCACGGCGACTTGGTAGAAAGTTACCAAAAACTGCGGGCGTACTTCGAGTTGATGGCGCACAAGAACCCCGCATCGGTTTGGAGAGTGGAAACTGCCGCGGACGGATCGTCGTTTGGTCGAGCGTGCTTCATTCCTAACGCTGGTATTCACATTGCCCAGAACTGCAAAAAGATGGTCGGCTTTGACGGGGTCCACCTTAAAGAGGAAATGCACGAACAGGGCATTTATCTGGTAGCTACCGTGAAAGACTACAACAATCACATCGTTCCAGTTGGACTCGCGCTGGTTTCACAAGAGGACAAGGCCAATTGGATTTGGTTCCTGGGAGCATTCAAGGAGGCAGTTGACTGGGAAAAGATCACGATATTGTCGGATAGACAAAATGGTCTGCTTCCAGCTGTCGCGACAATTTTCCCAAACGCTGGCCATCGATACTGCCTGCGGCATATCATGGACAACATTAACAGGAAATGTTCCAGATTGTCCCAGGAAGACCGTGCGTGGGTATGCAGAATGGCACGCAGCGACTGTGAAAATGACTATAAGCTGTATCGAAGTGAACTCGCCGTGAACAACCCTGCCGCTGCGAATTTTCTGGACGGAATCGAAGGTGCTCACTGGGTGAAGTACAGTTTCCAAGAAAAGTTTAATCTCCCGACTTTCGACGAAATAACCTCAAATTTGTCAGAGCAAGCGAACAACTGGATGGGTAAAGACCGACAACAGCAACCTTACAGCGGGACGACACAATTCTTCCTCCACAACTTGAACCCACTCCTGAACGGATTGGTAAAAGAGGGTTGAAGCCGGGGAAGAGGCCACAACACAAGCGAAAGATTGTGAAAAACGCGCTGTAGGGACAAGAATAAGCTTCGTCGGGCAAAGCCAATTTATACTTTATCGATCTGTATTTTTGACAAACAACACTTCATAATTAATAGATATTGTGCTTTCCGACAATTCTAACCAAATATGCAAGTGTTGCTGAGTCATATTTGGGTAAGGTATATTAAAAATCTAAACCGATAGATCTCTAGTGTTGTGCCCTAAGAACACGCGAGTAAAATATTTCGTGAAAATCTCTTAAACTCTAGAAGGAGTAGGAACTCTACGAATGTACCACTCCATGGTACACCCTTTTTGTATACTTTAAGCCGCAATGGTGCAATATGCTACGTTGATCTGCAATCTGAATTTTGCAATTTAACTACGTTAAATTTAGCCAAATCACAACCTGACCTCCGGGCTGAAGTCTACTGTATTTATTTTAAGGCAACACTTAGAATAGAAATAGACTGCGAACTACATTTTCAGCGCTTCGGCAAGCCCCATTCTGCTTTGTGCTCAATGCCACGCCTTAACCCACGACAGCGCCACGCCCGGAACATCCAGCGCCGCCTGGACGGCTCGTTTTACCGTCTCCGACTGAATCCCGGTATTTCCGCTCATGACGTCAGCGACGAAGACACCGACGAGCAGGAAGAGGAAGAATCATCAGTCGGGGGTGGACTCCGAGAAGAACGACGTAGGGGTGGTGGCCTCTTCGCAAGCAATCGAAGGGCCCAGAGAGGCGTGGATGGGTAGCTATATGAGGTAGAGCGAATATACGCGAAAAGGTGGATCAACGTAAGAGTATATTATTTCATTCAATGGGTTGGGTACCGGGAGCTTACATGGGAACCGGGAAGCCACGTTCCGATGCGCCTGAAGCTACGGTTCGAACGCGAATCGATCGACTTCATCTGGGTCTACCAATCGACAAGAGGGAGACGTCGGACTCGCCATCGACGACCGACACGACGCAGCGCAAGGATCCAGTCTCGCAGAAGTAGGTAGATACGGCTTGATATACACGCATCACGAACTTAGCAAATACTGTGACAGTAGTTTGTTTTTCGGTCGGCCTGGGGGGCGATCCAGTACTTTTCTACTGGATCATGGTAATTCCTCGCACGGCGAAGACAGGATTAGGCCCCCATCGCGCGACACGTGGAACCGCCAGCTGCAGCTGCACATAGGTTAGTTTGGAGTTAGCTCATTCTCCAATCTGCCCCGTCGAGCAACGACCCACCGCACCTCACCCTAGCAATGGTGCAAGCACCAGTGCGGTCGACCGATAATGAATACAGCTACGTGTGACCCCTCTACGATGACGAGATGTGAAGGAAATCCAAACTTCTGAGTACCAACCGTTTTCCGCACAAAAGTGAACATTACGTACGTGACTAGTCATTCGGGGACATGTGCAATGTACTCCGGGTCCCATCGACCCCGTAGCGCAGCGGAGGGGCTCGATGGGAACCTACTCAGGTCGACCGCGGAACGCACGACCTCCGCTACGCCCCGGTGCGCATCCTGGTCGCATTTAAAGATAGAACCTACTTCGCAGTGGAACTCCCCCGGCCTGCGCGCCGCAGACCTCCGCTCCGGTTGCGAACGGTTTCACTATGGCCTCGCTCGGCTTCGCTGGGTTGGCGTCGCATCGTCTCCTCAGAAGTCAGCGGTTGCAAGAGCATACTTATATTTATATATACAGGGGCTTCTACCGTAGGTGCGTGTCCGAACGGGCACGCCATCTATAGGCGGGATTGCAGCTGAGCGCGATCCTGGAAGTAGATAGCCATCTAAATCGCAACAAATGCAAATACAAATACTTGAGATTATGCGGACGAGGCTTGGTAGTCGAGTGTTGGTTAGGAAGGAAATCCGAAAGTGAATTAGAATGAGTTAGGTCAAACTAACTATCATCGCCTAGTCTCCTATGCAGACAACGACGATGAAATCCGCCATACCTTTGAAAGCCGCCCATGTCGTTCATGCGATCAACCAATCATATCAGCGGATCTGTATATTTTGTGTAAAAAGCGCACTTTCCACGTAATATATGCACTTTATCGTGTCCATTTTACACTTTTATGCATACTCAAGACCCTGATCGGCCAATGGAAATACACTCGACATCGTTAAAGATTAGCGTTATACTGGAGGATAGTGTTCAGATAGCGGGCGGATTTCATCGTCGTCGTCTGTAGCTGTACGTGTTAATAACAGTTAGTTAGTGTCGAGTAAGTTTTGCTAACATGTGATTGCCGAACGAGCAACACCAATTTTCGAGCAAAACGAGCGGATATTACTCAGAACTTTGATATTTGAATAGTTTTTACTGCTCTGCTTGGCCAATCTCATTTTCTACATTCTATGCTGAAACGTGCAGCTTGTCGTTCACTTTACATTAACTTTAACCGCATGTATCGAACAACTATTCCCCTGCTACTAACTCGTCTACTTACAGTCAGCAAACGTATAGCTAACAGTGAGTTAGTGTTTAGTAATTTCTACTAACAGCAAAACGCCCCACACTACGCCTTTTCCATTCTGTACGAAGGTGCCAAAAAAGGGCAAAACGGTACGTGAACTTATACCTATGAATAGTGTACTTCGCAAACATGTTCGTAATTTTCACAACACACTTACTTACTGTTAGTGCTGTTTGCAAACGCCTTTGTACGTTTGCTGCTCTATCACTAGCAGATCAAATTAATGGCTACTATTACCCGTTGTCGAGGGGTCATCCTTACTTTTGAATACATTTCGCCGGCTTTCAAGTAATGAGTAATGTGATCGACTTCCGAGTACGTAAACTTCATTTAAATTTGTGCGCTGCGTCACCTTGAAACTATTGACTAAACGCTAAAGACGTTGCTTGTTGGGATGCCATTCACGAACACGAATAACGTGCTACAAACCCTTTAGGGCAACTTATTTTTGCTTTCTGCTAGATGACGCTTGAATTCTCTATTAGCTTACTCACGTCCGCATAAGTGGATCGATGCGTTACTTCCCCAGATGCATTCACATTGCATCCTCCTCCGGTCCCGTCCAAGGTGGCGAATGCCGGACGTGGCATCTTCCTAAGTCACATTATGTGGAATTACTCAGAATTCAGTGAAGCGTACTCACAATTAAGTTGCACCCGTTGTCGAGCCCACAATCCATGTACGCACCACGGCGTAGCAAGAGTAATCCTAGTGCTGATTAGTTCGAAGAGACCATGGATGGTGTACCCAAGCCTGGAACGAACCTGAGCAAACCGAACCACTGTACGCAACTTTTTTGGTTCGTCGTTACACTTGACCTTTCGTCCGAACACGGTATACCGATATATCGACTTAAAAAACTCAGGAACGAGTGAAGTAAGACGACAGGTTCGGGTTTTTCATGTTCGTTGGCATGTCTGTCCTTTGGTACGCTAGTGTCGTGTTCACGCAAAACTTCCCGAGTTCGCGCTCTAACTGGCTGAAAAGGCCATAACAATGCGTACTTTCCCTTCTTGAACAGCCGCATACGATCCAAAGCTCGAAGGGCCGCTTTCGGCCCATCAACGGAGGGGCAGCGCTTCTCCTCGTGCGCAGCAGCTTCTGTTTAGCACTCTTCAAAGAGCCTTCAAGCACACAAGCTCACCCCAGCACTTGTACAAGCTCTCTGGATATCCTCTCCTTAGCTGCCTTCAATTTTCGGGCTCCTGGAATCGGTGTTTCCAAGGTATGCCGCTCTCGATTTCATTCAGGTTCATGATATACTAACTTACAACATGCAATCCGTATTCCTTTCCGCCTCAGTGGGGCCAAGCCAGCGAGCAGCAACGTTCTCTTACGCCAACGCGCATACTGTCAACAAAAATACCACCGTCGTCGCAGACATTGGCTCAACGCGTGCTTTCCCAACCCGTTCTTCGGCGCAGCACTAGCTTCCCCTCTGCCCAACTGGTGGAGATGGACGGGCCGCCTACTCGTCGGGCTAGGTATGAGGCATCTCCGGTGTTCACGATTCATGGGGGTAGCCGGGAAGGTGTGCCGACTGTCGAACCATCTCCGACGCGGTCAGAAGGGCTAACAGTGGTGAGCACGCCGGAAGAAATCCCTGCTGTAGTTGAGGGAGCTGTCGAAGGCTATCGCCCAAAGCCTGGATTTGTACTCGTCCCGCCAACTTCGAATGAACGTTCGTTTATATTCAAGTGGGGGGTACGCGTTCACCCAGCCAATGACCCAGCTTTGGTGGGGTGGATTTGCTTAGCCGCACACAGTTGCCGAGACGCAGATGCCATCCAGGTGCTGTACGGTGAGAGGACTTCTCGCGTTACAAAGCACTTGAAGGAAGTGCATGGTATCACGTCGGGTAAGACTGCCACCGAGGACACGCGCAAGCGAACAAGGGATGAAGAAATAACCAGAATCCTAGCGTCGGCAAATTCAAAAGAGAACTGCCAGCGAATGAGCCTGCTGCTCCAGACTCTACAAGTGATACACAACAATTTGCCGTTTGTTGTGGGGGAGTGGGAGGAATCTCAGCTTCTGCGTGCCGTGATCACAAAAGAGGAGTTCCGAGCTGTCGTGAATAGGCAAATCATAACGCATGCGGTTGGGGAGCTGTACGCCTCCGGTGTGGTGGAAATGACACACGTCATTCGGGTGAATCGGATCCCTGGCGTGAAATTCCTCACCATGGTGACCTCCTTTTGATCGTGCAAAACAACTGGGATGAAGTTCATCGGTCTCCGTCTATACTGCATTGACAATGAGTGGAAGTTTGGTTCAATCCTCCTAGGGACTCGTCACTTCAAGCCGCTCTACGGTGAACGCGATCAGGGCATTCGGGGACCGTATGCGCGATGGCTGAAGCAGATCCTCGCTGACTTCGGTCTAACAACTGCGGACTTCTTTGGGGCAACGACGGGCGGCGGACCCGACGTCAAGTGGATGATGGAGTCGGGCTTACGCCTGCAGTGGGAATGGTGTTGGCCACATCTGACCAATGCCGCTACGAAGGCAGCTTTTGGCATGACCGGGGATCGAACCCCTGATATGCGTTCTTTGCTCAGCAAGGTGACAACCACCATTTATCAGGTGCGGTCGGCGGAGGTGGTGGGGAGCCTTTACGCTGAGTTGGTCGACGCTCTTGGGATCGGCAAGGAAAAGAAACTAGTCGACTACAAGCCCCATCGATTTATGGGGCTGACCCAGGTATTTCGCCGAATTGTGAAACGCTGGGAAGTGCTCGAGTTGTGGTACGAGGAGCGCACAAGGAAGTTTGAGCGAGACAGAAAAGCTCTTCCGAACCCCTTTCCGTTATCCGGCAAGAAGCAGCTCATGGAGCAGCTATTGTCGCTGCTCATTCCCATCTTTGCAGTGAATGTCAAGAGCCAAGCAGAAAAGGCCAACCAAGTGGACGTCCTCTTGGCCGTGTACAAGCTGGGTATGCAGACGCTGGCTGTGGACCAACCGCTGGTCAAGTTTGATTCGACAAAAGAGCACGTTGTTCACTATCACCCCACCGAGCTACTGCCGTTAGCTGAGACCACTCGGAACCTGCTGAGCCAAGCCTTTCAAACGCGGTTCTTTTCTCGATACACGTGTCGTGAAGCGATGAAGAAGTGCTCATTTGTGTGGGAAATGCAGTTGCTGCTGCACCCCCACCCACAAAAATATTGACGGCATGGCATGGGCGTAGTGGGTGCTTGTGGAAGAGCCCAGCGCCTAAGTGATGGCGTGATCGAGCGCAACAAATACGCCATGAAGAAACTTGTTCTCCAGCGCCTCAAGACGATCATGCTGTCGCTTCAACCTTCGGAAGTCGAGCCTGCGATGCAAGTACCGGCAGCATTCTATCACAATGGTGGATTTTCAGAGGACCTGTGCGACTTCTTGCCGCTGACGATGGCCCAGGCACCTGAGCAACCGACTCCACAGATGCTCCTCGAAGACCGGGTTGATGAGGTGCTGGACCGGCGGTTCAGTGACCCACAACTTTTGGCAGCCACATCAGAGACCGATGTTGAGACCGTTCTCAACTTTTGCAAGCGGATGCTAGAGACTGGTACCTATCGCTGTTTACCTCAAGTTGCGCGTATCGTGTTTGCTGTTCAAGCTTCTTCGGCTCAAATTGAGCGCGATTTCGGGGTCAGCAGAATGATGGTGACATCCCAACGTGCGTCGCTGTCAGGAGCCAACATCGATATGTGTTTTTCTTGAATCGAAACCGAAGATTCATCGACGTCACGCAATGCCCTAAGCTCACGACAGCTGAGGCCAAGAACGCTATCCCGTCTAACGTGACGTTCGACTTGGAGCCGTTGAACCCCATGACGATTTTTGAAAGCGAGTGGGAAATTGCGCTGTCAAGTGCCTTCTCTCTGTCAGCTGAGCTATAGCTTAAAGACACTGAAGCCCCGCTGATTCTTCGACAAATTAATGCTAGTTAACATTGTATACATCAATTTGCTTTCTTCTTCCACAGTTCCGGTTGTACACTATCAGTTGACAATCAAATGAGCAAGCTATGAGCGCAACAACATCGATATCTTCATCTCCTGTGACCGCAGTTTCATCGAGCCAATAGTTAATGTAAATTGCAGCTACTCATTAGGAAGAAGGCCACCTCGCGCCATGTAATGATCACCACAGTAGGATCACTTTATAGACACTATGATGCCGTGCTGGGGTCCAGCAGTTGCAGCGCTCGAGAGGTCCATGGGTTCTGGGCCTCCCGTCCTCACTATCGGGCGAGGCTGTGGCCTCGGCGCATGTGCATGGAGCTTAGCCTGCCGCAGGCTAAACTCCTCCTGCATTGCAAGAGTGATTGCAGCTTCGAGAGTACTCGGGTACTCAGGGAAGAGGTAGGTCTTCACAGGCCCATCCCTCAGTCCCTTCATGAACGTGACGACCTTGGTTGCCTCGTCGATCGGATTGGTCACGATGTTCGAGACCAAATACCGTGCTCTCTGAGCGTAAGCATGGACATCATGCTTGCCCAGCTGCAGGTCGTGGAACTCCGCCCTCGACCGGAACTCGTTTTGCGGTGGCTCAAACGCTCGTCTGAGCTCATCCTTGAAACCCTCGTACGTGCTAAAGCACGTAGGATCCGAGAGTCGGCGTCCATATGCCCAACTTCTTGCGCGTCCGCCAAGACATGACATGGCGAACGCAACCTTCGACAACGGGTCGACGATACGTCGAGCCGCAATGGCAGTGTCGAGTTCGACAAGCCAACGGAGGAGAGGTTCGCCCTCTCTTCCGACATAGTTACTCACATTGAGCTTCAGCGATTGCGCGCGTGGTGTCGTCCCGGACGGCACCGCGGTAGTAGCAGCAACATCGCGTTGCTCCTTCAGGGTGAAACCCAGAGCAACACCGTGTTGCTCCGTCGGCGTTAGAGTACGCAGCATCGTAGCTACAGCCGCCTCACCAATGACTGTTGACAGTCGTTGGAGGGCCTCCCACTTTGGATCCGACAGGTGGGGACAGTCAGCGCGTGCAATGTGGGTTACCGGCAAAGTGGAGCTTTCCATTGGCACCTCTGTATCCATGGGAAGGTTCGCAGCTCCGCGTTCGTGCGGTGATGTACGAACTCAGGTAGTCGGTCGTTGGACGGACTACAAAGTGCTACCAGGTGTAATGGGCCTACTTTGGTTCATTACATTAGCTTACACGTGTGCGCACGTGTGTGAGGAAGCGTAGCTTAAGTTTAAATTAGAGTTAATTATACTCTGGCCTCCGAGTATAGATTAATCTAAATAAGCGATCCAAATAATGTTTTTGGGTTAAAATGAGAACTGCTATTTTTGGTTTATGGTTTCTGACTTCCCCTAAATGAAATATTCTCAGTTAGGAATCTGCCAACGGCTGGTTGACAGAATTCCAATGCTATGCATGTCGCTCATTGGCTAAAAGATGCTGCTTTCAGCCAATAGGAATCCTAAGTCTCTATGGACCACCCGTCGTGGTGATCGTAAATGTATGTAACCTTTGGTGTGTCTACACCAAGGTCGAGAGTCTTTCGAACCTCTAACAGACGTCGTGTCTGTTAGAGTTACAAGTGACTGTAGCCACTTGTGCGTGTAACCCTGTTACACAAAGAGGAGCAGTCCATTCGCATTAAAGACTCGGCCTCGGAGGGCCGAGTCGAGGATCGTCGCAGCGCGAAGCTTCGGTCGCGGTGTCGGTCCGAGACTGGGGCTGGAGAGGCCAGCGCCATAAGATGCTTGATTGCGGATGGACTGTGATGATAATAGGATAGAGCAGAGGCTAAAACAGAGTTAGCTAGTACCAGCAATCCATGCAACTTACATGACTCGCACTAGACACACACAGCAGGTTGCCCTGTGACTCGACCGACAATGGAAAGCCGGTCTCGCTTGAAATGAGGGAGCTGATTCGGGCCAAGCCACGGGTCAAAACCTTGTGTGCTGATTCGGCCCTGACACGCTCGCCATACTCCGTCGTGGGAGCGCGAGCTGCCCGAAGTGAGGTAGTTGTAGTTGTAGGAGTAGTGATAGGTAGGCGAGCGCGAGCGTGACGGAGACCGACATGGTTCCTCCTCGTCAGGACGACATCACGAGCAAGCCTGCGTGGGCGATCGCTACATGTACCTTCGCTGCTGAGGGGGTCGGAATCCGTGAGTCGGCCGTCCAGCGCTGGCGCGACCGCGGCGATAATGTCGCTGACGGAGCCGGCACTTGGTGGTCACGCCTCAAGAACACGAATGGCGCTGCTCCACTAACTATCCTACCTAGCGTGGGAAACCCCCCGCCACCGGATGTCGCATCCATACGGAGCCGTTCTGCGGGAAAAACCAGGCACCTACGCACACACAACTGGCTTAGAGATATCGATTTTCCTTTGTGCCGGTCGAATTGTGTCCAGTAGCAAAAGCCATGATCTCTCCTCGCCGAGAAACCCATTTTCAGCCTCGCCTTCGTCTCCTCTCAAAAGACCCACTTCGCGAGGTGTTACAGGTTCGTTTGCCGTCGTACCTATGCGAAGGAACCCCTTGAAACGGCCCAAATGTGTTCGTTTATTGCAATTGTGGTTGGATTAAACTCTTGGATTTTGAAACTACTCACTGCGGCTTTTTGAGAGCATCAAACGACCACCTTCCACCACCAGGATGTTCGCCCTTGCTCCTTGCAACAGATCGCAGCATAGTGAGGGCCACCAGCGTGTCACGATGGATCAGCTGGCTCATCTTCATCGCCGCCGGCAAGTCCCCTTTAAGAGGACTTTTTCAAGTTAATGGGAAGCCCAAGGAGCTCTGCAGCATCCGACATGATACTGAGCAGCAAGCGCTAGCTGTTGTTGAACATCCCGTCGACCAGATTGTTGCAAGCACAAGATACGAGTTCGAGCACGCCGCAGCACAGATGGAGCAAAAGATGCAGCTTCGCCTGGAGGAGAGTTTTAGAGCGTCTCACGCGGCTGCACAATCGGCTGTGTATGATACTGTTCAAGCGATCTCTGGTCGAGTAGATTCCGCAGTGGCCAACCTCATTGAAGATCGTGCACGTCTGGATGAGGCTCTCGATATTCATGTAGCCAACTCACAACTGGACTCCCCGGAAAATATAAGGCAACAGATTACTGAAGTCTGTGATGAAGGTGTCCATGAAGCTTTACGGTTGGCGCAGACATCGTTTAACGAAGCCGTCGAAGAGAAAGCAGAGCACCACGCGTCTCTAATTGAGTATCGGCTTCGGGATCGTGTTGCCGAGACTCAACACCAAGCCCAAGACCGCGATGGCAAATCAAGTGAGGGCTAGCGAAGATCAAATGTAAGCACGACTTGAAGCATTTTTGGCTGTGGCATCCTCGCACACGGATTCCAGTATCTCTTCGATCGAATCAAAAATGGACAAGAAAACTATCCAGCTATGCAGCACTTTGGAGCGCCCCATGAGCAAAAAAACGGGTCAAGTGTGAAAGCAGCCGGAAAAAAAATAATGACCGACTTGATGCAGCTAAAGTGCAGATGCTGGACGAAGCACATAGTCGGATGCTGGCTGTTGTTGCTCATGTGGAAGCTCGGGGTATCAATTCTCCAGCATCTTGTTGAAACGCAACGGCCAATTGAATCTGACAAGGATGAAGTCAAAGGGGCTCTTGCTGCTCAGATGGAACGCGTGCGTTTATCGCAAAAACTTAGCGCTGAGGACTTGGACGACCGATTGCAGCGCGCGATACACGATCTGGAAGTGCGGATTGAAGGCGCCACACGTGAACAGGTGAATGAAGCCTTATCAACAGAAGTGCAAACAGGTGAGCAAAAGCTTAGCGATTTCGAAAGCCGCATGCATACCCAGCGAACGCACCCGGCAATTTGTATGTACTGTAGCACTACACCAGCGCAGAAATCTGGATTCGAAGCAAACTGTGCTTGTGTCCACTGCAACGCCCATGAGTATGGAGTATCTCGCTCCATTCCTTCCCCTGTTAGACATTCCGACAACGGACGTGACACCACCGTTAAGAGTGTGGCTTCAATGGTAAGAACAGCAAACGTGCGTCTTGCTTCAAGCTAGGAGAAGCTGAACAAGCGTTGGGCAAGTCACGTCGCCGTCGTAGACATCCGGAAGCCCCTCCATTGAGCATAATGCCCCGGAATGAGTCGCCACTCGACCGTGCAAGGAAGCTGGCGCAGACAGCGATATCAGATCGTGTGGCCGCACGTATTCGAGAGTTAGAAAGCAAGGTCGTCAGATAGAGAAGTAATTGTAATTTTCAATGAAGCAGCTACTTGAAGCCCTTTGCGTTGTCTAGACAAGGTCGCAAGGAAACAATGTGCGATGCTACCGATGCGGTAGAGTCGGTCACTTTGCTCGGGAGTGCACGGCCCCTGTGCACCAGCAGGGTGGCTGCTGCGGCGGTGCCGGGCACCGTCGCAACCAAACACAAAACGCTGGCCGCCAGTAGGAGCGGGGCGCCCTACTGGTAATGCAGCTTCGCGTGTCAACTTTGGACACGCGACACTGAGGACTGCAGCCCCCGGTGAGATTTATTCTCATTGCAAGAACCAAGATGACAAACCTGACCTTGTCATCCTGAATGTGAACTCGATGAGAGCAAGCGGCTCTCTTCGTGCTTTGGTAGATTCTGGCGCGTCGAAGAACTTTGTTCGACTGCGAAGTCTATCAAGGCTTGACTTCGAGGATATAAAGATACCTCGAAGTATGTTGGAAGTACGACTGGCAACGGGTGCCGTCGTGAAGACCGAGAAGCGCATGGTACGCGTGCGCTTCACGTATGAAGATCAAGAGTTTGTCGAGACCTTTATCGTCCTGGATCTGGACGATAAGTTTGACATTGTATTGGGCATGCCGTGGCTTGCACGGCATGATCCGGTCATCGATTGGGAGAAGCGCATTCTCGTGCGCTTCGGTCGCGACAGCGGAACAGTGAGCGATGGCCCTGTTGCCGCTACGCACGCACCGACAGCTGCGCGCGACTCCCCACTCGAGACAGCGCCTAATGCCACTGACCCGGAGCGCCCTGGGCGCGCGCGAGCACACTCGCAAGAGCAGCTAGCGTCGGTGTTGCCGCCGACAGCTAATGAAGGAAATGTGTTGACCTCGGAGGTCGACACCCGCTTTTCAGCGAATCGGGAAGAGTCTCCGGCCTCAAGGGGCACGGATGACGCAGGCGCGTCACACGCCTCCACCGTGGAGGCTGACGCGAATCTGATTGGATCAGGTCTGGCCAATAATAAGAGCCAAGGTGACGTAACGCCATCGACTCCGGGAGTCGATGACTTGGGTGAATTTGATTCGTCGGCTCGGGGAGCCGACGCACCCTCCGTAATAGGGGTCTCCGCCAATGGTTGGCGTCGAGGTATTAAAGTTACGACGGTTCCGGGAACTGGCGCTGCAGGCGGAGCGGACGGTTGCAAACGTCCCGCACCGGAAACACTTGCATGCTGTCGTGCAGCGGGGCTGCACGACTAAGCGCCGTGCGACCAAGCTGGGCTTGAAGTCGTTCGCCCGCGGGATGTACCCGCCGGCGGTATAATAGAAGAACACCCGTCCACGGTTGGGCCTGAACAAGGTCAAGAACCAAGCGGAGCAAGGCTCCGCAAACCAAGAAGACGGCGCATGCGAAGGTCACTGCGCAAGTCTCGGCACGGGGCCGAGACGCTACAAGAAATCTCTGCCGGGCAGACGGAGGCTGAGAAGCCGGACGTCGAGACGTTGAATGTCTTGACGCATACCTGTGCCGGATTCCGGTACAGGGAGATGCCTCTCGCTAATCCTCCGACGCAAGTGTCGGAGTTGATTTCGCTTCCAGTTATGAGCTGGAAGCGCTTCGCGCGTGACTTGCACGATGGACGCATCGAGCAAATATGCATTCTCTCGGACGCCGAGAGAACGAAGAGCGAGAATGAAGAACTGAGGCAGTTCTTCATGGAGACCACCACTGAGAGTGAGGTCAATCTCAGTGCAAAGACTAAGAAGGAGCGCTCTGAGGAGCAGAGCTGGGACTCGCTGAAGACGAGTCCCTTCTACGAGATTCTACGGAAGCACGCGGACGTGCTTCCGGAAGAGATCGCTGAGGAGCTTCCGTAGGACAAGGGTATCCAGCACGAGATTGATCTCGTGCCGGACACGAAGTACTGTGTCACGCGGCAGTGGCCACTGCCGCGAGAACAGGTCAAGGCGATCGACGACTTCTTTGCAAGTCGTCGCAAAGCTGGACAGGTGTGGGGATCGAAGTCCCCGCACAGTGCTCCGACGTTCTGTGTCAAGAAGCCACATGGCGGATGGCGCATCGTTCATGCGTATAACAAGCTGAACGATGCGACGATATCGGCGCAGACACCGATACCGCGAAAAGATGTAATCATCGATTCGATGGCCAGGAGCACTATCTACAGTGCTCTTGATCTGCGCGATGGGTTCTATCAGATCTTCATGCGTGAGAGCAATATCCCTCTCACGGCTGTGAGCACGCCGAGCGGCATGCTCTGGGAGTGGCTAGTGATGCCACAGGGTCTGAAGAACGCCCCTGCGACCTTCAACAGGTGCGTGACGCACTTGTTGCGCTCGGTGCGCGACTTCGCACCGAGCTACTTCGACGATGTGTTCGTCCACAGCCGAGCTGCGGACGGGATGAGATGCACAAGGTGCATCTCCGATAGCTGCTTGCGCTCATGCGCAAGCACAAGCTCTACGGAAACCGGAAGAAGTGTATCTTCGGGGCGAGCGAGATACCCGTGCTCGGGTGTCTCGTTGAGAAGAAGGGCGCCCGCCCTGACCCTGAGAGGTCAGAGTGATCAATGAGTGGCCGACGCCGCCAAACGTCAAGGAACTGCGGCAGTTCCTTGGCTTGGCCACGTATACGTGAAGGACTACGCGGGCATGATACGCCCGCTGTCACAGCTCTCGAAGAAGGACGCCGAGTGGGTTTGGACTGCTGAGTGTCAGCAGGCCTTCGATGCAGTCAAGCAGGGCTTGACTGAGGCGCAGATCTTGGCCGTGGTCGACCGAGATCGCCCATTCTACGTTGTGTGCAGCGCATCCGACTTCGCAATCGGATGTGCGTTGATGCAGCACGATCACGAGGGTCGTGACCGTGTCGTCTACTACCAATCGCGTCAGCTGAAGCCAGCTGAGCGCAACTACCCGGTGCATGACAAGGAACTCTTTGCCATGAAGTACGCACTCGCGAAGTTCCGAGTGTATCTACTCGGAAGTAAACCGTTCGTGGTCTATACGGACCATGCGTCGCTACGGACGGCTGTGAAGTTGCCGCACATCTCGCAAAGGATGACGAGATGGCTATCCTTCTTCGCGGAATACAACTTCCAGGTTGAGTACAAACCCAGAAGACTCAATGTGGTGGCCGACGCGTTATCGCGCCGACCTGACTACGCTACGGATGAAGTCGACGTCAATGCCATTGACGCCATGCGATCGAGCACTCCCACGTTGTCACTACTAGACGACGTGAAGGCCGCGTACGCGCATGACGCGGACGCGAAGCGCTTGCTGGCCTATGGCTCATGTGACGCGGTGTCGATCCCTAAATTCGGGTGAATGCACCTGAACCTGGGAAGTCCCGATGATGTGGAGCTTGGTGATACTGGATGATTTGGAGTCTCCTATAAAAACAAGGGTAATGTCTGCGAATGGACGCTGAATCCCGGAAGATAGATCAATGTGGGCGAGTTGATCCCGATCTATGAAGTGCAACGGAATGCGAGCGATCCTCCCCAGTATATCTAAGTACCGCGGAACTCGACTCTGGCTTACAACCTGGGAGCTGAGGCACTTCTCAGATTCCCCGTTGTTTTCCCGGAATAACGATTCCCAGACTTCGCGTTCCCAGACTTACCTCCCACAAAATTCCAAGAACGACCTCGGCTTGAGGCGTTCCGAGGCTCCAAACCCAAGAACACTTGGTTTCACTGTGCCATCTTCCAAGATCCTAGGTGTACCCAACAACTCCGAGAAGGTATCCAGTTTGGCGACCCTTCAAGGCCAGACCAACACTCCGCAGAAAGATCGCAGTCTCCGAAGGGTCGCTTAGGAAAGATTTCGTCTGCATGTGACCTTTAACGAAACAGAGTTCGTTTTGCTTCGAAGGGCACAAGTGCTTCTTTCACAGCCTGGAAGGCCGTTCTCCACGACAAAATTCAAAGTACTTTAGGTAAGTGATCCACTGCTTCGGCCTGGAAGTGATCATATCTATTCCATATCTGTATATTTGGCGGATTGCAGACCGTCTTTGTTGTATATTTACGGTCTATTGGGCCTGTGTCGAACTGAAGAAGTTGGCGACAGGGTAGATCGTTTCCTCTCTCCGAGAGGTGGTGCGCGTCCCCAAGATTGATCAAGTGTCTTGGATTTGGACCAGTTGACTTGTATTTTGGCCTTAGCCTTGGGCCTAGAGAAAGAAGAGAGGACAAAGAAGTATTTGTGTGATTGTATAACGTGTATAACTCTATTTGGGTTGGATTGTTCTAGCGTTAGCCCGGCGTAGCTGTCTGATTCACGGGGTCGATACTAATCTCCTGGTGAAAAGAACCGCTACCCAAGGGATACACATCGTGCGCCTGACCAACAGCGTGTACTGGACAACACACACCCTGTGCCAGCCGAGACGGATCCAAAGCTCTAGTAGTCTGAGGTCTGTCAAGGAGGGCCTATAACACCTTTCTGGGAGAAAACACCGCATCGCCTCGTCACACTCAGCTCCTTCTGACAAAGCTCGTCAGAAGCTGCCGAAACATCTTCGTGCTCGTGCACACCGCTATCGGGTGCACGATGGGTTACTACTCTACAGTGCAGTCGATGACAACGCGGTCCGCGTTGTCGTGACCAATGACCATGACCTGCGACTCAGGATCATGTATGAATATCACGATGCACCGACTGCGGGGCATCCGGGCCGTGAGAAGACATACCTTCTTCTCACGCGAGACTTTTACTGGGCCCACCAGTTTAAATGGGTGCGCAAGTACGTCCGTGCTTGCGAGGTTTGTCAACGTGTGAAGCCTGCGCCTTTCGCGCAGGCTCCCTTGCAGTCACTGCCGACTCCATCGGAGTGTTGGCAGTCCATGTCTTTGGACTTCGGGTTCGGTCTTCCCCCGGATAGCCAGGGGAACACGGGCATTGTGGTCTTTGTTGACCGCTTCAGCAAGATGTACCATCTTGCTGCGGTACCCGCTGAAGTGACTGCGAAGCAGACAGCGCGTCTGTTCGGTGACATGGTGTTCATACATCATGGCATGCCGATCGACATTGTGTCGGATCGAGACCCGCGGCAAGAAGTGTTTGCACTTCTTGGGAGTCAACTTTCGATGTCGACTGCGGACCATCCGCAGACGGACGGGCAGACCGAGCGCGTGAACCGCGTGCTCGTAGACGTGCTTAAGAGCTACGCTCACTCGTTCCAACACTGGAGCGAGTGCCTGCCGATGGCGGAGTTCGCCATCAACAACTCGGTGCATGCCTCGACCGGGCATACACCGTTCTACGTGAATGCCATAAGGCACCCACGCCTCCCGAGTCTACTCGGGATAGTGGCTCCTTCCTTCGTTGGGGGAGGATCTACCACTGCAACGCAGCAGCCGCATAATGCCCCTGACACTTGCACAGTGTCGCAAGAAGAACAAACAGCACGCGTCTGTGCCCTGCACAGACGCCGACAAGAGTAAGAAGAAGAAGAAAAACGGGTATGTGCAGGGCACAGACACCGCGAAGACGAACGCAGAGGCCGGGCCTACTGCTAGAAACGAGCTGAACGAGTTCAGCTCGGACGCAACCAACTTCTTGCAGCGCAGACAAGCCGTCATTCGGTTTGTCCAAGACGCTATCGCAGCTTCTGTTGATCGACAGAAGCTGAACGCAGACAACGTTGGTAGGGGCAACACAAATGAATTCAAGAAGGGTTTATTGGTTCTGTTAGCTACTCAAAATATGCTGTTTCCGACTTCGGGGCGAGCAAGCTCGCTCCGCGCTTCATCGGGCCGTTCACGGTGTTGGCACAGCATGGCAACGCCTACACGCTAGATATTTCATCTAGCATGCGCCTCCATCCGACCTTTTACGTCGGGCGGCTGAAGCCATACCGGCAGCATGAGCCACCTAGCTCGGCTGGCCCGAAGCGGAAGCCCCAGCGGGAGCGAACCTCTGCTCCAGCGCGTGATCGCGCTGGACCAAGCGCACGACGCGACCTCCCACTTTGACAGAGATGTCCGACGCGGTCTGCGAGCCCTGAGCGACTTGAGCCCTCAGTATCGCCACCTCCTGCTTCAGAGCGGCGAACTCCCGGCTCTGAAGCTGCTCCACAGCAGTGACCCGCTCCTCGAGCGTCGGGTCAAGGTCAGCCCCAGGTTGACCATACCGGGGGCGTGTTCCCACCACCGCCGCCTCCGATCCACGACGCCCGCGGCTCAACACGCTGGATTGTTGAGCGTATTGTGAACCATAGTATCCCGAAAACGAACCGGCAGCCGGTTCGTTATCGTATTCGTTGGAGAGGGTTTCCGCCCCACCAAGATACATGGGAGCCGCGGGATGTCCTGCTGTAGGACGTTCCGGAAATGGTGAGGGCGTACGAAGCTCACCACGCACTGCCGGCGCGTAGGTAGTGCGAGCGCTGTAGTCACCTGCGGCGTCCGACGTCCCACGATCGTCGCGTTTCTCGCGTGCCAAGAACTTGGCACGGAGATCTTTGAGACTCGCAGGTACACGAATCGTCGTGTACCCGTTTAGGTCGCGGTCGCTTAAGCGCGCCGCACCCGGAAGACACAACGTGCATTGTTGGCCTTCGGGCACAGCGCATGGAATACCAGCGTCCACAGAGGATCTGTGGAGCTGCTCTAGCCGCCCGCGCGTCGAGAATGTCTCGAAGCGTTCACGGGCATGCTTCACCCGCTCGCGATAAGCAGCCGGTTTCTGGTTGAAGCTCTCAACAAAAGCATTCCAAGTTTGACAAAGTGCCTGCCACTCAGGCACTGCGAGAAGCGGTCTTCTTGTTGGAGAAGTATCGGAGCTCGTGGAAGAGCCCGAAATAGTAATCGCGCCTTTGATTCGTTAACGGATCAAAGTGCTGCTCCTCCGCCACAGCATCGTCGTGGATATCGCTGCATACGTACAGCGGGATTTCATTTGGAGGCACGGTGTTGCCCACACGGTCTGCGATCTCTAACGCGGACGACATCCACGGATCGCGCGCTGCCTGAGCAGCGCGCAGAGAGCTTGAAGACGTCACATCACGCGGGGAGCTTAAAGCCCCAGCAGCAGAGAGTGGAGCGCTCTCGCCGCGCGAACGCTTCGAGCCTGAAGCGTCCGAGTCGTCTCCTTTACGAGGGCGTCTCGACCCGGCATGCGGGTCGAGACTATCGCTGTCGATAGACTCCTTGCGCTTGCTAGAAGAGGCCTCGCCCTCTTCCATCTCCACGTCGTCGTCTTCGAAGTCAACGGCGTCGTTGACTACAGAAGAACCTTCGAGTACAATCTCTGGTTGAGTTGTCCCCGCCGCAGCCTTGGTAGCATGAGCGTCACGCTTTGCTTTATGACGCTCGCGGTACTCGGGGATAGAGAGAGTCTCTATCCCGGCGTAGGTAGTATAGCTCTCTACTTCAGCAGCGGTCTTCTTCGGCGAGCTCATTGCGGAATGGGCTCGAGTTTTCTTTCTCCCAACGTGTAGAATTGACGAATGGTCAATTTCCTGATTGACATGCCGTGACTCGGCGCGTCTAACCTTGAGGGGGGATGGTGTAACAGGGTTACACGCACAAGTGGCTACAGTCACTTGTAACTCTATCAGACACGACGTCTGTTAGAGGTTCGAAAAACTCTCGACCTTGGTGTAGACACACCAAAGGTTACATACATTTACGATCACCACGACGGGTGGTCCATAGAGACTTAGGATTCCTATTGGCTGAAAGCAGCATCTTTTAGCCAATGAGCGACATGCATAGCATTGGAATTCTGTCAACCAGCCGTTGACAGATTCCTAACTTAGAATATTACATTTAGAGGAAGTCAGAAACCATAAACCAAAAATAGCAGTTCTCATTTTAACCCAAAAACATTATTTGGATCGTTTATTTAGATTAATCTATACTCGGAGGGCAGCGAACAACTTAAAATCCTGGTCGGGTTAGGGTGACGCCGTCCCGGGAAGCTAGGGCCGGCATGATGCTAGCCCAACGCTTCCGGCAGGTGCTTCACCGCATCTGCCAGTCTATCACGGGTCTCTCGCTCTCTACTATCACCTCTCAACCAGTCTCTATCTCCCCACAGTCACCGCGCGGCCGCCCCGCGCGCACTGCGCCGCAGCCACGCCGTCATATCCGCTTAGGTACGTTTAATGTGCAATCGCTTGGTTCACAGTGCAAGCAGCACGAGACGCTTCCACGCGACCTGGATGCGTACAAGGTCGACATACTCGGGCTCCAGGAGACACGACTCGCTTATCAGAGCGAACAGAAGGCAGGTAAGTTTACGCTGCTATCTCTACCGACATCAAACCCCGCCATGGCATTGGTTTTGCTGTTTCCGCTCACCTCCGCAGGTTCCTGTACAAGTATTGGGCTGAATCAGACCGGGTTGGCGTGCTTCAGCTTCGCCTCCCTGCTGGGCAGCGTGTGAACGTTATCAACGTGTACGCGCCGCACAGCGGCTACACCCTGGCCGTGGTTGACGCCTTCTACGAAGATCTGCATGCGGCAACGTCCAAGCTACCCAAACGCGACACGACATTCACTCTTGGTGATTTTAATGCCAAAGTGGGCAGGCTTCGCGACCAAGAGCCCTTCCTCGGGCCCTGGTGTCGAGGCCGCCGCAACCGAAACGGCCACATTCTAGCGTCGTTTTGCGATGCAAATGATTTGTTTATCACTAACACTGCTTTCAGGAAAAGAGCGCGCAACATTACAACGTGGACACTGCGACTTCCAAGCTACAGCATTTTCAACCAGATCGATTACATCATTTGCAGCCAACATGTCAAGCAACTTTGTCGCAACGCCCAGTCATGGGGGGGGGGCACGGTCACTCCATCCGACCACAAGCTCGTGACACTCGACGTTGACCTACAAGCCCTCCGGCGTCTCCGCCGGAACCGCCGTGCCCCGCTTCACACCCCCGACACTCGCCTCGCAACCCGCAGTCTCGTACACAACTCGCAACTCCGTCATGAGTACCGACGGACGCTCGCAGACAGACTCATCGAGCTACGGCGTGCTGGCAATAGCGCTGAAGGCCGCAGCTGACACTGTCGGCTATCAGCCTCTGATACCTCACACAAAACTCGTCGACCCGGGGCTTGCCCGACTCACATTCGAACAGAGACGGCTCCGCCAGCTTATCAACAATGATCACGCCCAAGACGTCGCCGACCTACGAAAACGTCGGAACTGCCTACTCCATCAGAATCGAGAACGCAGCAAGGCACTGGCCAACGAAGCCATCAACGCCAAGTTAGAAGCCATCGAGAACGCTCCCGGCACTGCGCAAATGTTCGAGGCCACCAAGACCCTCTTCCGACGACACACCCCTGTAACCTCGTTATGTGACTCAACAGGCAAATATATACTCAGCAAGACACGCGCCGGCGAACGGATCAAAAAGCACTTCGCAGAACAATTCATCGACCCGACCAGAGAACCGATTGCCCCGGGTGGCATTCAACGAGCCCTCCAGAACCCGATCACAGCCGCCGAATTTGAACGCGCGTTCAACCGCCTACGCAACGACCACGCGTCAGGCTCCGACACCATCCCAGCCGAGCTACTGAAGTATGGCACCGACGTCTTAGCTCCGCCGCTTGCCGAAACCCTCAACCACGCACTGTCAACCGGAGAGCACATCCAACTGGGAGATGGAATCCTTCTAGGCCTACCGAAGCCTAACAAACCTGCTGGTCACTGCTCCAGCGTTCGACCGATCGTCCTCCTGAACAGCATCCAAAAAGCCGTCTCGCCCGTGGTGCTGAACAGGATATCACCGAAAGTTGAGCAGTACCTGTCGCCACATCAAAGCGGTTTCCGGTCCAGTCGCAGCACCGCAGACGCGATGTGGGCTCACAGGTGGATATCAGTTCGCGCCCAAAGATACAAGGAACAATTTCACATCCTAGGGATCGACCTCACGCGAGCTTTTGACACGGTCAATCGCGACAAATTACTCTCCGTGCTGGCTACAATTCTCGACAACGACGAGCTCCGACTCATACGACTTCTACCCAACTCTCAGTCCGGCATGGCCACCATCTGCTCTCACCGTTTGAGAGCAATACAGGTACACCCCAAGGCGACTCACTCTCACCAGTTCTCTTTGTTGTCTATCTAGAAGCAGCTCTCCATGACCTCGCAGATCAACTCGACGTGCCGCATGACCTCCTCGCCAATATGATTGTCTACGCGGACGACGCAGATTTTGTCTGCGCCAACCGCACGACGGTCGACCTGATCAAGTCTCATGCCCCCGCCATTCTGTCCAAGTGGTCCCTCAAGATGAATACAGCAAAGACAGAGCATACCGTTGTTCATCGCAGCCTCGCGGCCCAGCCAAACCGAACAGACCGCGCCAAAAAAGAAACGTGGCGCAACACGCGCAAACTCGGATCTCTACTCGGCGACGCCGAAGATGTCTCCCGTCGGAAAACTCTTGCGACCGCAGCGCTCCACCGGATGTGGAAACTCTGGTTGCGACCGACAAAGACCAAGGAAGCTGCTCGTATCCGCATCTACAACAGCTTCGTCCTGCCAATCTTGCTCTACAACTGCGGCACATGGGCCCTAACACGCACCGACCTGCTCAGCCTTGAAGCTTTTCACCGTCAACAAGTCACCGGCCGCAAGTACCCGTACTCCATTACAACGGCCAGACTCTACGAGCGCACAGGCGCCGAACCTCTTCGATACCATATCCTTCGGGCTCGATGGAGACTGTTCGGTCACATTCTACGACGACCACCGACGATTTAGCATGCAGATACATGCTGAACTACTTCGGCCCTAGCACCAGTGGTGGATGGAAAGGCAGGCGGAGACTGACGCTCCCCATGGTCCTCGACGCTGACCTACATACACTTCCTCTGGTCACCGCCTCCAACAAGCCGCTGACCTCTTCCTACTTCGCCTCTGCGCGCAAGACCGGTCAGACTGGAGCCATCTCACTGGCAGACTCCTCGACTGCACGCCTACCGACTGAGAGATATCAAGCCACAACATGAGAGATAGCACGAGAGAGAGAAACCCGACGCATGCGGATGTTCGACCTACCACACGTAGAGAAGACTGCTCGCGTAACGCGTTTACAATTCAATATACTCGGAGGCCCGAGTATAATTAACTCCAATCTAAACTAAGCTACGCTTCCTCACACACGTGTGCACACGTGTAAGCTAAAGTAGTGAGCCAAAGTAGGCCCACTACACTTTGCCCCATGATCTTGACGAGTGGAGAATGCGTATTTTGAGAGGAGACGAAGGCGAGGCTGAAAATGGGTTTCTCGGCGAGGAGAGATCATGGCTTTTGCTACTGGACACAATACGACCGACACGAAGGAAAATCGAGCTCTCTAAGCCGGTTGTGTGTGTGCGTAGGTGCCTGGTTTTCCACGCCGAACGGCTCCGGACGGATGCGGCATCCGGTGGCGGGGGGTTTCCCACGCTAGGATAGTTAGTGGAGCAGCGCCATTCGTGCTCTTGAGGCGTGACCATCAAGTGCCCGCTCCGTCAACGACGTCATCGCCGCGGTCACGCGCTTGACCCACCTCACCGCTCCCTGGGCTGGCCTCTCCAGCCCCAGTCTCGGACCGACGCCGCGACCGAAGCTTCGCGCTGCGACGATCCTCGACTCAGCCCTCCGAGGCCGAGTCTTTAATGCGAATGGACTGCTCCTCTTTGCCCCATGATCTTGACGAGCGGAGAACAGGTTCTTAAGGCTTTACTTAAGTATCGGTTCGCGACAAATCGGGGGAAGTCGTGTTCGTGTTAGGTTCGTTCCAGGCTTGGGTGTACCTCCGCGTGCAAGTCAACTTCCGAGAGCTTCAACAATTTTTAGGACAAAGATAAATAGTTAAAAATTGCCCAACATCACAAAGATGTAAGCCAGATTCACAACACACTGAAAACCGGTTTGCAGACACTAGTGTTAGCTATACAGTTACTGTTTGTACGAACACTATCTACCTAGACGTCAGTAATATGATACTCGGGATGTCAAACCAAATAGTTTCTCAAGCTGCATGACACCATTCTAAACAAGGGATTACTTTCCGAACTCTGTTTCTATTGAGATCGATACATGCAAATCGGGGTGTCATCGAGCTACTTTACTTAAGTATGTTCTGCAATGACACCTACGCTACTTGACATCAATATGTTTCTATTGCGACTCCATGAATGAAATAAACAGCTACGTTGCGCAATGCCTTTGTATTTTCCGTCCGAAGCGAGTAGTAAACCCCCGGTCGGTAGCCCCTTTTACTCGTTTTTACTGAGACGACAGCACGCCAACGCCGTAGTTCTGGTTGTTCGTGCTCAGCTTCTGGGTCGACGTCGGATGGTAGTAGCTGGCCACCTTCTTCGAGTTGGACAGCGCCGCCGACTCGCGGTTGCCCGACAACTCGCCGCTCTTGACTAGCGTGTTCTGGACGCAGTTGCGGCCCAGCGCGGACTTGCAGGACGACTGCGAGTTCGAAGACGGCACGATGATAGCGCCCACCGTCTCGGCGTCGTGCTTGTTCGGGACTGAAGTGGACTCGAAGTAGTTACCCTCCAGCAGCACGTTGCCGTTGTCGACGACGTCGTACGAGAAGCCCGTGTTGCTGTACCAGTAGTTGTTGGCGGCGTGGATGACGGAGTTGCCGCCGACCTTGGGCGAGCGGCCCGACGTGTTGTGCACGTAGTTGTTGACGAGCGTCACCTGCGTCTGCGTGCCCAGGAAGAGGAAGGCCCAGTAGTGGTTGCCGTCGCACGTGGCCGAGTACTGCGTGCGGCCGTCGAACTCGGAGTTGCTGATGGTCATGCTCTTGACACTGGCCGTGCCCGTGGCGACCATCTGACGGCCGAGGTTGGAGATCTTGACGTGGTCGAGCCAGATGCGCTCCATGGGCGTCTTGCCGCCGTTGAGGCCCTGGATGTAGATGGCGTCGCCGCCCCAGATCAGGTGCGGGTTGAGCTGCGTGATGTGGATGTTCTGGATGATGATGTTGTTGCCGTTGAGCCACAGACCCTTGCCCTTGATGACACCGCTCGTGCCGAGGCCGCGCAGCGTCTTGTTGCTTGAGACCACGAGCGGGTTCTTGCTGGCCGCCAGGTCGTACGTGATCTTGACCTGCGTGCCTTCCACGCAGCCGCCCGTGTTGGCCATGCCACCGCTCTGCAGGATGACGTCCTGACCCTTGTAGCCGTTGTTCTTGGCGAGGCAGTCGCGGTTGCTCTTGGGACGACATCCATTCTCGGTCGTCGTGCCCTCCGTGCCACGGAAGTCGAAGGTTGTCTTGAGGACGATAACGCGCGGCTGGGAGTCCTTGAGGTAGTTGTTGAGCTTGGCCAGCGAACTGGGGTACACGGGGTTGGCGTTACCGCCGCCCGTGGTTCCCGCTGCGAGACCTGGGGCGGTGCCCGTGGAGAGGGCATGCGTGCCCTGCACTGATGAACACGACGGCGAGCCGGAGGATCTGCATGGTCTTGGAGGCGCTCAGGACTTGTGATGTGCGAAGCGAAATCGACAATGAGAAGAGTTTGGGGGTTGAGCCGGAGATGGACAGCTCGAAGGTAAGGGCAAAGGATCGAGAACGAGGAGGCTAGTGGACTTCGTTGTTGACGTTGCGCGACAAGCTGCTCGAGAAGGAGGGTATGGTTGCTGATCGTTGAGGCGAGGTATGGCTGGTGAACGGTAGTTATCAGCAAAGCAGCACCAGTGTTTGTGGAGAAGTGGTATGAACTTGAATAGGCTTGCAGGTATTTCACAGTAGGGTGCCGTGGGTGGGCGTTGCGCTCCTGGCCTGCCAAACATGGCACTGCAATGGAGTCTACTTTTCTTTAATGGTAGCTTATGATGTGAACACCAATCGACCCTAGGCCGGACCATGGAAGGCAAGCACTTCATCCGTCATAAACAGAAATCTGCCGGCAGGAAAACGCCATTTCACTAGTCGACATACTCCGGTTTGATTTGACCGAGGGTCGAGGAGCACCACGTATGACCGCTGCGTTGACTTTCTTTACTACAATATGGCACGCCACGTCAGATCACACCACACTGTTGACTCAACCATATAATTGGTATCTCTGAACTCATATAATAATGCACGCTATTAGTGCTGTGGTTTCATTGATGCGGCCACGGCACTGCACAGGGGTTGGCGCACATGGTTTGGCGAGTGCGTTTCAAGCTGACAACGGTGGTCATACCTTGAAGTATCTGTTCACTGTTCGCGGGGTTAGCTGCAATACAAAGACGTACATGCATGTACCTGCATCCCTCATGGGCACACGTCTCGATGTTGGTGTCGCAACCACTTTAGACTCATCAGTAAGACTCCACGCAGGGATCTGAGGTACCTCGCATTCAGCTGAGGGCAAAGATGGCGTTAGGGATACAAGTTAATGCAACCAGCACGTGGGTTTGGGCGGGACTTAAGGTAAAATGCACGAATACTCAAAGCAGCGCTTTACAGCGCCGCATTTCCTTTCGTGCCGCAACCAGATATCAGCTTATATGTACATTTCAGAGGCATTGAGGCATTGAAGCAATTGCGCACTGAACAAGTATCGCTTGATGTGAGCCAGAGACAGGGCAAGTTCCTCGCAATAATGAGGGAAACGCAACTCCACGCGCAGTAGCAATCCTACTCGGAATCTCTGGGAGTACCGTAGCATCTTAGTCCTGGGCGTCGTTCACTCCTAAGGGTCAGTTGTAAATTGACCAGTAGAACACTGCCATTTTTAACATATGGATGAATATAGTGGTCTTTCCGACTGATAAGCGAGCAGGATTGTTTCAGACTTGTCTTCACCTGAATTACAGCCTATCATATCGCCTGGTGTGGATATTTTAGCCAATCGTCTGCATTAGGGTTAGGTGAACGCGTTCCGACACTTTCCGACAAATATTTGTCGGAAGACTGGCCTAAATATGTGTATGCGTATACAAAAATCAAGTACAGAAAATAGTTTTGCCGTTCTGACAACTAGGATTATGTCCTAGAATAGGACGGAGTGAAGTTTTGATTGGTGTTCATTTCAAGATGGTGATCAAGTCCGAGAGATGAAGCCCATATGCATCGGTGGCGACGCAGTCGCGGCGAAGGGCAAGGCAAGATGACCATGACGGCGAGCGCGTTGAGCGTTCCACCGCCACAACGCTAGCTCTACACGCATGAAGCATCCGTCGACGTGGCGTCACACGCAGCCGTCGGAGGACGGGTGAGCTTGCTGCAGTACGCCGAGGTTGGCTGAGGTGGTGCTGCGCGGGGGCAGCTACGCGAGTGCGGAGGAGATGATCAAGCGCAGGAAGGAGCTGCAGAAGGCTTTCGCTGCTGGCGACGTGGCGAAGCTCATGGGCGCGCGCCGCCGCATGGAGGGTCACGAACGCGGTCACACCCGCGGAGGACCGCGAGGCTCCTTGCCAAGGGCACGCACGGAGCAACAGCGCATCGCCGCTGTCCGCCCATGATCTGTACCTTGGAGCTGGACACGCCGGCGCTGCAGCTGTCTGTGCTCGTTCGAGCAGGGGGATGTTGAGGGCATGCTCCGCGTCATGGACGACCTCCTCGTGACCACCCAGACACTGGACCCGCTGTCGCACAAGTTCCTGCCGCACGAGGCTAACGATCTGGACGAGAAGCTGTCGAAGGAGGTGAAGGTGATGAAGGCGACGGTAACGTCGTGCCCGGCCGGCTAGGCTGCAGGAGGTGAACCCTATCTGCACGGCTGCCGTGTGGGCACTGTACATCACGGAGGTGGCCAAGGAGGATAGCTCGGTCACCTGTACATCATGACCCCGCTACTCGAATCGTTCAAGGTGCTGCACCAGTAGGTCAAGCTGGTGAAGTCTCTGCCGCGCAGGATCGGATTGCCAACAATGGCAGACTACAAGGCGGAAGTGGCGATCGCGGTGCTGCGTGCCTCAAAGCTGGCACAATAGCTGAGGAGGCGGTAATCGTAGATTGGTGATCAAGGTGATCAATAATATATGTAGCTACCCTTGCACTTTATCATCACCTAACTTTTATTGCATGTAACTGCAAGTACCCTGCCATTTTCTTCTTCAGTTGCCTTTTTTTACTTACGGTAACTTTAGTTTGGTCAATAAATCCTAGATGTCGGAATATGTAGGGAAGTCGGAACCGTCGCGATATGGCTACGTTACACATGGCATTATTCTTAGGCTCTATTCCGTATAAAACAAGGCTGGTCCAGCGCACTCGAAGAAAGCCTGCCGCCAAGGAACTTCCGCGGCGGAAGCATGCCGCGCCCACGAATCAAGGGAAAAGGGAAGAAAAGCAAGACCTACCAACGCATACCGGTAGACTACGCGCACAAGAAGAAGGTTCTGGACTTCTTCACAACTAACAGTCTCGACGCGACTATCACCAACTTCTACGGCACATTGACAGCTAAAGAAGTTCGTGCCAAGAAAAAGCAGATAAATAAATGGGCCAAACAAACTGGCACAATTGCGAACACTCAATTACGGCATGGATTCGGTATTACTGTTTGGAAACGTGAAATTCGTGCCTTACAGAAGGACAGCGACTGTCAGATTTATGGGAACCAGTGTGCATGGTGGAACGAAAAATTGTCGCTGGAGTTTTTGAAGTTCAGTTTCGCAACACGCCCCAACATCGAAGAAAACATTTTGTTGCTGTGGGATGACTTCAGGGGTCATTGGACACCTGAAGTCATCGCATATGAAGCAACAATTAATGTCGTTCTCATCAAAGTTCCACCTAGGTACACGTACGTCTGCCGGCTGGCAGACGTACGTGTACCTAGGTGGAACTTTGATCTTGGAATAAGCCCTTTAAGTCAGGCCTACGGCGATTGTGGATTGATTTGGTACGGACTCAGTTGGTGGAGTATCGTGCTGGAGCCCAGCAACGTGAGCAGAAAAAAGAAAAGTTGCAAGAAGAAATAAATCGGGCACGCAAGGATCTGGTGCAAGAGGAAGCTGACGTAGAAGTAGCAAGACTGCGGGACGAATTCACTGAAGAACCTTTTACACTGAAGCCACCCACGCGCACTGACATTGTACGATGGGTGTCGAAGTGCTGGTCGGATCTCAGTCGGGAGACAATATTCAGCGGTTTTGCCAAAGTTGGTATTCTCAACGATACACGCGTGGTTGCTAGTGCTCCTGCAGTGGAGCACATTGAAAACACCATTATCGAAGACTTAGAAAGATGCAACTTAGCCGGCGGACAAGTTGATTCGGACGATGACATCGGTTCAGGCGACGACATCGACAGCGAAGGCAGCGACAACGAATAATTAGCAATGCAAGCTAATTTGAAATGCATGCTTTGATAAATCTTTGATGTGCAGTCAGCTGGTGACGCTTGTGATTTGCAATAAGTGCTTGTGCAGTGACGCCTAGGACTAAGATGTACGGTAGGCGCTGGCACAGATAGGTGGACATCACAACTTCTACGGAAATCGCCGTGCGAATCTGCCACTTCGTATAGAATTCGGGGTGCAAATTGACCGGCGAATTCCACGAATGCAAAAATGCCAGATATACAAAAATCAAATGAAACTGTCAATAATGCAAAATGTAGTGGAATTCATCGTGCAGTTTGCACGAAGCATATTGTGCCGCACATTTGGTACACAGTGTGAAAGTAGAAACACTACCACTTCGAAGTAAATGTGTATTGTGTAAGCTTACCGCTACTCACCTACGTAATGGTAGCTAGTCTAGCTGGAGCTGTGCCTTGCATGCTCACGGGCGAGTGTTCTCCACGATAGTTGGTCAAGTCTACGCGCTCTTCCTTTACTCGACGTCGATGAGAACGGTAAACGATTCTTTACTTGCTCAAAAAGAAGGCCAGTCGAATCGAGAGAGCTGTGCGCTCGCAGGACCTCATCACTCGTCAGAAGTGCTTCAACGAAGCGCATCAGCCGCTGAAGCTCTGCAAGCCGGATCTTTGTAGTCTTGAAGCCATATCGTGCTTTGATAGCTGCTTTAGTGGCGGTTGCCCAGCACACCATTGCTGCCACACAACGCGAACGGTTCTTGCGGGTAGCACAAACTCTCTTGGCACTTGATGAAAGCCCCCACCCCATGTGTAAAGCTCGGTGTGCATCGTTACAGTAGCATTCACCGAGGACTCTGTCTGAGTGTGAAGGTACACTATCGCCGAGCGAACATTTCCAAAAGTCGACTTTCCGGTGACACCACGCTGCTCCATCGAGGTCAAGTAGCGCATACACTCCATAGTACTTAATACACTTAGATTGACAGGGCTTCGTAAAGGGACGATAGAGAACCACTGCGCGATACTCTCCCCATTAATTACACCCAGCTCACGAAACGTACTAGTAAACAGGACTTGCCGTCGATCCGCCTCCGTATTCTCGTAGAGCCACTCTATGAAGCGAGATAAAGTTCGTAGATAGATGTACTTGGTGTTGTCAGAGGTGATACTTCCCAGCACTTGCTCAACGCGAGCATCGAGAGCTTCCATCGTTACTTAAACTGCGACTCTTGCCGATAGAAACTGTATCGAAATAGCATAGAAATATTTCTAGTTTTTGTTTCGTTCACTTTGCACGACGAATTCCATTTATCTATACATTTGTGTACAGTATCTGTAAGGGCTCATTTTTTTAGTGAAGTTTATCTCGACGCTCGAGCGGGCTCTTGGAGCAAATCAGTCGCGATCCATCGACTAGCGTAAAAGGAGTTTTGCGATCTTTTCACTGTATTATGACTTCTTTGCCGTCGGCTACACGTACCTCATTTCGAGGAAACTCCAAAACTCGCTTACCAGCGTCTGATTCCGGACGGATAAGCGGCGCGCTCGAATCTGCCTTTACCAGTGCTCGTGTGAACTCTACCTGGTTTGTCCTGGGTTTACGACCGCGCGCTGCTTGTAAACCGCAGGCAGTGGTGCATACAGCGCTGACTTCGGTAGGAAAACAATCGATGCAGCAATAAAACCATTACCCTGCACGCCCTCCGCACGAACCCAAAAACCCTTGCTGGTAAGGCATGAACCCTACCGCGCTTGCGCGCGGGATTTCGGCTCGCTCAGAGCTAACTTGCATTGATTTGATCCTCTCGAACCAGACACCGATATGTGAGTCTTGTAGAAGTATGCGGGCTTTGGAGTTTTTTTCACAGATTTCGCTAACACGCCAGATCTGTAAGCGTTTTTTTTTTTCGAATACTGTGCACGCATGGAGTTTCAAACATTTCACTTTCTACTGCAAACTTTGTTCGAATAAACACGTGTACTTTCGGGCATCATATTTCATGGGCACGTGTTAAGAAAAATATTATATTACTGGGATAGGAAGCAACGTTAGTGCTGCTATCGCAGACCAAATAGGATTATATCCGTGGTACGTCAAGTCAAAAGGTGCCCTCTTGACACCTAACTGGACAGATTCGGAAATGCTACTGCCAGATGCAGTGGGGAAGAAGCACCAGGAACTAGCAGCCGACGTCGCTAAAGTTCTCGGAGGGGCATGCCTGAGCTCCTTATTTCGGTTGACGGGTGCGAATTACTCTCTCAAGTTGGAGAATATTGTGGGAATGGTGGCACGGGACCGAATGCTGAATGACCTCATCATCGACTTCTGCCTTCGCCTAATCTGCAGCTCGCTAGGCGACTGCTACGCCATGAACTCGTTTGCACCGTCGCTTAGCTACACGAAGACACCGGACATTCGAATCTCAAGCATGCACTACGTTGTGATGCCTCGCCTATTCATTGGGGGATCATAATAGTCCGTCTCTCCTACCAGCAAGATGTGCCCTCGATGACACCGTACTACTACGAGCCGCTGTGCAGCTCGTCCCATCGAGCTACCATGGAAGATGCTTACAACGAGACTGTGGCTAAGTTTATACGTGACTGGCACACAGCCACAATGTCGCTGGTTGATCATCCCGTTGAGGAGAGCAGGGTGTGGCTCGAAGGGCCAAAGCAGCCTGATGGTACGTCATGTGGTATGCTGTGTATCGCTCAGGCGTACGCCATTTTTAAGGATAGCTCTCGTTTCGTGCGAGCTGTTATTTCACAGGATGATGGTGCTGTCATGCGTCTACGCGTCATGTGGATGATTCTCATGCAGCCTGACGAGAGTACAACGTCAAACAAGGTCGCTAAAGCTGTCCAGTCAACCGACATCGAGCTTATTGCAACGATCACGACATAAAGACCACAGTAACATTTATTGATGTAAGCTAGTCTAAGTTGTGAATGTTCTAGTGTGGATGAATATGATGAATATGCGCATTGGCTTAGACGTAACCCCACGGTTTCAGTTGCACATTGGCTTTTGTGTATAATGGTGGCTGGCGTTCCTTCGACTTCGGATCTGGATTGTACATGTATCCCTTGAAGAACGCGCTGTCCGGTACAATCGAGGTCACCACAACCACGACCTCTTTGTGGCCATGCAGGAAGTCCGGGTTCAGGTGCCTCAGTCAGCGTGCAGCGCACAACATCCAGCGCGTCGCGATAGCGCATGTTGTCGAAGGCCATGGTAAGGATGGCGTTCACGCCGAAGATCCAAGGCGCGGGCATGCTGGCGCAGTGCAGCCGAAACGCCAGCAGCAGGAAAAGCCGGTGTACAGCATGGCAGTGAACGACACGATGAGCACGACGGTGACGGCGGATCCGCCGTAGTACACCGGCTTCTCCAGCAGCGCGCTGCACTGAAAGAGCAGCGAGAGCTTGCCCGCCACGACGCTGGTGGTCACGAGCACCAGCGCCACCGCACACGTGACGCGCTGCAGCCCGCGCAGCATTAGCGAGGTCGGCCGGTCCGCGCACGAGCTCCAGCCGCTGCTCCAATTTCGCCTTCTGGTCGCCAAGGAGGGAATCAGCTGCGGCAGCTCACAGCCACACCCTTGAGCGCGCTGTTGCGTATGATCGGTCTTCACTTCGCGGTCATCGAAAATCACGTCGGTCTTGGCGGCAGCGAACACCCAAAGCAGCTCGGGGATCTTGAACGACAAGAGGTCCTTGAAGGCGCGCGGCATAGATACATTATCAGAACCGAAAGGTAGTGGCGGCGCCTTCGTGAGTCTGGCGAAAGGAAGCGATGACAGTCGCTGGGAGCTCTCAGTCTTGGTTCTTCGTGTTGTCTTCTCCTCTAGAATATTTCGCGAATGTAATGGGTAACTTTTACATTTGCCGTCATATATCGACAGAAAATTACGGCTGGCTCCATTTCATGTTGCTTCTTGTGGTGCCTGTTGTGTTGCCAGACAGCTATTGTGTTGCCGCAAGAGCTGTCGTGGTGTTGCACTTATGTTGTAGTAACGCCGTCCGTTCGTGCTCTTTCGAGTCCCGAAAATCCCAATCTCGGCAATCATCTGGTCCAGCTCGCGACGGCATCATTTCCGCTTCTGCTGACTTCCTCACAGCGAAGACTTGGTCACCCGTGGCTCACTCATCTTCGTGCACCTCTACGGAAAACCAGCGAAATGGGGAGCTTTACTCGCCAGGCAGGCATGCTTATAGGAGTGTTTGTGGCCTCCGTACTGGTACAAAACATCGCTCATGCTGCCTCCGTCGTCAGTGGGTCCCCGGTGGGCTTTGCGGCCGGCACCACCGGTGGCGGAGACGCTGAGCCCGTGTACCCGAAAGACATCAAGGAGTTAGCGACGTACCTCAGCGACGAAGAGCCCCGCGTGATTGTCCTCAGGCAAGAGTTCGACTTCATCGACTCGGAAGGGTCCACCACGGAGGACGGGTGTCGCCCGAAGAACGCCGCAGATTGTCTCGCTAAGAAGAACGGTTTCGAGGGGCAAGACGCGATTCAGCCGAGCTTCAGCACCTGCGACGGCACCACTGTAAAGGTGACATACGACAAGGCGGCCAAGACCCCCCTCAAGGTCGCTAGCAACAAGACGCTCGTGGGTGAAGGCACCAAAGGCGTGATGAATGGCAAGGGCATTGAAATCAAGGGGAACAACGTCATCGTGCAGAACATCCACATCACCAACTTGAATCCTCATTTGGTCTGGGGTGGAGACGCCATCAGCATCAGTGGAGACGACGGCGTTATCCCCACGGGCATTTGGATCGACCACGTCAAAGTCACCAGCGTCGGACGGCAGATGGTTGTCGTCAACTTCTCCGGTGCCCTGGGCGTCACGATCAGTAACTCGGACTTTGACGGCAAGACCAAGTACTCCTCCTCGTGCGACGGTCACCACTACTGGGGGTTCATCGTCACGGGAGCCAAAACTGAGATGACTTTGGTGGGCAACTACATCCACACGATGTCAGGCCGCGGGCCCAAGGTCGGAGGCTCGGAGGACAACGTCATCGCTATGCATGCGGTAAACAACTACTTCTCCGACAACACCGGCCACGCGTTCGATGTGTCGCAGCGCGGATACGTCCTAGCGGAGGGCAATTACTTCGACTCGGTCAAGACGCCCAACCAGCCTGACCCGGAGGGCAACATCTTCATCCCCACGTCGGGCGGGGACTGCCAGGCAACCATCGGCCGTACCTGCGAGGTGAACGTACTGGCCGACAGCGGCACGTTCACTAGCAACTCGGAAGACGCCGCCAAGAAGCAGATCGGTACGTACAAGACCCAGATTGGCGGCTTCAAGGCCGCTGTTGCGTCGAAATTGTCTGTAGCGAGCGGGAACTTCGGCGTTGGTGACTTGGGCGGCTCTAGCAGTGTTACACAGTCGAGCGGCGATGGCAATGCGGTCCAACCTGCTACAACGCCGTCTTCGTCTACGGGGTCGTCAGCTGAGTCCCCGACATCGCAGAGCTCCGCGGCTACGGACTCATCACCCAACCAGTCTTCTGCGAGTACGGATGCTCCGGCATCAGCTGGATCTGGCGCAACCGAAGCTCCTGCTAGCACACAAGCGCCTTCACCAGAGTCCCCATCCACATTGACCCAGCCACCATCCACTGGATCAGCGAGCCAAGCGCCCTCATCGAGCACTTCAGCGACAGGGAGTTCAAAGGACCAGGAGCAGACAAGCACCTCTACTACTACTGGCTCTAGCTCTGCTGTTGTGGGTGTCCCCACCGGATTCGCAGCGGGCACCACCGGTGGCGGAGACGCCGAGCCCGTGTACCCGAAAGACATCAAGGAGTTAGCGACGTACCTCAGTGACAAGGAGCCCCGCGTGGTCGTTCTGAAGCAGGAGTTCGACTTCATTAAATCGGAGGGATCCACGACCGAGAAGGGGTGCCGTGGCAAGAACAACCTCGACTGCATCGCCAAGAAGAACGGTTTCCAGGGACAGGATACGATCGAGACGGACTTTAGTAAATGCGACGGCTCATCCATCGACGTGACGTACGACAAGGCCGCTATCACCCCACTAACTATCAGCAGTGACAAGACGCTCATAGGTGAAGGCACCAAGGGCGTCCTCAACGGCAAGGGCATCATCATCAAGGGCAGCAACGTGATCGTGCAGAACATCCACATCACCAACTTGAACCCGCACGTTGTTTGGGGCGGCGATGGTATCACTATCCGTGGTGAGGGCGACGTCGCACCCAAGGGCGTTTGGATTGACCACGTGAAGGTGTCGAGCGTCGGGCGTCAAATGGTGGTCATCAACTTTTCGGGCGCCACAGGTGTCACGATCAGTAATTCGGACTTCGACGGCAACACCAAGTTCTCGTCGTCGTGCGACGGCCGTCACTACTGGGGCTTCTTGATCCTCGGCAAGAAGACGGAGATGAGCCTGCTAGGCAACTTCGTGCACATGACGTCTGGCCGCTCGCCCAAGATCGGAGGAACTCAAGGCGACACGTCCGTCGTGCATGCTGCGAATAACTACTTCTTCGACAACACTGGACACGCCTTCGACGTGGCCACCGGTGGCTACGTCTTGGCCGAAGGCAACAGCTTCGATTCGGTCAAGACGCCCAACCAGCCTGACCCGGAGGGCAACATCTTCATCCCCACGTCGGGCGGGGACTGCCAGGCAACCATCGGCCGTACCTGCGAGGTGAACGTACTGACCGACAGCGGCACGTTCGCCAGCAACTCGGAGGACGCGGCCAAGACGCAGATCGGCACATACAAGG
Source organism: Phytophthora sojae (assembly GCF_000149755.1). NCBI lineage: Eukaryota > Oomycota > Peronosporomycetes > Peronosporales > Peronosporaceae > Phytophthora > Phytophthora sojae. The sequence goes on from NW_009258117.1 coordinate 8,681,110, forward strand.
AGCAGATCGGCGGTACGAAGGTGGCCGCTGTGTCGAAACTGTCCGCGGCAAAGGGGAACTTTGGTGTCGGTGAGCTTGGAAGCAGCAGCGCGGCCCCGGCCGCTGCCGTCAACGCGGACGTCCCGGCCACGGAGGATACGGCGCACCAGGGCCAGATTGAGACTCCAGTAACTCCTTCCACCGACGCCCCTGCATCAACCAAGGAGGGTGCCGCTGACATGCCGCTGAGCACGGTCGCGCCGTACAAGGAGGATTCGGCCGCTGGAAGTTCGGCCCTTGAGTGGGGCCACGTGACGCAAGGAGCGGCTTCCGACGGCTCGGCCAATTGAGTTGCCACGCCCAATGCTGTCGTAGGTTCATGAAAGGAATTGAACGATCGATGACTGCAGTGATGTCCAACACAATAAACCGCTGCGTTTTGGTGTCATTATTGCCTAGCTTACGGCCATCTACATGTATAGTACTATAGTATTGTTGGGATCAGGCCAAAGACTGACTTGATTTCACTATAGACGGGGCAGAAGCACAATCCCAACCGAAAATGCCCGGCCGGCCGCGAGTGGTCCGGCTGGAGCCCGATGCGGAGCCGTCGGAGCCCGCGCGCGCGCCGCAGCGGCGCAAGTCCTTCAGCTACGTGCGCAAGCTGGAGATCGTGGCCCACTACGAGGCGCACAAGAGTCTGGACGAGACGGTGGCGCGCTTCTTCCCGGACGGTATCATCCTTGAAGTTAGGCCCGGATATCTTCCCGCTTTATGAGAGCTGATTGGTGGAATCGTAATTTACAGGTCCAGTGGGACTCCACCGTTCACTAAAACAATACATCTCCCTAAGTGTGGTACGATTCGGGAAACATGCTTTCTCAAAAAGTATAAGGTTCTGCCTGTTCGCTGAGCAAGCAGATTACTGTAGTGAAGGGAGTTTAGAGAGATTCAGAAACCGCAGAGCCAAACCGCCTGAAGTCCAGTAAATAGGACGTTCACAAACGTTCACAGCACTATAAGTTACCAGAGGTGATCTAATACAATTGGCGCTCTCACTTCCGACACCGTGGTCCACCTTTAATTGTCAGAGTGCTAAATTCAATAAAAGTCAATAAAGTTTGGTAGGTAAAAGACCAGTCACCAGCGGGGCCGAAGGTGCTGCAGTGTGCAGTGCAGAACTACGTGCCCACGCGCTTCGATGACGCGCCAGGCCGCACCATAGCGAAGAGGGAGGTGCGCTTCACAAACATGCCCATCACAGCCGACGTGGTGGTGGACGAGAGTAACGAGAGTAAGACCGAGCTGCTGACAATCTAGAAAACGGTCAGGAGTCTGGCCGCTAGCTTTTACTCCAGTGGCGCTGGCGCCGGTGTTGCGCAAGCCCGGCGAGGCGAGATAACATACAACAGCGTACCACAGGCCGGCATCAGGCGCCGTCTACCGCAGTTCCTGCCGCGACGCGGCCAAACCCGGCTAGCGCCCCGTCATTATTGGAGCCCATGTGCCCTATACAAATTTATAATTCTATATATATTAAATTAGAAAAATAATCAGGAGATCACGGAGTCGGAAGTGAGAGCGCCAATTGTAAAACGTTAGATCTGTGCTCACGAAAGCACGCGAAAGCCTATGCACACGTTACTTCGGTCAAATCTCGGTGGGATTCGTGCTGGAAGTCGTTACTACAACATTGCTACATCTTAATGAGAGCAACACAGTACAGCGTTGTGTTGCTCGGTAATTTATGCACAATTTAATTTTCGAAGAAATTCAAATTAAGTTGAAATTTCACCAAGATATTTCCATACCACTAAAGTACGAATCCCTCCCTTCGGGATTGCGAGAAACATTGCGGAAGAAGGGCTCGCTCGCAAGGCACGGGTGCGAAAGGGGTGAAGAAGTCGCCCGCGAAGGCGAAGAAAATGACGTAGGCGAAGAAGCCAGTGTCCGCTGTGAAGGGTAAGTGCAAATAATGCGGTGAATACTGTCACAAATTGATCTAATACGTCTCTACGTTGCTACTGCTTAGACAAGCGGATCAAGGGAGTCGTTAAGCTGCTCGAGGGGGCAACAGCGCCGTGAAGAAGACCAGCGTAGGGCCTGTAGCGGGGGAAGGCACGGGTAAGCAAAAACGATATGGTTTGAACAAGGTGGCTCTATTGGGCACTAACTGCTTTTATTTCACATACCCGCTGCTACTTCCTGTAAAATAGGACGACGTGCTTCTCTACGAGCGCGAAAACATCATCATGACAGATGCGTTCTTAGCAGCTCGTAGCCCGCGCGCAAAGCGAGTTAGTGTTCGCTCCGATGACTACGACTACAACTTTGTGATCCCCAAGAATCTGGTCATTAAATTGGACGCTGTTGTTAAGGCAGAGAAAGCGAAGCGACGCACGCCCGCTTCGTTTGGTGGCAATGCAGAAGACGAGTATCCGGTCGGTACTGTCGAAGAGATCGTCGCTTTCTTCCCAGGGGGGTTACCAAGGTTTGCGAGGTTCGTAGTCGGTATTGTGTTGCGCAGATGTTGCTTGTTGTGGCGCTCTCACTGTTGTTTTCTTGTGGTGCTCTCAATGTTGCTGTATCATACTGATGCTGTTTATGGTGTGTGTGTGTGCGTAGTGGAGCCGTCTACAATATGAAGTCGTTCTACAACGTCCGCAAATTGAGTGAAGCGTGGTTGTTGGACATGACGTGGGTTTCGACGACTAAGTGGGACAAAGTATCCGCGTCACCAGAGCTCTTTGGCGAAGAGTGCATTGTCCTGAAACCGGTGTGACCCCGGTGCCGCACTGGGCCCTCCAAAAGGTTTATATGCGTGGGCAAGCTGAACTGGTAGAAAACCCATTACACCGGTATGGCCGCGGTACCGTACTGGGCCCGGTTTATATGCGTGGGCAGATTGAACCGGTATGAGTCAGTAACATCAATCTAATGATTGAAGCGGACGAACTGCTGCAGAAGCATACAGTCATACAAAGGTAAACATTTTCATTTTCTACACGCTACAAACAGATCCCGAGCAAGGTTCGTTTTATCACTGTGTATAAGCACCGCCAAGACATATCATGTATCTACAGGCGCAGAAGATGCCCGTGGTTCGTAAAAAAAAAGCTCATAATAATAGAATGCGATCAAAAACCTCCCCCTAGTTAAATCACTATACGTGTATTTATTTTCAGACGATATTTTGTGCTGTCGGCTACACAGGTTTTGACTATTTTTGTTGAAGACGCCACCCCCTCCTGAAAATGACAGATAATTATCGTGTTGTGCTGAAAGAAGGTGAAAGTGCGAGAACGATGCAACTCAAGTTTATCCATCTACTGCGGCAGCCTGACGCAGTTCCACTCGCTTTACATCAAATGTGCCCTTCACTCCCCATTGGTGAAAGAGCGCTATAAACGCTTCCACGACTTCGACCTTCAGCTTCTGGTGCGAACCTTGCACTTGCTGATCGAGTTCGAGCGGGCCTCAGTCTCAGTCGACTGAACGGCAGTCTGAGTGACATCGTTCGAGTCAGCATCGGCGCCAACCTCGGTCTGGGTAGACACGTCTCCTTGGTTAGCGTTCGGCTCAGTTTCTGCTGAGCCTTGGCTGTACGGAGCCACAGTCCCAACCGTGGGCTCGTTCGAGCCAGGGCTCTTACCCGCAGCAGCGGTGCTAGTCAGCTCACCGACACCGAAGTTGCCGCTCGCCTCCTTGAACTGGGCAGCTTCAGTTACTGCATAGCTGCCCAGGGTTTTCGAATACTTGCTGAGCTCCCCCAATGCCGCGCGTGCATTATATCCTGTCAGCTTACCACTGCTAGTGAGCACATTGAGCTTGCACGCACGACCAATCGCGGTTTTGCAGAAGCTCTCACGGGTAGGCACGAAAAAGTTTCCAGTTGTGTCGTCTAGGTTGGGCGTCGTGACGGACGCGAAGTAGTTGCCCTCGGCCAACACATACCCGCCCGTTGCCACGTCGAACGCGTGGCCAGAGTTCTCGAAGAAGTAGTTGTTAGCCGCGTGGACGACAGAAGTCTCGCCGCTGTGGCCTCCGATCTTGGGCGATCGGCCCGACGTGTGGTGGATGTAGTTGCCGATCAAACTGAGCTCCGTCTTCTTGCCCAAGATCAAGAAACCCCAGTAGTGGTGGCCGTCGCACGACGCCGAGAACTTGGTGTTGCCGTCGAAGTCCGAATTACTGATCGTGACACCTGTGGCGCCCGAAAAGTTGATGACCACCATTTGACGCCCGACGCTCGACACCTTCACGTGGTCAATCCAAACGCCCTTGGGTGCGACGTCGCCCTCACCACGGATAGTGATACCATCGCCGCCCCACACGAGGTGAGGGTTCAAGTTGGTAATGTGGATGTTCTGAACGATCACGTTGCTGCCGGTGATGATGAGGCCCTTGCCGTTGAGGACGCCCTTGGTGCCTTCGCCCACCAGCGTCTTGTCACTGGCAACCGTCAGAGCCGTCTTGGCCGCGTTGTCGTACGTCACGTCCACCGAGGTGCCGCCGCTGTCGCACCCGCCAGTCTGCTTCATGCTCGTGTCGCCGTCCATGAGGATCGCATCCTGGCCCTTGAAGCCGTTGTTCTTGGCGAGACACTGCTGGTTGTTGGTCGGGCGGCAACCGCTCTCCGTGGTGGAGCCCTCGGTATTGGCAAACTTGAACTCCTTGTTGAGCACGATAACTCGAGGCTGAGCGTCGCTGAGGTAGGTGGCGAGTTCCTTGATGGACGTGGGGTAGACGGGTTTCGCGTCGCCTCCACCCGTGGTCCCCGCAGCGAATCCTTGAGCTCTACCTGGACTTGCTTTGCCTGGGCTTGGCGTTGACGGGGGTAAAGTCCTCGATTGAGTTGGTGCAGTAGCTGGTGCAGGCGTTTCCTTGGCGGGTGTACTGGGCGACGCTGGAGTGTCAGGAGTGGAAGGCATTTCCGTAGATGGCGCCTTCTCTGGGGCAGGAGCCTTAGTAGCTACCGGGCTGTTGGGCTTCTGGTCTTGGTCGGCGCTAGAAGTTTCGGTTTCCTGAGAAGCGGCAGACGCGTCTGCGCTGGTCGCGGTGGCGCCACTGGAAGCGCTTGTTTGAGAGACACCGCCTCCCAGCTCACCAACACCAAAGTTTCCGCTGGCCTCTGACAATTTAGTAGCGGCAGTCGCCTTGTAGTCCGTGATCAGCTTCTTGACGTCAACCAGTTGACTGGCGACCTTGTCTTGCGAGTAGCCCGTAAGCTTTCCACTATCCGTAAGAACGTTTAGAGCGCAGTCACGACCAATTGCGGTTTTGCAATCTCCAGCTGCCGTAGGCACCAGGAAGTTTCCAGTTGTGTCGTCTAGGTTGGGCGACGCGACGGACGCGAAGTAGTTGCCCTCGGCCAACACATACCCGCCCGTTGCCACGTCGAACGCGTGGCCAGAGTTCTCGAAGAAGTAGTTGTTAGCCGCGTGGACGACAGAAGTCTCGCCGCTGTGGCCTCCGATCTTGGGCGATCGGCCCGACGTGTGGTGGATGTAGTTGCCGATCAAACTGAGCTCCGTCTTCTTGCCCAAGATCAAGAAACCCCAGTAGTGGTGGCCGTCGCACGACGCCGAGAACTTGGTGTTGCCGTCGAAGTCCGAATTACTGATCGTGACACCTGTGGCGCCCGAAAAGTTGATGACCACCATTTGACGCCCGACGCTCGACACCTTCACGTGGTCAATCCAAACGCCCTTGGGTGCGACGTCGCCCTCACCACGGATAGTGATACCATCGCCGCCCCACACGAGGTGAGGGTTCAAGTTGGTAATGTGGATGTTCTGAACGATCACGTTGCTGCCGGTGATGATGAGGCCCTTGCCGTTGAGGACGCCCTTGGTGCCTTCGCCCACCAGCGTCTTGTCACTGGCAACCGTCAGAGCCGTCTTGGCCGCGTTGTCGTACGTCACGTCCACCGAGGTGCCGCCGCTGTCGCACCCGCCAGTCTGCTTCATGCTCGTGTCGCCGTCCATGAGGATCGCATCCTGGCCCTTGAAGCCATTGTTCTTGGCGAGACACTGCTGGTTGTTGGTCGGGCGGCAACCGCCCTCTGTGGTGGAGCCTTCGGTGTCGACAAACTTGAACTCCTGGTTGAGCACGATAACGCGAGGCTCGGCGTCGCTGAGGTAGGCGGCGAGTTCCTTGATGGACGTGGGGTAGACAGGTTTCGCGTTGCCTCCGCCTGTGGTTCCCGCAGCAAATCCAGGCGCCGTGCCCGTATTATTTGAAGCAGCGGAGGCGAGCCCATGGTGCGCTAGCACAGCGGCCAGTACTACACCTAGTAGACGCCGAGCCATGGTTCCTCTGAATGTAGCTGCTTCCTCCAGTTCAGTCGGCGAGCGGGGCAGACCGTGAATTCTAGAGTGACTGCGCGTGCGATTGACACTTGGTGGTCAACGGCCACGCGCCGGATTAACTGCATTTCTCACCGTATTGTTGTTCGAACGCGGGGCGCAGACACTGCATGGGGTCCAACTTTTGCGCTGTCGTGGCATTACAATGTTGCAGTCAGGCCGTATGATCAAATCGGTGTTTTGTACAAGCGCAGCGGTGGAAAACCCATTTTTCGAGAGATGAAGTGAGCCACGTTTTCAAGCCCGAAAGCGACACCACGACAGTCCACGGCTTTGCACTAGGCCTGCCTGGCCAGCAGTAGGCAGCTTAGTTTTAGTTTTAGTTTTAGTTTTAGGGGGCGGCGTTCCTCAGCTAGCTTGCGTGCAGGCCAACTAGCTGGCCGACTATAAGACCCACCACACCACTCCCGGGGCTGCCTCGCACGGATTCACTGCGAACCCGCTGCGAGGCATGCCTTCGGTGATCTAAGGACGTTGCCTTTTGCCCCAAACGTATTCACGGAGAAGGTTTGAAAAGATGAGGAATTGCTCGTAATCCGCTGACTCTTGGATTTGGAACGCACAGTTGCAGTGAGGGGGGGCGCTTCAGTAGCGGCAGCCGCTGGGGGTGACAACTCATGCCAAGTACCTTTCAGCAGCAGCAGCGTCGCTAATATGACGGTGCCCAAACGAGAAAACGTCGGATGAACATCGCTTACGGTATGCACTGCAAGCCACAGCCATGAAGTATTGCCGCGCAGGCTTCACGGGCATGTACAGCGGCGGCTGGCAATCGCGAGATCTGCTTAGGTCCGCAACTTGCTCTGCACAAGGTCGTCAGGGCGATGAACAATAATGGCTTCCCAAGCAGCTTCACGTACGTTCAGCTTCGTGTACGTTGGGCTTCCTGTGCGTTGAGCTACTGCACCAGCCGCCAAGTTCAGCAACCTTCGTTGGAGAATATTTTTGTAGTCTCCTCTATTTTGGTTCATGGAACTACTTAAGTATTTGCAGCGCGAGCACTACACGAGCCCTTCACTCCGTATACGGCCTCTTGCACTTCTCCTTCCGACAGCGAAGCCGCCCTAGAACTGCCCCACCATGTCGGCGTTCTTCGGACTCACTCTCCTCGGCTCGCAAAGCCCCTTCGACCCGGTGAAGGAGACTCCCATCCATGCATTCCAGTCGCGCGACTTCCAGGACGCTTTCATGCAGACCTACCGACCTGGGTTCTCACTGTACTCTGAAAGCGACGAAGAGGCCCAAGCTGCGAACGCGGAGCTCTACTCCGCCACCATCACGCTCGCACAGCTGCCCGTCATGCTGCGTTACCTCTACAAGTGCCCGAGGGGTGTCGACAACGTGTCTGCGAGTACGCGAAAGCTCGTTGAGCAGGCCTTCCGTCTGCAGAGCGTTGGGGCCGACGCGTCTCAATCGATCGATCTCCAAACGTTTCTGGCCCAAATGGAGGAGCTCTGCCGCCACTCGCAGTCCATGGAGTCCGCTGCAGCCCACTCGGCGTACCTGAAAGACGGCGCAACCACGCGCGAGTTCGTGTCCAACCTCGACTTTCTTGGGAAGCTGGTCAAGCACACGCGCATGGAGAAGGACCCGCGCCAGAAGACCCTCGCCCCCGTGACGGACTCCATGACACTCGGATGGAACCCGCCGACAATGGCCACCAAGCGGAAGCCCACCAAGAGCTGCGAGGAGACCCGCTACGCCTGCGCCATGGTCAAAGCCGGTGTCTACTACTACTAACAGGGATAGCTCACCCCATCCGCTGTCAAACCTCGTTCTCTGCCCAGACACTGAACTATCACATATATATAACGGGAACCTCCCCCAGCTAAAGTCGTTCCTTTAGGTGGCCGTTGTTGTTCCCCTGCTCCTCCTCCGTCTCCTGTTGCTGTCCTGGGCTCTGAGCCCCCTGTGTGAAGCCGTGACGTCGTAGGAACGACTGCCTCCACGTCCACGAGGCCTTGAAGCAGCCGGGCGCCAGCTTGTCCTCTGTGGCCGCCTGCATCGCGCGGGCCGTGAGCCGCTTGGCCGACACTGCGCGGCCCGCCGCCTGCTCCTCGCGCATCCAGTCGACGATGCTCCGCTCCGCGCCGGCCGAGAGCGTGGCGCCCATGCCGGCCCGGCGGTCGTTGGCCTTGCGGCCGCCGCCGGCCTCGCAGATGGCCGAGATCTTGTCGCGCTCGCGGCGCCAGCGCATGACCAACTGCTTCTTGGCGCGCAGCTCGGTCGGCTCCGCGTCCGGGAAGAAGCGCGCCACCGTCTCGTCCAGACTCTTGTGCGCCTCGTAGTGGGCCACGATCTCCAGCTTGCGCACGTAGCTGAAGGACTTGCGCCGCTGCGGCGCGCGCGCGGGCTCCGACGGCTCCGCATCGGGCTCCAGCCGGACCACTCGCGGCCGGCCGGGCATTTTCGGTTGGGATTGTGCTTCTGCCCCGTCTATAGTGAAATCAAGTCAGTCTTTGGCCTGATCCCAACAATACTATAGTACTATACATGTAGATGGCCGTAAGCTAGGCAATAATGACACCAAAACGCAGCGGTTTATTGTGTTGGACATCACTGCAGTCATCGATCGTTCAATTCCTTTCATGAACCTACGACAGCATTGGGCGTGGCAACTCAATTGGCCGAGCCGTCGGAAGCCGCTCCTTGCGTCACGTGGCCCCACTCAAGGGCCGAACTTCCAGCGGCCGAATCCTCCTTGTACGGCGCGACCGTGCTCAGCGGCATGTCAGCGGCACCCTCCTTGGTTGATGCAGGGGCGTCGGTGGAAGGAGTTACTGGAGTCTCAATCTGGCCCTGGTGCGCCGTATCCTCCGTGGCCGGGACGTCCGCGTTGACGGCAGCGGCCGGGGCCGCGCTGCTGCTTCCAAGCTCACCGACACCAAAGTTCCCCTTTGCCGCGGACAGTTTCGACACAGCGGCCACCTTCGTACCGCCGATCTGCTCCTTGTATGTGCCGATCTGCGTCTTGGCCGCGTCCTCCGAGTTGCTGGCGAACGTGCCGCTGTCGGTCAGTACGTTCACCTCGCAGGTACGGCCGATGGTTGCCTGGCAGTCCCCGCCCGACGTGGGGATGAAGATGTTGCCCTCCGGGTCAGGCTGGTTGGGCGTCTTGACCGAATCGAAGCTGTTGCCTTCGGCCAAGACGTAGCCACCGGTGGCCACGTCGAAGGCGTGTCCAGTGTTGTCGAAGAAGTAGTTATTCGCAGCATGCACGACGGACGTGTCGCCTTGAGTTCCTCCGATCTTGGGCGAGCGGCCAGACGTCATGTGCACGAAGTTGCCTAGCAGGCTCATCTCCGTCTTCTTGCCGAGGATCAAGAAGCCCCAGTAGTGACGGCCGTCGCACGACGACGAGAACTTGGTGTTGCCGTCGAAGTCCGAATTACTGATCGTGACACCTGTGGCGCCCGAAAAGTTGATGACCACCATTTGACGCCCGACGCTCGACACCTTCACGTGGTCAATCCAAACGCCCTTGGGTGCGACGTCGCCCTCACCACGGATAGTGATACCATCGCCGCCCCAAACAACGTGCGGGTTCAAGTTGGTGATGTGGATGTTCTGCACGATCACGTTGCTGCCCTTGATGATGATGCCCTTGCCGTTGAGGACGCCCTTGGTGCCTTCACCTATGAGCGTCTTGTCACTGCTGATAGTTAGTGGGGTGATAGCGGCCTTGTCGTACGTCACGTCGATGGATGAGCCGTCGCATTTACTAAAGTCCGTCTCGATCGTATCCTGTCCCTGGAAACCGTTCTTCTTGGCGATGCAGTCGAGGTTGTTCTTGCCACGGCACCCCTTCTCGGTCGTGGATCCCTCCGATTTAATGAAGTCGAACTCCTGCTTCAGAACGACCACGCGGGGCTCCTTGTCACTGAGGTACGTCGCTAACTCCTTGATGTCTTTCGGGTACACGGGCTCGGCGTCTCCGCCACCGGTGGTGCCCGCTGCGAATCCGGTGGGGACACCCACAACAGCAGAGCTAGAACCAGTAGTAGTAGAGGTGCTTGTCTGCTCCTGGTCCTTTGAACTCCCTGTCGCTGAAGTGCTCGATGAGGGCGCTTGGCTCGCTGATCCAGTGGATGGTGGCTGGGTCAATGTGGATGGGGACTCTGGTGAAGGCGCTTGTGTGCTAGCAGGAGCTTCGGTTGCGCCAGATCCAGCTGATGCCGGAGCATCCGTACTCGCAGAAGACTGGTTGGGTGATGAGTCCGTAGCCGCGGAGCTCTGCGATGTCGGGGACTCAGCTGACGACCCCGTAGACGAAGACGGCGTTGTAGCAGGTTGGACCGCATTGCCATCGCCGCTCGACTGTGTAACACTGCTAGAGCCGCCCAAGTCACCAACGCCGAAGTTCCCGCTCGCTACAGACAATTTCGACGCAACAGCGGCCTTGAAGCCGCCAATCTGGGTCTTGTACGTACCGATCTGCTTCTTGGCGGCGTCTTCCGAGTTGCTAGTGAACGTGCCGCTGTCGGCCAGTACGTTCACCTCGCAGGTACGGCCGATGGTTGCCTGGCAGTCCCCGCCCGACGTGGGGATGAAGATGTTGCCCTCCGGGTCAGGCTGGTTGGGCGTCTTGACCGAGTCGAAGTAATTGCCCTCCGCTAGGACGTATCCGCGCTGCGACACATCGAACGCGTGGCCGGTGTTGTCGGAGAAGTAGTTGTTTACCGCATGCATAGCGATGACGTTGTCCTCCGAGCCTCCGACCTTGGGCCCGCGGCCTGACATCGTGTGGATGTAGTTGCCCACCAAAGTCATCTCAGTTTTGGCTCCCGTGACGATGAACCCCCAGTAGTGGTGACCGTCGCACGAGGAGGAGTACTTGGTCTTGCCGTCAAAGTCCGAGTTACTGATCGTGACGCCCAGGGCACCGGAGAAGTTGACGACAACCATCTGCCGTCCGACGCTGGTGACTTTGACGTGGTCGATCCAAATGCCCGTGGGGATAACGCCGTCGTCTCCACTGATGCTGATGGCGTCTCCACCCCAGACCAAATGAGGATTCAAGTTGGTGATGTGGATGTTCTGCACGATGACGTTGTTCCCCTTGATTTCAATGCCCTTGCCATTCATCACGCCTTTGGTGCCTTCACCCACGAGCGTCTTGTTGCTAGCGACCTTGAGGGGGGTCTTGGCCGCCTTGTCGTATGTCACCTTTACAGTGGTGCCGTCGCAGGTGCTGAAGCTCGGCTGAATCGCGTCTTGCCCCTCGAAACCGTTCTTCTTAGCGAGACAATCTGCGGCGTTCTTCGGGCGACACCCGTCCTCCGTGGTGGACCCTTCCGAGTCGATGAAGTCGAACTCTTGCCTGAGGACAATCACGCGGGGCTCTTCGTCGCTGAGGTACGTCGCTAACTCCTTGATGTCTTTCGGGTACACGGGCTCAGCGTCTCCGCCACCGGTGGTGCCGGCCGCAAAGCCCACCGGGGACCCACTGACGACGGAGGCAGCATGAGCGATGTTTTGTACCAGTACGGAGGCCACAAACACTCCTATAAGCATGCCTGCCTGGCGAGTAAAGCTCCCCATTTCGCTGGTTTTCCGTAGAGGTGCACGAAGATGAGTGAGCCACGGGTGACCAAGTCTTCGCTGTGAGGAAGTCAGCAGAAGCGGAAATGATGCCGTCGCGAGCTGGACCAGATGATTGCCGAGATTGGGATTTTCGGGACTCGAAAGAGCACGAACGGACGGCGTTACTACAACATAAGTGCAACACCACGACAGCTCTTGCGGCAACACAATAGCTGTCTGGCAACACAACAGGCACCACAAGAAGCAACATGAAATGGAGCCAGCCGTAATTTTCTGTCGATATATGACGGCAAATGTAAAAGTTACCCATTACATTCGCGAAATATTCTAGAGGAGAAGACAACACGAAGAACCGAGACTGAGAGCTCCCAGCGACTGTCATCGCTTCCTTTCGCCAGACTCACGAAGGCGCCGCCACTACCTTTCGGTTCTGATAATGTATCTATGCCGCGCGCCTACAAGGACCTCTTGTCGTTCAAGATCCCCGAGCTGCTTTGGGTGTTCGCTGCCGCCAAGACCGACGTGATTTTCGATGACCGCGAAGTGAAGACCGATCATACGCAACAGCGCGCTCAAGGGTGTGGCTGTGAGCTGCCGCAGCTGATTCCCTCCTTGGCGACCAGAAGGCGAAATTGGAGCAGCGGCTGGAGCTCGTGCGCGGACCGGCCGACCTCGCTAATGCTGCGCGGGCTGCAGCGCGTCACGTGTGCGGTGGCGCTGGTGCTCGTGACCACCAGCGTCGAGGCGCGCAAGATCTTGCTGCACGACGAGATGGAGCAGTGGCTGGAGCTCGTCCGCAGACCGGCCGACCTCGCTGATGCTGCGCGGGTGGCAAGCGCGTCACGTGTCCGGTGGCGCTGGAGCTAGAACATTCACAACTTAGACTAGCTTACATCAATAAATGTTACTGTGGTCTTTATGTCGTGATCGTTGCAATAAGCTCGATGTCGGTTGACTGGACAGCTTTAGCGACCTTGTTTGACGTTGTACTCTCGTCAGGCTGCATGAGAATCATCCACATGACGCGTAGACGCATGACAGCACCATCATCCTGTGAAATAACAGCTCGCACGAAACGAGAGCTATCCTTAAAAATGGCGTACGCCTGAGCGATACACAGCATACCACATGACGTACCATCAGGCTGCTTTGGCCCTTCGAGCCACACCCTGCTCTCCTCAACGGGATGATCAACCAGCGACATTGTGGCTGTGTGCCAGTCACGTATAAACTTAGCCACAGTCTCGTTGTAAGCATCTTCCATGGTAGCTCGATGAGACGAGCTGCACAGCGGCTCGTAGTCTCGTCTTCTGCATTGCCACCAAACGAAGCGGGCGTGCGTCGCTTCGCTTCCTCTGCCTTAACAACAGCGTCCAATTTAATGACCAGATTCTTGGGGATCACAAAGTTGTAGTCGTAGTCATCGGAGCGAACACTAACTCGCTTTGCGCGCGGGCTACGAGCTGCTAAGAACGCATCTGTCATGATGATGTTTTCGCGCTCGTAGAGAAGCACGTCGTCCTATTTTACAGGAAGTAGCAGCGGGTATGTGAAATAAAAGCAGTTAGTGCCCAATAGAGCCACCTTGTTCAAACCATATCGTTTTTGCTTACCCGTGCCTTCCCCCGCTACAGGCCCTACGCTGGTCTTCTTCACGGCGCTGTTCACTCCCTCGAGCACCTTAACGACTCCCTTGATCCGCTTGTCTAAGCAGTAGCAACGTAGAGACGTATTAGATCAATTTGTGACAGTATTCACCGCATTATTTGCACTTACCCTTCACAGCGGACACTGGCTTCTTCGCCTACGTCATTTTCTTCGCCTTCGCGGGCGACTTCTTCACCCCTTTCGCACCCGTGCCTTGCGAGCGAGCCCTTCTTCCGCAATGTTTCTCGCAATCCCGAAGGGAGGGATTCGTACTTTAGTGGTATGGAAATATCTTGGTGAAATTTCAACTTAATTTGAATTTCTTCGAAAATTAAATTGTGCATAAATTACCGAGCAACACAACGCTGTACTGTGTTGCTCTCATTAAGATATCGTGATGTTGTAGCAATGTTGTAGTAACGACTTCCAGCACGAATCCCACCGAGATTTGACCGAAGTAACGTGTGCATAGGCTTTCGCGTGCTTTCGTGAGCACAGATCTAACGTTTTACAATTGGCGCTCTCACTTCCGACTCCGTGATCTCCTGATTATTTTTCTAATTTAATATATATAGAATTATAAATTTGTATAGGGCACATGGGCTCCAATAATGACGGGGCGCTAGCCGGGTTTGGCCGCGTCGCGGCAGGAACTGCGGTAGACGGCGCCTGATGCCGGCCTGTGGTACGCTGTTGTATGTTATCTCGCCTCGCCGGGCTTGCGCAACACCGGCGCCAGCGCCACTGGAGTAAAAGCTAGCGGCCAGACTCCTGACCGTTTTCTAGATTGTCAGCAGCTCGGTCTTACTCTCGTTACTCTCGTCCACCACCACGTCGGCTGTGATGGGCATGTTTGTGAAGCGCACCTCCCTCTTCGCTATGGTGCGGCCTGGCGCGTCATCGAAGCGCGTGGGCACGTAGTTCTGCACTGCACACTGCAGCACCTTCGGCCCCGCTGGTGACTGGTCTTTTACCTACCAAACTTTATTGACTTTTATTGAATTTAGCACTCTGACAATTAAAGGTGGACCACGGTGTCGGAAGTGAGAGCGCCAATTGTATTAGATCACCTCTGGTAACTTATAGTGCTGTGAACGTTTGTGAACGTCCTATTTACTGGACTTCAGGCGGTTTGGCTCTGCGGTTTCTGAATCTCTCTAAACTCCCTTCACTACAGTAATCTGCTTGCTCAGCGAACAGGCAGAACCTTATACTTTTTGAGAAAGCATGTTTCCCGAATCGTACCACACTTAGGGAGATGTATTGTTTTAGTGAACGGTGGAGTCCCACTGGACCTGTAAATTACGATTCCACCAATCAGCTCTCATAAAGCGGGAAGATATCCGGGCCTAACTTCAAGGATGCGCGGGAACGATACAGTAGTCGAGTCAACGTGCAAGGAGACCGATTGTCCCAGCGCGGCTGCCTACATGTAACGAAGCTGTAAGAGCTACAGATCTCCGCGAGGTAGATAGATACACGTGGAGTTGATTTCGTGGACTCTCCAGGCAGGTCAGTGACCGCATTGGGGAAACAAGCTGCACTTTACGAGATTTACGAGAGTTGACTGCGGCCAGGCTGCGTGTACTCCGTACTACAGTGGCTAAGTCAGTACATTTGATCAATAGGGCTGTTTACACAATCCTTTCATAATATATAAACCTGATGTGTCTTATACATATCAGGTGTTCGCTGAGGAAGCAGATTACTGTACCAGCTTTACGACCTCGAATTTGCTTAGCAGCAGCCGGCCTGTGGTACGCTGTTGTATGTTATCTCGCCTCGCCGGGCTTGCGCAACACCGGCGCCAGCGCCACTGGAGTAAAAGCTAGCGGCCAGACTCCTGACCGTTTTCTAGATTGTCAGCAGCTCGGTCTTACTCTCGTTACTCTCGTCCACCACCACGTCGGCTGTGATGGGCATGTTTGTGAAGCGCACCTCCCTCTTCGCCATGGTGCGGCCTGGCGCGTCATCGAAGCGCGTGGGCACGTAGTTCTGCACTGCACACTGCAGCACCTTCGGCCCCGCTCCATGAGCTCTGTGGGGACTGGTCTTTTACCTACCAAACTTTATTGACTTTTATTGAATTTAGCACTCTGACAATTAAAGGTGGACCACGGTGTCGGAAGTGAGAGCGCCAATTGTATTAGATCACCTCTGGTAACTTATGTGCTGTGAACGTTTGCGAACGTCCTATTTACTGGACTTCAGGCGGTTTGGCTCTGCGGTTTCTGAATCTCTCTAAACTCCCTTCACTACAGTAATCTGCTTGCTCAGCGAACAGGCAGAACCTTATACTTTTTGAGAAAGCATGTTTCCCGAATCGTACCACACTTAGGGAGATGTATTGTTTTAGTGAACGGTGGAGTCCCACTGGACCTGTAAATTACGATTCCACCAATCAGCTCTCATAAAGCGGGAAGATATCCGGGCCTAACTTCAAGGATGCGCGGGAACGATACAGTAGTCGAGTCAACGTGCAAGGAGACCGATTGTCCCAGCGCGGCTGCCTACATGTAACGAAGCTGTAAGAGCTACAGATCTCCGCGAGGTAGATAGATACACGTGGAGTTGATTTCGTGGACTCTCCAGGCAGGTCAGTGACCGCATTGGGGAAACAAGCTGCACTTTACGAGATTTACGAGAGTTGACTGCGGCCAGGCTGCGTGTACTCCGTACTACAGTGGCTAAGTCAGTACATTTGATCAATAGGGCTGTTTACACAATCCTTTCATAATATATAAACCTGATGTGTCTTATACATATCAGGTGTTCGCTGAGGAAGCAGATTACTGTACCAGCTTTACGACCTCGAATTTGCTTAGCAGCAATTGACTGTATTTTGATTCTGTAAGTATAAAGTACCTTTTACGCAATACCTAGGTAGTTGCAGTGCGGCAAGACCAGCTTAGCGTCACTTTCCGCTATGCCAGCTCGGCGGCAACCAAGCCTCCCCCAGACGCCGCAACATGGCCTACTGGGTCGTGTTTTAGTATCCCCAGCACCTCCACGAGCTCAACGCTCGCCTTACTACTGCACTTCGTCCGTACCTCCACAAGCGTCAAGATCGCTGCTCGTTCACAGCTTCGGGTCGCCCCAGCCACACAGCCAACTACTCCACAGCGGTGGCAACCTCGAGAGGGATATATGTACGCGCAGCCACCGCCGCGACAGCAGCAAACAAGGCCTGTAAGTTACTAACTTACATCGTGGCGAAGGCGACGAGGTAGGCCCACACGAGTGGACGAGCAGCATGTCCACTACGCGAGGTTGAAGGCAGCCCGTTAAGGAAGCGAGAAACGTTTCGCCATTATGTCAATCGAAAATGCCTGGAAACGCGACTCGGAACCGTAGTGTGAGCTCAGCTGGATAGTACTGCAGAGGCTCAAGACGCGAGCCGACTACATGTACCTGTACCGTTGTGGCGCAGTTACACAAGTTGTGTCTACTGCGACACGATGCCTGATGGGATGGTGGCGCCGCAGTACATACATGTAAAAGCTTGGCGAGCAGGCGGTCGCAGGTCACTACCGTACACGCGATTCTTCAACAGCAGATTTCCAGGCGTATTACGACTCGTAATTTACGTGTAGTCGTATAACGTTTCATTGATGGCATACCAGCAGCGAGTTTTCTACGGCATCCTGGTCCTAGGTCCAGCATCAGTGGCTGTGCTGGCAGCAAGCATATCCTACAGTATGAATTTGGACACCCCATCTCGGTAAGATCGATGACGCTAGAAATGCGAGCAAAAGTGGTAACCACTTAGAGAGTGAGCAGTTTAGTAGGGTGTCACATTGACCAATGAACAGACAGTATTTCGCGTATAGCTTCCATGATTGGTTGATAATATAATTATTCAAGGCAGCAAACAGCTGTTATTTCAATACAAACTCCCTGATAAAATCTCAACTAAACTGGCACAACCTCGAATTCGAGATGGCTTAGTAGCTTGCGTTAAATGTGCTGAATATTGCATGAATTTAGTTACCTGGTATCATCTCTGATTGCTGAAACCTTGAGCTACAATTTCATACCTCACTCTGTCAATATTACAAGCAGGCTAAAAGTTGCTATCGAAAATTCTACTAAACTGGTAATTTGCCAAGCAAAAAAACTCATCCATTCAATGTCTCTAACGTCATGACAACAGAAACGCAGTCTCTCTGGCTTGAACGAGATCGTACTGGTGCGTCTCTTTCGCCAAGCGGTCGTTGTTACGTCTCCCTTCCTGCGCTTCGATCACCAGTCACCTCGTTCCGTTGGGGGGTTTACTTACACCAGTTGATTCCCGTCCGTCTGTACAACCGACTCGGTCGGGCTTGACTGAGTAGCACTCGACTGCTGAATAGGACTTGACTGTGCAGCACCGCTATTTCCCAGACTGCCGGTCGATTGTTTCGGGCTCGACTGTGCAGCGTTGTTGCCCAGATTGCCGACACCGAAGTTACCAGCCCCCACTGCAAGTTTGGTAGCAGCCGTCACCTTGTACTGGTTGATCAGCGACTTGACGTTGACGAACTGCGAGCCCTTACCCTGCGAGTTCCCCTTGAGGGCGCCGCTCTTGGCGACAACGTTGAGCTTGCAGTCGCGACCGATGACCGCTCTGCAGTCACCGGCTGCGTAGGGAACCAGGAAGTTGCCCTTCGGGTCGTCGATGGTTGGCTGCTTCACGGAATCGAAGTAGTTGCCTTCCGCCAGCACATACCCTCCCGTCGCCACGTCAAACGCGTGGCCAGAATTTTCAGAGAAGTAGTTGTTAGCCGCGTGGACGACAGAAGTCTCACCGTCGTGGCCTCCGATCTTGGGCGATCGGCCCGACGTGTGGTGAATGTAGTTGCCGATCAAGCTGAGCTCGGTCCGCTTGCCTAAGATCAAGAACCCCCAGTAGTGACGGCCGTCGCACGACGTCGAGTACTTGGTGTTTCCGTCAAAGTCCGAGTTGCTGATGGTGAGGCCCGTGGCTCCGGAGAAATTGACGACGATCATTTGGCGGCCGATGTTGGAGATCTTGACGTGGTCGATCCAGATGCCCTTGGGCGCGACGTTGCCGTTGCCACGAATGGTAATGGCATCGCCGCCCCACACCAGGTGGGGGTTCAAGTTGGTGATGTGGATGTTCTGGATAATGACGTTGCTGCCAGTGATCATGAGGCCCTTTCCATTGAGGACTCCCTTGCTGCCTTCACCCACCAGTGTCTTGTTGCTTCCAACGATGAGGGGGTTGGTAGCCGCCTTGTCATAGGTGATATCGATCCAAGACCCGTCGCACTGGCTGAAGCTCGGCTGAATCGTATCTTGCCCCAGAAACCCGCTCTTCTTGGCAATGCAGTCGATGTTGTTCTTGGGGCGGCACCCTTTCTCCTTCTTGGAACCCTCAGTGCCGACGAAGCGGAACTCCTTCTTGAGGACGATCACGCGGGGCTCGTTGCCACCGAGAGCAGCGGCGAGCTCCTGGATCGAGCTTGGAACCACGGGCTTCGCGTTGCCACCGCCCGTTGTTCCGGCCGCGAAGCCTGGCGCTGTGCCACTGACGACGGAGGCGTCGCAGGTGAAGCAACTTGTGAGTGCAAGAACTGCGCTTACTAACACGGTTACTCGTCGCGTGCTTGGTAGCATCTTGAGGAAGCAGGATGAGGTCGGCAAGCGCTTGAGGGGAAGCTTGGAAATTTGATAGTGACTAGATGTCAGGTTGCCTCGTGTGTACTGGCATGGAGGGCAACGCTGCTACTGTACAGGTGAATGTTTACCTTCGTGCAAAGGCTTGAAAGTCACTTGCGGCCTCATCTTAAATCTGAACAGACGGAGTGGTGTCTTGATAAAACTGTATCGTGCTTCGAGTTTATAGTTTTCCCTCACCTACATGACGATAAAGCACATCAATTCAGCCCGGAGGCACGTCCACCTGGAACAGTGGAAAACGTGGTTGATTATTCTGTGTTTACCTTACGACGAGTAGACCGGTTTCACTTGGTCAAGTTGACCGTCAACAAGGGCATGTAAACAAAGGATCGTTGTCCAGCTTGGACCCTATAGGCGCCTGCTGTCGCCGGGGTTTGCATATGATGCTTTGCTCGGTCACTTTGAATGTCAGAAGGGCCCGCGACATGGTGAACATGCCATCAGTGGCTCTCCACCTTTTTGATTGAGCTTCCACTTCCCTCAGTGGACTCTTCATTCGCACTACATAATATAACAGACCTTAGCGCCTTTGAGAAAGTCTCAAAAAAAAAACTTACATATCCACTCCACCCAACCACTTCGTCTACGAACGTCCTTGCATCACATCCTGACAACTGAATCAGCAGCTCCTTGAAAGGAGAAATCTGTAGTGTAGGGCGTTTTGCTGTTAGTGAAATTTACTAGACACTAACTCACTGTTAGCTGTACGTTTGGCGACTGTTGGTTGACGAGTTAGTAGCAAGAGAATAATCATGATATATATTAACCTTAAGGCTGATTGCAGTTAATGTCTTTCTTACCTACGGAAGAGATCTAAACACTCTGCGCCCTTGAGACCCGTCTTCTAGCGAAATATATTCGGGCCAGGCCGAATTCAGCTCTGCGTCTTCAAACTCGTCGATTATCTCGATCGGAGTGTGACGGGCCAGGTTCCTTTCCCACCCTACCCATTTTATCAGGTACAGTCGCTGCATATCAACAACAGTCTTACGTGCGTAGATGTTTTCAACAACAAATACAGCACCGCCATCGCTGCTAATAGAGGATCTCGCCTCACTATCAGTTCTGTCCGCACGAGTTGGTCCTTAAAAAAATAAAACACAACTTAACGGATGGGACTATCCGTTCTAGACTGGCACTTCAAGTAACTGCGGCTCTGGCGCTGCACTGGCATCTAGAGTGGACTTGGCAGCATCTAATGCGACAGTACCGTTGAGTTGGGACAATGTGGGCCACAATGGAACTCTTCCAAAAACAACACAAAAATAAATGTGTCATGAGCACAAAAATAGGGCTTCATACCCAGTACAATATGCGAAGACGCAAATATCGTCTCCACAAATTGTGTCATGAAGAATTGTGTCAATTTTGGAACAGTTCCAATATCGAATTAAAAGAGTCTTACCTCTTAAAATATAGAAAACCAGAAGGATTGGAGCGCGCAGATAAAGTTATTGAAGTGTAAAAATCTTTAGTAATTTCCGTTTTTGTGCAAAAATTAGTGGTGCTCGTTCGGCAAATACATGTTAGCAAAATTTACTAGACACTAACTAACTTTTATTTACACGTGCAGCTGACTCTACAGTTAGTGTATAGGGAGAACGCTAGAAATCTGCTAAGAGGCGAAGATGCCACAGTCACAGTCACATCTGAAAGTAATTCAGTACATCATGTACTCAATCACTTTCAGATGTGTGACTGTGACTGTACATGGCTCTCGCTCGCCTATTACATGTACCTACTAGAAAAAAAGATGCACGAAAAGTTACGGCAATGCTGCTGATGGGGCGTCCATTGTGGAAAGTAGCTTCATTTTGACGGCCGATGCTTGAAAGCTTCACGTGGTTAACCCAATGCTCTTAGTCTTCGACGGCTTTACCCAAATACCGATTTGTTTAAGGTGGTGATGGCCTTCGGCGTGTCGCCAAAAAAGTGCCCGGGATAAGTCTCCGTTTGTCGTCGAAGTAGGCCAAGCAGAAGCTGAGTAATATATCCACAAGAAAGAACCTATCGATCACACATCTCCGACTCGTTGATTGATTCGATCGAACAAGTGATCGGCCAGTTATTTATCCGTAATCTAGTCGTGTTTTTCACGGATAAATTCCGGATAGATTACAGTGTAACCATTGTGGGCAGCAAAAACTCATCCATTCAAATTTTCTTACGACTCATGTCAACAGAAATGCGTCTCTCTACTGTAGCTTGTACGTCCCCGTACCGGTACTACATTGGTGGTGCCTCATCCGACACTTCACAACTTGCGATTCCCGTCCGTCTGTTCGACCGGGCTTGGAGTCGACTGAGAGGCACTCGACTGGATCGGACTTGACTGATCAGCGCTAGAGTAAGCACTGGACTCAGCGCTGGACTGAGTAGGATTTGACTGAGCTGCACTGTTGTTGCCCTGGCTGGAGCTCGACTGCTGAATCGGATCCGACTGAGCAGCAGTACTGCCCAGACTGCCGACACCGAAGTTACCAGCCCCCACTGCAAGTTTGGTAGCAGCCGTCACCTTGTACTGGTTGATCAGCGACTTGACGTTGACGAACTGCGAGCCCTTACCCTGCGAGTTCCCCTTGAGGGCGCCGCTCTTGGTGACAACGTTGGGCTTGCAGTCGCGACCGATGACCGCTCTGCAATCCAGCTGCGTTGGGAACGAAGAAGCTGCCCTTCGGACTCGTAGTCGACTGCGCCACTGACTCAAAGTAGTTGCCCTCGGCCAAAGCATAGCCGCCGGTGGACACGTCGAACGCGTGGCCAGTGTTGTCGTAGAAGTAGTTGTTGGCGGCATAGATGACCGTAGTCTCGCCGCTGTGGCCTCCGACCTTGGGCGATCGGCCCGACGTGTGGTGGATGTAGTTGCCGAATCCGTCTTCTTACCCAGCAGCAAGAAGCCCCAGTAGTGGCGGCCGTCGCACGACGTCGAGTACTTAGTTCTGCCGACGATTACTGATGGTGAAGCCTTGGACACCCGAGAAGTTGGTGACGATCATTTGGCGGCCGATGTTGGAGATCTTGACGTGGTCGATCCAGATGCCCTTGGGCGCGACGTTGCCATTGCCACGAATGGTAATGGCGTCGCCGCCCCACACCAGGTGGGGGTTCAAGTTGGTGATGTGGATGTTCTGGATAATGACGTTGCTGCCAGTGATCATGAGGCCCTTTCCGTTGAGGACTCCCTTGCTGCCTTCGCCCACCAGCGTCTTGTTGCTTCCAACGATGAGGGGGTTGGTAGCCGCCTTGTCATAGGTGATATCGATCCAAGACCGCAATGAACCCCGCGTTATCGTGCTCAAGAAGGAGTTCCGCTTCGTCGGCACTGAGGGGTCCAAGACGGAGAAAGGTTGCCGTCGCCAGAACAACATCGACTGCATGGCCAAGAAGAGCGGGTTTCTGGGGCAAGATGCGATTCAGCCGAGCTTCAGCCAGTGCGACGCGCCGAGAGCAGCCACGAGTTCCTGGATGGAGTTTGGAACCACTGGCTTAGCGTTGCCACCGCCCGTCGTGCCCGTCGCGAAACCTGGTGCTGAGCCACTGACGACGGAGGCGTCGCAGGTGAAACAGCTTTGCACAAGAGCGAGGGCAAATGTCAAGCTTAGAACGCGTCGCAGCATCTTCTGTCAACTTGGTTGCAGTATTTGGGGGTCGACTCCTGAAGAAGCTGAGCTTGTGTGGGGGAGGGGGAATTTGCAAGTGATTCTGGGTCAGGTTGTTCCGGTTGTCGGTATCGTGGGCACGAGTCCTAATGATAAACAACTGTCTGATTGTCTTCTGGCAAAAGCTACGACATCTACGACTCGTAGATGCCTCATTCCCCTGATTCGTCCTCTGTTTGGCCGTGTCCGATTTGTCCGATGCTATTGACATTTTTTCTCGTTATTCTGGACAGAGTCCCCCAGTAGAACGGCTGGACTGGGTCGATAAGCCGGTAGAGGACGAGTCGATCGACGTTGGTGTCCAAGTTACAGCTGTAGGCTCTTTAGAGGGATCGGTCGGTTCTGTTTCTTAGAACTTCGAACGGACGACGAGATCCGGCGAGCGCATATCCGTTCTGCCAGAGTTACGGGACAGTTGGAGAGGGACACCAAAAGTAACTTTGCTGAACGATTTGCGGTGCACAGACGACATCTTTAGAAAGTAGAAGGAAAATGTAGTTTGTCGGTACTGTTCTTTTGCTTGTTCTTCACATGAAAACAGTCGACTGCTGCATCTGAAAAAGCGCTATTTTCACGAACACGATTGTGGAACACTGCTGCCTCTAGTGGTGCACTACACTTATGTAACGGGTACACTGTACACTGTACCTTATGTACATGGCTACATCTATGACAGCGGCGGCAGTGTGTCTTCGGCGCCAGAGCCCGAGCCGGCGCGAGCCGAGAAACCAAGCGGCGCTGGGCTCTGAGTGGCTGGAGTGGGGCGCCAGTCAAGTGACCCGAGACGCTAGCAGGCCTACAGCGTGGCCAGCAGAAATAGACAGTAGCAGACAGCGAGCGGCGAGCGGGAGGCGCCAGGCGACGGCTTAGCTCACAGGCTCCCAACAGACCGGTACGCACGAGTGCGGGGTGAGGCGGGCGACGACCAGCGAGTCGGCGCCAGCCAACAGACTAGTAACGCACGAGTACGTGTGGTGAGGCGGGCTACGGGCGACGCTCGAGTCGAGTGCAACGAGCGAGCCGCAGGAGACAAGCAAGTTGAAGCGGAAGAGGAAGACGAACAAGTTGCAGTGACGAGCAGCAGCGTGTGTATTGAGGTTAATAAATAGGACTGCGTCCGGCTACTTCGCGGTGGCCATCAGCAGTTGCAGTAACTTACACCCCGGCGGACCTTGGTGCAAGCGCAGCGACAGCACTTCGAGCAGCGTCAGAACTCGTTACACTTACACTGCATGTTTGTATGTAGAATACATATGTTCGCTAATCTTGAGCCAAGCTCTATATGAACACATTTGCACCTCTCCTTCGCGACAGAGCTCATTAGGGGACGTAAAAAGCACGGATTCGTATAATCTTGCAGCGATCTATTCACTGAAGATGGTCATTTGGTTTAATTGTGTGGCCTAGAACCAAAAATTGCATTAGGTTGCTGCATGTGGAAGCCCCAAAAAAACTTGGATTTAGTATTATACAAACATATGTTTGATTATCACCGCTCGAGGACCGGCAAAATGTATAGAGGATTGCCTGCTACACAGAGGATGCTGTCGCGAAGTGGATCCGCGAAATTTGCAGATCGCGGGGGTCCTCTTGCACACGGCGCCCGAACTGCCGACTAACGGAGGGGGTACTCCGATCTTCCGTGAAGTTGCTGATCGTCACCTTGTGTACCCGTCGGTGGGCTGGATCGCTCTTCGGGTGATCTCGAGAAGACGCACTTGGGGTTGAGTCTTGGACTGTCTGGTGGACAGCGGGAACTTGTGGCAGCAACGCGGGTATGCTTCACGCTGTGCCGGAGTAGTTGTGGCGGTTTCGATCTGGGGTTGTCTAGATCGACACTCGCCGGCCAGGTGTGATCTTGGCCTGGGGTTGCCTTGTGGTCGGTGTGTGATCTTCCTTTCCTTTCCTTTCCTTGCTTGCCACTTCCTCTAGCGGTGGGGTGTAAGTCGACTTGCGTAGCGTCGGGTGGGCCAAAGTATATCCCGTGCCCGGTATTGCGAAGGCGAAGACCACTTGTGAAGAAGGAGGTAAAATCAACTCTGTTTAAAGTGTTAGCTTGTCCTAAGTCCTTGTCCTATCGTTCTCCTGCACTCCTGCGCTCGTGTGGTCTGTGCGCGTGCTCTCTAGCTCCCTTGAACGTTGGTGGTGTCGCTGGCTCTCTGCCCGGTGTCTGCGCAATCCGTGCGGTCGAGATCATCACTCTTTCTCCAAGATCGCGTCATCCCCGCCAAGATCGATATCGTCGACTTGGATCGATTACGCCGGGGTTTGGCTCTCAAACACCTCCAGAGATGTTGTTCACCTTGATGTTGCCCCCTTGACCTTCTTGCTGGTTACTATCGCGCCAGACTACGCGTCGCCACGCTTTGCCGATCTTGGTCTACACTGTCGATCTTGGCCATCTTGTTGATCTTGGGTATCCGCGCGAAAATATCTCCATCCACTACACCACATTGCCACAACTAGCAGTTAAGAGCTCCATCGCTTCGTGCGACCTGCCCAAGCGATATTTCTACTTTAGTTTAGGTTGTACCCGTACTGGCTTGGCTAGTTCTGCGGGATTTACGAAGATATCGAGGATGCCGTATTTGACCCCCCCATACAAAATCCTATATAAATGTACTGTCCCACAACTCTGGCAGAACGGATACATGATAAGTTGTTATGGAGAACGATTTCCCGTGACTCCAGCAAATGTGCGGTGCAGTATGTCTCGTGCAAACTACACGATTAATTCCACAACATTTTTTTACATTATAGGCAGTTTCATTTGCGTTTTGTATGCCTGGATTAGCGCTGATATCAGCAAGTGCTCGAAGCAAGTTGGTCGTTATGCGGCCACTGAAGCTGCTCAACTGTAGGTCAAAGCAGCAACGTTGGTGTTGGGAAGCACGAAGCAAACAAGAGCGTGACATGGTCCAGCACTTCGATTTTGAATCACTGAAGCTTATAGAAATACAGATACTTTGCATCCAGGGATCGGTAGTAGTTAATATAAGATGAATATATGGAGTAGCATGAGATATTAGTATATTTACAATACTACTGATGAACACTACTATAGTTTCGAGGCTGCAGCCAGTAGTTGTGCGAATTGAAGTTTAACCCAAATGAACATTGGTAGTAGTACTATTATCACTTCGAATGTATTCATTCCTCAACTGACAGTGCATGATCATCACAATGCACTTCGCAATGTTATAGTAGTTGATTATTCAACATTTTAAAATACTATGTCAATATATTGTTTAATGATATTATAATAATACAACAATAACATATTTAGTGTAATAGTTATTTTCTTCCAAATACTTGAAGTACTACGTAGTATGTAGTATTTTGAGGAGACACATATTATAACTTACTTAGTATTACTATTATACTTGTTGCATATAGTGTACTCCGCAAACATGTTAGTGATTTTCACAACACACTAACTTACAGTTAGTGCTGTTTGCAAACGCGTTTGTACGTTTGCTGCTCTATCACTAGTAGATCAAATTAATGGCCACTGGTGCCCGTTGTCGAGAGGTCACCCTCACTTTTGAGTACATTTCGTTGGATTTTGAGTAATGAGTAATGTACTTGGACTTCTGAGTACGTACATTTCAATTAAATTCGTGCGCTGCGTCAACTTGAAACTATTGACTACACTTTAAATGCGTTGCTTGTTGGGGTGACATTCATGAACACAAATAACGTGCTACAAACCCTTTAGGGCAACTTATCTTTTGTTTTCTGCTAGATGACGCTTGAATTCTCTATTAGCTTACTCACGTCCGCATAAGTGGATCGATGCTTTACTTCCCCAGATGCATTTACATTGTATTCTCCTCCGGTCCCGTCCAAGGCGGCGATGCCGGACGTGGCATCTTTCCTGAGTCACATTATGTTGAATTACTCAGAAGTCAGTGAAGTGTACTCACAATTACTTAAGTAAGTAGCACCCGTTGCCGAGTCCACATTCCATGTACGTACCACAGCGTAGCAAGAGTAATCTAGTGCTGCTTAGTTTGAAGAGATCACGGTTGGTGTAAGGAAGAATACCTTCGTGTGCAAGTCAGCTTCCGCCAAGTGACAAGAGCTTCAACTATTTTAGTTTAAGATACTTCGAAGTAAATAGTTTAAAATTGTCTAACGCCACAAACATGTATTTGTGCCTTGCATGCTTTCTGTCTAAACAACGACGTAATTCGTTTTTTAGCAAATCACGGTGATTAGCCCATCATTGAGTTAGGAGGCTAACTCGTCGATTTAAGATAGAATAGCTGCTAAGACAACGAGTTAACGTTGAGTTATGCTCACTTTCGTTGAATGGCTGGAGTAAATCCGACAATACTACGGCGCTGACATTCTAATTCTAACTCGCTCGCTTTGTCTGATTGCTTTCTAGTCGATGATTGGCATGCGTCGGCGATCTATCGTACTAAACTACGTCTACAATATTGAAGAACATCCCTGTTTTTATATCGAGGAGCTGCAAGCAGCTTTAAAGTCAGCGTTTCCTGCACTACAAAACATTTCTAGTAGAAATTTTCTACTGCTACTATATGCCGTGCTCTGGAATTCGAGCCTGGTTTAACGCGCAAGACCACGACGAAGAGAGCGAAAGAAAACGTCCCCGCCGAAATCGGTGCTTACTTTTATGCAAGGAGTTGGCGCCATTCTATCGGGGACCTTATCAGTTTGTTTTCTTGCAGCGACAACCGATTTATTCTTGCAGTGGCAACCGCTCCGTTCTTGCTCTGCGTTGTGCTTGGTACTGGCGGTTGATTAGCTTAACTTTAACTTAGAGTTAGGCTGCGAGATATGATCACCGGGAAGGATTTGCTCGTTGGTTTAGAGCCCTTAATCGCATGCCAAAGTTCGTGCAAAGCACAATAAGCCAGATTCACAACACACTAACAAGCAGTTTGCAAACACTAGTATTAGCTATACAGTTAGTGTTTGTGCGAACACTAGTTACATAGTAGGAAGAATTTTAAATTACTAGGCAGCGGGAATGAATTGTGGTCAGCTAAAAATGAAGCAAAACTAATCCATTCAAGTTCTCTTACGTCATATCTACAGAAATGCAGTCTCTAGTCTGTACCAGGTCGTATTGGCGTGTCGCTTCGCCAAGGAAACGGTCCTCGTTCTTCGTCCTCCCCCCTTTGAACAGCAGGCACCTCTACCATTGAAGATCCGTTCGTGCTTACAGCTTCTTGTTCGTCTGCTTGTTCGATTGCTTCGGGGTCGATTGCTGAATGGGACTCGACTGCTCAACAGGACTCGACTGCTCAATAGGACTCGACTGCTGAATAGGCGACTGATCTACACCCTGCTTCGCGGACCCACTGCTGCCCAGATTGCCGACACCGAAGTTACCAGCCCCCACTGCAAGTTTGGTAGCAGCCGTCACCTTGTACTGGTTGATCAGCGACTTGACGTTGACGAACTGCGAGCCCTTACCCTGCGAGTTCCCCTTGAGGGCGCCGCTCTTGGCGACAACGTTGAGCTTGCAGTCGCGACCGATGACCGCTCTGCAGTCACCGGCTGCGTA
Organism: Phytophthora sojae; assembly: GCF_000149755.1. Classification (NCBI taxonomy): domain Eukaryota; phylum Oomycota; class Peronosporomycetes; order Peronosporales; family Peronosporaceae; genus Phytophthora; species Phytophthora sojae. The sequence goes on from NW_009258117.1 coordinate 8,709,531, forward strand.
GGGAACCAGGAAGTTGCCCTTCGGGTCGTCGATGGTTGGCTGCTTCACGGAATCGAAGTAGTTGCCTTCCGCCAGCACATACCCTCCCGTCGCCACGTCAAACGCGTGGCCAGAATTTTCAGAGAAGTAGTTGTTAGCCGCGTGGACGACAGAAGTCTCACCGTCGTGGCCTCCGATCTTGGGCGATCGGCCCGACGTGTGGTGAATGTAGTTGCCGATCAAGCTGAGCTCGGTCCGCTTGCCTAAGATCAAGAACCCCCAGTAGTGACGGCCGTCGCACGACGTCGAGTACTTGGTGTTTCCGTCAAAGTCCGAGTTGCTGATGGTGAGGCCCGTGGCTCCGGAGAAATTGACGACGATCATTTGGCGGCCGATGTTGGAGATCTTGACGTGGTCGATCCAGATGCCCTTGGGCGCGACGTTGCCGTTGCCACGAATGGTAATGGCATCGCCGCCCCACACCAGGTGGGGGTTCAAGTTGGTGATGTGGATGTTCTGGATAATGACGTTGCTGCCAGTGATCATGAGGCCCTTTCCATTGAGGACTCCCTTGCTGCCTTCACCCACCAGTGTCTTGTTGCTTCCAACGATGAGGGGGTTGGTAGCCGCCTTGTCATAGGTGATATCGATCAAAGACCCGTCGCACTGGCTGAAGCTCGGCTGAATCGCATCTTGCCCCAGAAACCCGCTCTTCTTGGCCATGCAGTCGATGTTGTTCTTGGGGCGGCACCCTTTCTCCTTCTTGGAGCCCTCGGTGCCGACGAAGCGGAACTCCTTCTTGAGCACGATCACGCGGGGTTCGTTGCCGCCGAGAGCAGCCGCGAGTTCCTGGATGGAGTTTGGAACCACGGGCTTGGCGTTGCCACCGCCCGTTGTGCCGGTCGCGAAACCTGGAGCTGTACCGCTAACGACGGAGGCGTCGCTGGTTACGAAGCCTACGAGAGCAAGCGCCAAGCTCAGAAGAACGGTCACCTGTCGCGGCATCTTGAGGGATGTGGTCGACTAGTGACGATGCTGGGCTTGCGAGGCGGTGGGGGAATTTACAAGTGACTTGATGCACCAGTCGTCGGTATGGAGAGTGCGAACTCCCTATCGTAGTGATAAACTACCGAGTAATTGTCTTCGTACAAACGTTGAAAGCAATCGCCGGCCGCACAGCTACCGTAACAATTCACGAAACAGAGGGAGTCACGGAAGTCCTGGTGGTTTGGAGGATTGTGCTGCGATATCATAGTTTCTCCTTCGTTTTACAGGATTTCATATGTAGCAAGAATTTGTGCGACTATCCTGTGATCGTACTTAATCGAAGTGGTGTGTGACTTTTGGAGCTAGGCGCCTGACGCCCGCGGGCGCACGTGCCCCCGAATCTGAACGCCGCCTTGGCCATGGATCCGAACGCCGACATACTTATCAATCCAGACGCCATCACAACCACAAATCCAGGCGCCAACATGCCCACGAGCCCAGACGCTACCTTGACCACGGGTCCGAATGCCGACACGCTCACGAACCCGGACGCTGCGGATCTCGCCAGTCAGGTACAAGCAGTCAAGCACAATGTGATCGGCCAGAAGACTGTGAAGATGTACGTTCGTGGAATATGTCGTTATGTAGCATGGCTTTACAAGAACCAAAGAAATGTTCTGAGCAATGCATTTCTTGGAGCCTTGCAAGATGGCGACTTCGACCCTAACGAGTTGGAGATGACGTCGCTAAAACAGAGCAGCATTGCTGACTTCATGACTGAGAATCCTGGGGTACCTCCTATTAACTATGATCAGCATCGCGCTGACGACTTCGAGCAGTTCCTGCTGTCTCTTCGGAACCGTAGCGGAGATAAACCTGGTCAATCCGTTTACGATTCGATGCGTTCAAGTTTGTTTCATTTGTATCGAGGATATGGGCGGTCGATGACACCAGAGTTTGCTGCTGATTTGACGGTATTTTTCAAAGGCCTGAAACGCACTGTTGCGCGGCGCAACCACGATGCTGGTGTGAAGCTGACAGAGGGGAAGGAGCCCATGTCATTTTCGCTATTGCGCTCTCTCTGTGCTGCGTTTATCAAGCATGGTGACGAAGAATTTCTTTTTGCGCACGCATTTCTACTGTTGAGTTGGAATTTGATGTGTCGCGCGGGCAACACGGCTTCAATTCATTCCGGTCATATGAGCTGGGATGAAGACGCGCTCGCAATTCTTTTCGGGCACATGAAAAACGACCAAGACGGCTCCCGGCCTCGCGATGCAAGGCACGTGTATGCGAACCCCTTTGTCCCTGAAATCTGCCCAGTGTTGACGCTAGCGATGTATGCTGCTGTACTGGGAATCGACGATTCTAAGATATTCCCCGGTGGTAACCAATACGATCGATTCTCAAAGATTTTAAAGCGCGTCATGCAGGAAGACGAGATGAAGGTATTGCTTGAAAATGAAGGATTGGTACCTTCAGATATTGGAACACATTCCGCGCGAAAACGTTCAGCGACCTTTGTTTCTTCGTGCTCAAATGGGGGTCCCTCTGCTGCGGCTATATGTATCAGAGCTGGTTGGAAGCTACCCGGTGTGCAGGACACCTACATTCGTTACGAGTCTGCTGGCGATCGCATTGTTGGACGTTATGTGACTGGCTTACCGTTTGATGATACTGGTTTTGCTATATTACCGCCATTTTTCCCCGACTTTGATGATCTCGTTCACGATAGTATTCATTTATGTTTCGACAATTTGCCACCTCATTTAGCGCTGGCGGCTTTCTTTTGGCGTCTCTAGTGTATCACGCTGAATATCTACGAACCACGCTGAGTGAGCAGCATCCATTGTATCGCAACGCGCTTTTCGGAAATACCAGAATAGTTTCCCAGTTGCAACAGAAAGTGGTTTGCCGAACGGCACGTCCATCAGATCGAATAAGGCCTACTGGTGTACCTCCGCACGGTCATTTGATGGCATCGATGGAGCAGCAAGCCAAGCGGCGCAGCTACAGCAGCTATCATTGTCGGTTAGTGAGCTGGCGCCCACTGTGGTGCAGTTGATGAGAGAATAAATGTCCCGTTGTCGATCTTCTTTGTCGTCAACAGAGCTTAATGCCAGTATATCGCGGGCGCTTAATGACTGTGGAATAGCTGAGCTAGTTGCAGCGGTCCGAAGCCATTTACCCCAGCCATTGAGTTGCACTACAGAAGATTCTCAGGACCGCCGAGATGTAGATGATAACGATGGAGTCCAAATGGCTACACAAAACCTGACTCTTACGAACTCAAGATTGACGCGAGCACCTGCTGATTTTACTATTCCCAGCATGTCGTTAAGGTGTGCTTGGGAGCACTGGTGCTGTGGTGACCCATCTGGGCGAATTGGCCCATATCGCTTCCTGCAGTGGCAGGACCTTTCCACTTGTGGGAAGCGGAAGACGCTCTCAGCCTATCGGTGTATGATGATGGAGATACAAGCCAAAGTTCCGCGAGGCTGCTGGATATCAACCCCAACGGTGCAGCAGGCTCGCGAAATGCTTCAAGGCGCTATTCCGAAGCTTCGTATCAGCGATGTAACACAAAAAAATCGTCAAAGGCGCAAAGATCAGCTCAAATGGTCTACTGCATTGAACGAGATTCGAGAAAATCGCAGTAGATCGAGCCAAGACGCGTAGGTTAGCGTCGAAACACCAACACACGTGCATATAAGCAAAAGATAATTCAGCTCGTCTTACCTCACGTCGTTGATGCAGTTGCCGAGGACGAGTAATATGGAGCCTAATGGGCGCTGGTGTAGCCAGGGTGCCTGGCCACGGGTTCACGCTGCATTATACAAAGGCAATGCGCGACGACGTACTACTGCCTGTCGCCTCGAACTTGTGGCTGTATAAACTTCGGTTGTTATGCGCCTGTGTGGTATTGAGTTTCGAGGTTCACAGTAGTTTTTCTGTGCGTTTGACGCACACGAATTCGTTACGACTCTGCATTTCCACCAGCTTAACAGCAGTTTGTATGGAAAGGTCGTCGCGGGCAAAAAGAATTCGTGTGCGCGCAGACGCACAGGAAACGCAAAAGTTTTGATACAAAAATGAGGTCAGACGCACACGAATTCAAGAGAATCAGTATTGTCGGTTTTGGGGCCCCTGTCCAACCGACCAATACAAACATCAAGTCATTTGCCGAATCGCCGGCCAACAAACATATGGTTCTGCCGGGCGACCATAGTCAACCCAAGTGCTTTGGCGATTCGCCGGCGGTTTGCCACGGTCGATTCAATCCGCCCCGATCGGAAAATTAGAGTAGAACTCACAATATGCCTTACGGTAACGAACTTGCTCCACCTGGAACAGTAGAACGTGTTTTGATTATTCTGTGTTTACTTTTTTTAGTTGGTCAGCAACGCTGACCACGCAATGCTCGCAAAGTGTTCTTGTTGCAGAGCTCGTAATGCACCTCCTGCCTCCCAGGGACTTCTTATGATGCTTTGCTTGGTCACGGAACAAGAGATACTATAGCAGGCTTTGCCATATTTAGCGTCTAAAATAGTCGGCAAAATAACTGCAAAGCACGTAATTTATTAAATTGATTAAAATCTCAGTCAGTTACCACTTTCCTCAGTGAAGACTTTATCCGAATCATATCCATATTATAGCAGAGTTGATATATTAGAAGTAATTTGACATTCTTACAAGACATCACACAACATGTCCACAAAGGAGGAACATGTCCCGTCATCCGACGTCGATGGAATTTCGGTCGCTGCTTGGAGAATCGGTCGTCTCGAGCAACGACCGATTCTCATGTCGGGACTCCCGACATGATCTCCCGACTCGGGAGATGCAACTGCCTATCCATCGACGGGGACGAATCCACAGATGTCGGTCTCTGACAGAGACTCTCTGTGGACTCTTTGGAGACAGTCAGTCTCTTGGGCCGGTTGTTTCTGGAGCAGCGTGAGTATCGGTCTTTGCCACGCCACTGCTTTCCAGCTCCTCAACACCAAAGTTTTGGTGCTTGCAACTGCAGTTGAGTAGTTTCAGCGGCTTCGAATATTTACCGCTCTCTTTCAGGGTCGCCCTCGCCGCATTCGACGTCAATGCATTGGTATATGGGTACGTTTCATTTGCAAGCGCGGTTGGTTTGTGCTCGGCCCAAATACGTTCCTTTCTGCATTCTCCAGATTCGGAGAGACATACAGTACAGTAAGCTGTCCGCTGCCAAAACATACGCACCAGCGGAACTGTCAAAAGCGTGGCTCGCATTGTCATTGCAGTGTTGGCCCAATACTGCAATGACAATGCCCAACACTGTGCAGTGGCACACTGTGAACGACGGCATTTTCGAGCTCGGTGCTTCCGGTACTGTGCGAACGAGTAGTAGTAAGTAGTGGATGCAGTTTCCTACTACCGGTACTGCAAGCTCATCGCGGCCTTGGTGATCAAGAAGCCTCAGTACTGCATGTATAATAACCTTAGTGGTGGCCGTACGCACGAAGTCTGAAACTTGGTGTTGCCTTCGACAGAGGATGACGTACAGATGGATGACGCCCCCCAATAATTGCCTCCATCTGACAACCGATGCCCGAAATCTTCACGTGGGGTTGATCCAAGGCCGCGTTCACTGTAACTTAGAGCTCTTCATCCTCGGCTACAAGCCTGCCATGCTCGTTGTGCACGAAAATCTGATAAACCGCACCGACCCGATATACAACACCTCAAAAGATACCCGAGCATCAATCTCTTCACGTCAGCTAGCTCCGTGGCCATGTTTACAGCGACGATGTTAGTTGAACTGAAAACAACCACGTCCATGTTGAGCTGCGCACAACCTTCCAGGTGTTCGACACTAGGCGAATGGATCAGCGTGTTATTGATATATTAGCAGGTACTCTAGGTACCTGGAATTTGTTCGTTCAAGAGGCTTCTTCCGCCTCCGCCAGAAATGTTGTCGCGCTTTGATCTCTTCCTTCGTTCTCAACCTTAAGTTGGCGGGCTGCGCGACGCCTTCAGCAGTCGCTGCGTCTTGGTCACGGCCATGACGGCGCCCACACCGGCGCGGAACTTGCTGCGCGCAGTCAGACGCCGCGCCTCCTTCATGTTCTTGCCCACGGAGAGCACGGGCGCGTCGTCGTCTGCCTCCTTGATGTCGTTGAACCACGGGTGGTCCAGCACCTCCTGCGCCGACAGACGCTTGGACGGCTGCACCACGAGCATCTTGCAGATGAGGTCCTTGGCCTGCTGCGAGACGCCATCGAAATACGGCGCCACGAACTCAAAGTCGCCGTTAAGGATCTACACAAAAGCCACGAAATAAAGTTCGTAAGTACACAGGGAAACAAATGCGCTATCGACAGGTAGAACACCCCACCCACCTTTCGCATCTCCTCCACTTGGTTTTCATCGTAGAACGGCGGGAACCCGCAGAGCAAGATGTAGGCGATGACGCCGAGGCTCCAGATATCGCACTTGCTGTCGTACGGCAGCTTGCGCACGATCTCGGGCGCGTAGTAGCCCGGGGTGCCGCACATGGTGGACATGTTGGTCTCCTCCGTCACGAGCTTGGCGAAGCCGAAGTCGGCGATCTTGATGACCGCGTTCTCCGTCTCGTCCGCGTAGAGCAGGTTCTCGGGCTTGAGGTCGCGGTGGGTCACGCCCTCGGCGTGGCAGTAGCGCAGCACTTTGGCCACGACCTTGACCACCTTCTTGGCCTCGGCCTCCGTGTAGTACTCCTTGGTGATGATGCGGTCGAAGAGCTCGCCGCCTTCGGCGTACTCCATGACCAAGAAGCACATGGGCCCGTCTCCGTCGTACACGTCGAAGAGCTTGATGATGTTGGGGTGGCTCAGGTCTTTGAGGATTTCGATCTCCTGCACTAGGTTGCTGCGGTCCTTGGGGTTGAGCGCCGCCTTGTTGATGCACTTGACGGCGTAGCGGTCCCCCGTGGCCCGGTTGGTGCACTCCTTGACGATGGAGAAGTTGCCCTCGCCGATGACGCGCCCGATGCGGTACTTCTCATTGAAACCTGCAGGGACCTGGTCCGCCATGTCGTTCGTTGTCTGCCAGAATTGCACTGAAGAGCGAGCGAGCGAGCGCGTGAGAGCGTGCGAGGCTTGCCGAGTGTCCGCCAAGAGGCCGAGGAGTTCGCGAGGTCTGAGCCGCCAAGGCGAGAAGAGGATGGATAACGGCCCGCGGCCGTCCGAGTCCCAAGTATAGATCCCCGTAAAAACGGATGTGCCGTGTCCCCAATTGACACTGCAACTGCAACATGCATGTATGTATCCATGTCTCCTAGTTGATTTGATAACGAAATGAACGATCTCTCTCTCCACTATCTACCGCTGCTCGGCCTCCCTAAAAACAAACACAACCATTGGCCTCTTGTCCGTCTGTGCATCGCTTGGCCCCTCTAGTCGATGGCCTGGAACGTCAGCACCACGGGCTTGGGCACGTTGCGCAGGTGCATGGTGGACCGCTCGAAGCCGAGCTGACGGACGTCCTTGTCTCCGATCTTGATCAGGATGTCGCCCACGGCCACGCGCCGCAGGCCGGCGCACGTGCTCTTGCCCGTGCGCTTGGTAATGAGCACCACCGCGCCCTGCTTGGACTGCGCCTCGCGCACCGTGAAGCCGAACGGGCCGTCGGTCCACTGGATCTGGTAGTACGCGTTCATATCGATCTCGAAGAACTCCTCCTCCTCCATCTGCGGCGCGGGCTGGTACGACTGCTGGAACGACGACTGCTGATAGAGCTGCTGCAGCGGAGGTGTCTGGTGGAATGGGTGCTGCTGCTGGAGTGGCGATGGCTGATACGGTGAGTGTTGTTGTTGCTGCTGCTGCTGTTGCTGCTGTGGCGGGGCTTGTTGATATGCTTGCTGAGGCTGGGACTGGTGGTAGCCATTCTCCTGGCTTGGCGCTGTCTGGGCGAAGGACAGATCTTCCGTGGCCTGCACTTGATGCTGTGGGTGGGTCTGGTACTTGCTAGAGTGCTGGTGGCGCGTGAAGGAGCTATTACTGCGCGCGCTTCGGTATCCCAGTAGACTGGGCGCGGCCTCGTTCTCGCTAGCAGCGGAGTAGCTGCGTCCAGGCGCCGGAGCTGGGGGTGCCCCACCAATGCTGGCAGAGCGCACAGGGGACGGAGCTCGCTGCGGGTGCGACGGTGGATCCATACTCATCGCCGCCATCTGCGACGTCGGCAGCGACACGCTCTCCACGAGCTTGGGCGGCGTGCTTGCCTTGTTCCTATTTGCGAGCGGCCGGCGGAAGCGGATGACCGCCGGCTTGGGCACGTTCATAATGTACTGCATGGTCTCGTGGAAGCCGTGCTCCTTGGCCGAGCGGTTGTTGACGAGGATGATCTCGTCGTTCTCCTGCACCTGCGCGAGCTGCTTGGACGTGCCCTTGCCCGTGAACGACCGGACGTAGGGCAGCCCGTCGGCCGACGTGCCCACCACGAGCCCGAGCGAGCCGTACTCCCAGAGGAAGTCGTACTCGCCCTCGCCCAGCTGGGGCAGCTCCATCTGCAGCTCGTCAGCCAGGGGCTTCCGGAAGCGCAGCGTGATGGGCTTGGGCAGCTCCTTGATGATGTTGATGATGGCCGAGATGGAGTGGTCGCTCGTGGGCGTCTGGTTCACGTACACGAGCTCGTCGCCGACGCTCACGTCGCGCTCGAGCGCGGGGCTGTCGGCCTTGCCCGTGAAGCGCTTGACCAGCGGCAGCTTGCTCTTGGGGTCCGTCGTCAGCACGATCCCCAGCGGGCCCGACTCCCACAGGTACGTGTACTCGTTGGGGGCCAGGTCGGGCAGGTCCTTGGACGTAGCGCCGTAGGGCGACAGCTGCAGCGTCAGCCGCACGGGCTTCTGCACAGAGCGCAGCAGCTTGGTGGCGCTGGCCGCGCCCAGGTGGTAGACCTTCTCGTCTCCGATGGCGATGAGCATGTCGCCGGCCACGACGTCCTGCAGCCCGGCGGTGGCGCTGCTGGCCGTGCGCCGCGCCAGACACAGCACCGTGCCGCGGTCCGACTGCACGGGCGTCACGGTGAAGCCAAAGGCCGCGCCGTCCGCCCACTCCACGACGTACATCTTGCGCTCGTCCAGCCGCACGTCCACGCCCGTTTGCGCGGTCTGCAGCGCATTGGCGTCGGCCATTCTGGGGGCTCCTCCGTCCGGTACTTCCAGGCGGTGATCTCCAATTTGAGGAAGAGGTCCTTCCTGACGGGCAATAAGCTAACGCTTATTGGATGATTAGTTCTCGCAGTGGAAGAAGTATACGCGAGTAAGTGGAATGTAGCGAACATCAACATCGAGTGATACAGGTTTGTTCCCACCGCCGCGAACACCATGTGTGCTCAATGGCGCCGTGCGGACGACGTGACGGCGCTGCCACGCAGGCCGCGACGACTTCAAGCAGTTGGCGCTCGCGTCGGCGCCACCGAAAGTCAAAGTCGTCGGAAGGCACGCACCCTTCTCTGCCATCGTCATTGGTTCGCATCGGACGGGCGGCATCCCCGCGCAAAGGCGTCGCGCGCTGAGCAGCTCAGCAGAGCTCAGTGAGCTCTGCTGCTGCGAGACATCCAGTCAGTGCCTGACTCAGTCGCAGTGCCCGTTGCGACGGTGCTCTGGGTTTCGCTAGTGGCAAGAGCATTGCAAATTGCCCGCAGCCAAAGCTTACCGTCCAACTTCGTACATCTACCGTACTAGCAACTACATAGCAACCTCGTCGCGTGGCTTGCTGATGCATTCCTCGCAAACGGTGATTGCTTTCACGTGTGAGGGCATCGCCTAACATTAGCGCTCTATGGCCTTAGGCGCATGAGCACTGCGTTGAATGATCGTGACGACAATACAGGTTGTCCGACAACTTGTCGAGACAAGGACCCGAAACGAGTCAAACTCTACGTAGCATCCGAAACAGACTGACATCCACTCAATCCATGAACTAATACTGGTAAGGTAGATCGCTGTTGCTAACAACCGGGAGAAGTCTCTGTTTAGCACTTCTGTAGCTTGCGAAGCACGACTATAGCTTCCGAGAGTATTAAGATCCCTTCCCCGGAAGGCTTCCGCAGCCGATGCTTCGCTCGAGAGAAAGTCAATGAGTAAGATGAAATATGCGATGCACATAGCGATGGTGCGTGGAGTCCCCTTATTGCTGCAAGCGTGTTCAGGGTACGGAACGCGATACATGTAAGCGCCAAAGTCTCGTTGCTTTTATCAACCAGGAAATCGGGGTAGTTAATCGCAGTGGACCTTCCTACCACCCCTAATGCCCACCTGTAATTCCCATACAAACACCAAGTGTGCAATAACACCCCGTCTCCTCACTCTTGTAACTTCACCGACGATGGCGTCGCTCGTGCTCGCGTGGCTCGTGGTGCTGAGCGCCGTCGTGCTGACCCTGGAGATCCAGCGCCGCCTGCTGCTGGCGCGCGTGCTGGGTGCGCTCGTGATGCTGCTGGCCTGGGGGCTCTTGCTGCCGTCGGAGCTGCAGCTCAAGGCCGCGAGCTGCGCCGTGGTGTACCACGGACTGGCGGAGGGGCTGCGGCAGTGGCAGCGCAGCTTCCCGTGCGTCTTCGAGCGGCGGAAGGACCGCAAGGTGGTGCTCTGGCTGCTCTTCTGGGCGAGGGTCTTCATCTGGGGCGCCACACTGGGCGGCGTCGCGGTCTTCACGGCCCTAACAAGGGGACGGGAGGCGGGGGCCTCCAACACGTGGCGAGACGCGGCCGCGCTGGCCTTCTACTACGAGCTGGTGGAGGTGCTGGTGCTGCTCTACTTCGCGGACGAGGAGCTGCCCTATCTGTGGCACAAGCGCGTAGGCCACTGGCTGGCGGCGCTGCTCGTGGGCTTCCTGGAGAGCTCCGGCCGACTGGACGGCGTGCTGCGAGGCCCGTGGCTGGCGGGCATGTCGCCGTTGGCGCTCGTCGGCGTGCTGCTCATGGTCATGTGGCTGTCTATTGAGATCCGGTGGGATCGCATCGCCGAGGCGAGCAGCCCCAGTCTGGTGGAGGAGGAAGCGTACGACAAAGTGGACGAGCCGACAGGGCAGCAGAGCTTCGAGGGCTCCTTTAGCAGCAACAGCAACACCAGGACTAGTCACAGACCCGGGCTCTTTGTGGACACGAGCAGGAACGAAGACTTCTACTTCGGAGCGTGAGATGGTGCGACCAAGGACATTTTAGAGGCCAGAAGAGCGAGAACGCGGTCGCACCGAACGGAAGCCTCGGCTCTATAACTCGAGTATTTATTCACTTTGATTCCAGACTTTCATCATGCGTACGCGTTCGCTTTCTAGTTGCTACGGGCTGAGGTGGACGCAGAACTGCACCGGGTTTTCGCGGGTCGGGCGCTGAGTGGTGGGAGCCGGATGGTGTCCGGGAAGATGTCGTCGGTGGCCTCCAAGTTTGTCGCCGCCGTGGGTGCCGTGGCGATGCGTCGTAGTCGGATGGGGGAAGTCGAGAGGGTTTCGAATCCGTTCCCGATCTTCAGGTCTAGCAGTCGTGGCAATCGTCGGGAGCCTGCAGACGTTCCGCGTGAAAGGGTTGAAGGCGCAATTGGCATGAGGATGCTTGCTGCTGCTGAGCCTGTGGACGGAGAGTTTGAATCCTGGTTGGTGGTTGACGAGGCCATTGGCCTCTTCATCGGCTCCAGCGGCTTTAACCTGCAAGAGATGAAGCAAATGGTGAGCAAGTCCAACTAATTCAATGCAAGACGTACGCGCTTACCTGGGAGTTCGAGGCAGTCGAAGTTTTGCTGGGGATGCTGTGTCAGGGGACCCTACAACGTTTAATCGAGCGTACTGAAGGGCTGGCGGCTGCAGATTCCTCTTGATATCGTCATGCAGCGACATCTGCGGTGGCATCGGCTTCAAGTTTGCAGCCTTGAATCTGCCAGGACTCTCCATGTGCGAATGCGTCGACGAGTCCTCGTGCGGCTCAGGCTCCGGGGCCAAATCCTTTCCAAGTCCTGAATTTGATCTCTTCGGTGTTGGGGGCAACGAGTGCGAGCTGAGCTGGTTGCAAACTGCAGTGACGTTGCTGGATTTTGTTTCTCCAAGCCGCTTGACGCGGTGTTTTGAGCTTCTACCTTTCATTTTGCTCGAGTTGTCAGCGGCATTTCGTACGAACGGGTGAGCTAAAAGCTGCGTGATTGTTGCGCGGTGCTCCGGATTGCGTTGCAGGCAGAGCTTTAGGAATGATGCGGTCTATTCATACAGAAGATGCAATAGCTCTGTGAGCACATTGTTGTCAAATAAAACAACAAGCTTTATCGTATCGTACCTCTTCCGAAACATCGGGCGGAATTGTTGGAGTATTCTCACTCGATACGATCTGGTACATGGCGGTGAGCGGGTTGCTGTATTGCTGCCATGGCGAGTGGCCCGTGATCATTTCTAGCACAGCACAACCAAGACTCCACACGTCGGCACGGAACCATCGTTCATGGTCGCCGTCATCCTCCATGTTCTGCTGCCGGATCACTTCGGGTGCCATCCAATGAGGGGTTCCTTTAAGGCCCCCAACGAGTGAAGCGCAGCCAACGACTTTGAACGTGCCAAAGTCTCCCAGCTTGACGTCTGCACGAGATCCGTCATCGTCACTGCCACTAGGAGCGGTGAGCAGGATGTTCGCGCACTTAATATCACGGTGGGCGATCCCGTTCTGGTGCAAATACTGCAGAGCCTCACACAGCTGACGGGTGTATCGTTTGACTAGCATCAACGGTAGAGCGCCGGAACGGGACAAGCGTGAACTGAGCGAGCCGCCGGCCGCGTACTCCATGTATATCCGCAGCTCGCTCTGCTTCTTCTCCGTAGCTTGCAGATAGCGCACCAAATGTCTGTGTCTCAGTCGTTTCATGGTCTTCACCTCTCTTTTGACCGCTTCCACTGCTGGAGGGGGCAACTCCCGCGTCCAGATGACCTTCACAGCCACCTCTCGCCCAGTCTTCGTTTCTTCACATCGGTAGATGGAGCCCTGGGCGCTGGAAACACATGAAATCCACCTCGATAAGTCTACAGTAAGCTATCAAATCATCCCGTACCAATGCAACTTACCCTTGGCCAATCTTCTCCTTGCGCATCCACTTCTTCTTGGTCTTGGTGCCGGAGCTGTTGTCGCCCGCGCTCACGCTCGAGGAGCTCTTGGCGCTGGGCGTGGGCGACGCAGCCCCAGAAGCCCAGCTATTGCAGCTGCTGCTGCCCGGCGAGTGTTCTGGAGACGGCGGGAACATTAATGAGTATTCATCCTGCGGGAAGTTGAGCGTCAACTCGCCAGGACGACTGCAGCTCGACGCTAGGACCGGCGAGCTGCACCCGGCGGCGTCTTTCATGTTGACTGATGCGCTCCAAGGCGGGAGACGAGCGATGTACTAACACGCTGCTGCAGCGGCAACAACTCGGCCACGTAGAATGTTGTCGAAGCCCAAGCAGAACCACTAAATATACCCATGGCGAACCATCGACTTTATTGACCTGTTGCAGTTGCACCGCCGAAATAGCTCGTCTACAGGATGACGACCACCGAAATGACCTCAGAATTGGAATGACGTCGATGATTGGATAAAATAGGGCATAATTAAGACCAATAGATGAGGCGCAAAACTAAGCCGCAGGTTTTGTGGTCCTCATTGGCAGAGCTGAGCAGCGACCATGGCCAAGGTACGCCTCGACAGGAGCTCGTCTCGGCGGCGTGTGTGCGTGGCGAGGAGGCGTCAGGAGGTGGCACCGAGGTGACCATATAGTCTGCAGCATCTAAGCTGCGTAATGACGTCTCTTCCAGCCGAATGCACCTAATATCCGCCGAGTTATGACTTGCCGAACGTGACGAAATCCCCCCCCCCCCCCGCAGTGCTGACGTGCTGCTATTTCTGACGCAGGGGAAAGCCAAGAACGTGGTGATCAAGATGCTGAGTGCGGCGGGCACTGGGTGCGTCTTGCTATTAGTTTTTGGCCGTACGAATGCCATCTTCTGACGTGGTGTTCTCGTTTACTGCAGGTTCTTCTACACCACGACCAAGAACCCGCGCAACGTCACGAGGAAGCTCTCGCTCCGCAAGGTACTGTATGCCCAGTAGTTGACACTATTGCGGCGAGATAGGAGTTATTGACGTTGTTGACGATGCCGTGTGCTTGCTGCAGTACGACCCGATTGTCCGACAGCACGTGATTTTTAACGAGACCAAGATCAAGAAGGGATAAGCGCAGCGGTGTCGTCCTGCGCGTCTCGGGTAGAGTTATCAGCGCACTGGAGTCTGATGTCCATTCCATTACGGTCGTTTTTTAGAGATGGGACCTGGTTAACGGCAATATGCATCCTCGCTGAATCGGCTGTTGTTGCTCTACAAAAGTCGCCGGCCCTTGATCATGAATGTATGGCTGGCATCTGACGCCACCACGACGTCGGTGCCGTCGACAACGGGCGGCTCGACGCGGTCCGGGGCGTCAACGATAATCAGGTCGGACGGCGCCGCCGGCTCGGGCTTCTCGCGGAAGAACTCGTGCTGGAGCGCCTTGTCCACGGAGATCCGCTTCTTGGGGTTGAGCAGTAGCAACTGCCCCAGCAGGTCCACGCCGGCCTCCGACAGCATCGGGAACTGCTCGGCTAGCGGCGTGGGGTTTGTGTCCTTGAACCGCAGGAAAAACGGCAGCTCGCTGGCTTCGTCCCACCCGTTCTCGGCGGGGGAGCCCAAGGCCGCGAAGATCTTGCTGAGCTGGTCGATGTCTGAGGACCCGTCGGCCAGCGGGCGGCGCAGCAGCATCTCGGCGAAGATGCAGCCGACGGACCACACGTCCACCTCGAAGCCGTACCGCTCCTCGCCGAAGAAGATCTCGGGCGCGCGGTAGGCCCTCGTCACCACCTGCACCGAGCGCTTGGGCTTCTGCGCGGCGTCGTCGGCGTCCGTGTCCCCGCCGTCCTCCACTATGGTCGCCATGCCGAAGTCCGTGATCTTGGCCACACGCTGCGTCTTGGACAGCAGCAGGTTGTTGGGCTTGAGGTCGCGGTGCAGGACGCCACGCGCGTGCAGCTCCTGCACGCCCAGCAGCAGCATGCGCAGGTACGCCTTGACCTGCGCCACGTCCAGCGTCGGCGCGCTCTCGGTGGCGCCGATCAGCGTCTCCAGGTCGCTGTCCATGTACTCGAGCACCAGGTAGAGCTTGTCATTGCGCTCCACGGCCTCCAGCAGCTGCACCACGTGCGCGGCCCCGCGGCATCGGCCCAGCACGGCGGCCTCGTGGCGACCGGCCTCCAGCGGCCCGAGCACCTTCTTGATGGCCACGCGCGCGCGCGACTCGGCGTGGTACCCCAGGTACACGGTGCCGTAGGTGCCGCGCCCGATCTCTGCGTGCTTCTCGTACGCGCCCAGCCGCTTCCGCGCGTCGCTGCCCATCCGGCGCTTCATCGTCGCTGGTCAGCTATTGTCGGCGGCCGCTTTTGGCCAATAACCGCGCGCGTCCGGGACGAGGAACAGCGACGACACGGGAAGTTCTAAGTGCGGAGCCAGTTGCCGCGGTGTCGGGGGCAGGGGCAGGTGTCGGCTGACGGCCGTACTGCGTCTGAGTATGGGCCGAGAGAGCAACGCACGGAGGGAAAGAGAGGCTCTTTGTTGGGGTTTTCTGCCATTCTGGGCCGCGTCTGGCCGCGCCTTCCCCGCCCACTCGCCCGCACACATCGCAAGCCGCCCCCAAGACACTCAAGACGCTGAAGCCTCGAGACCCCGACCATGCAGCTGAAGGTGAAGGAGACGACGCCGGCCGCCAAGTGCGTGCGGTGGTCCACCGTGACCGTGTACGAGTTCGGTGTGGCGCTGGGCGGCAGCGCCGTGCCCCGCCGCGGGGGGCCGTCCATCGGGCTGGCGCGCACGCCGCAGCAGGTGTGGAGCGCCTCGCTGGACAAGGTGCGGCGCTGCGGGGACTTGGACCTCGCGCGGCCCGGCGCCGAAGCTGAAGCTGCAGTGGATGACGCCGAGATGAAGGAGGAGGTGGATTTAGTCGCCGCGGACCGCAAGGAGAGGCGCAAGCGCCGCGTGCAGCGCGCTCGGCGAGTGCGCTGGCTCAAGCCGCTGGAGCGCATCACGATGCTGACCAAGGCCGGCTGCAGCGAGGAGCGCATCTACCGCATGATGATGGAGAGCTCGGACATCGCCATGTCCAGGAGGCTCTGCGTCTCGATGCAGCGCCAGGTGGCCGCGTGAAGAGCCCGCGGAATCAAGCGCCTCGGCGGTGGTAGTGTTACCCCGCCGAGCCACGAGGACCAAGTTGCTGCGGAGCTGCTGGCTGTTGACGCAGTGCGCCCCCAATAGACCACAAGCGAGTAGACTATGACAATGAACGACGACTATTTACTGTGTACCAACCAAGGTGCCTAGCCAACATCGTGCGTGGTAGCTGTCACTCGGAGGTCAGCCTAGGAACAAGCTGCAGCTTGCGCTGGTGTTGCTGTGGAAGCCCTTAATCCGTCATTTACGATTGCTGAGCGAGATCCGACCGAGGGAACGCCTCCAAAGCAAGCCGAACTGATCGGCAACCCGAGCAAAAGCTGCCCGCATTCATTGCGTCATAAATTAAAGTTGTTCGTACGACCTTCTCCTCTGCTTCTCCACCCTGCTGCAGCTCTGCGTCTTCAGCGGACGATGGAGCGACTCATGCCGCCGCACACTCGAGCGAGGCCACACGCAGACACAGGCGCCGCGACTGGGCAATGCTGGACGACTCCATGAGCATGCGGTAGATGCGCTCCTCGCTGTAGCCAGCCTTCTCCAGCATCGTCACGCGCTCCAGCGGCTTGAGCCAGCGCACGCGCCTGCGGTGTCTCCGAGCGGCGGTCGATGCCGGCGCACTCCCCGCCTTGCCTTCTTGCACCTCCAGAGCCGCGTTCTCGGTCGCCAGCTCGCTCTGCGCCGCGTCCACCGACGTGCTCCACACGCAGCGAGGCGTCTTGGCCAGCCCCACGGCGGGCCCGCCGCGACGAGGCACGGCGCTGCCGCCGATGCCCACGCCGAACTCGTACACCGTGACGGTGGACCAGCGCACGCTCTTCTTGCTCATGTTCGTCTGCGTCTGTGGGGAAGCGGGGAATGGGCGGCCGGCGGCGCTTGCGGCTCGGTGGCGGCTCCATGCGGAACCGGTCGGGGCCAGCGAGCGGCCCGCGTCCGTCCCGCCCGCCGCCACTCGCTCGCCACTACCCCCGGGCCAAGCTGCTGGCGGATCTGGTGGATCTGCTCCGCCCGAGGAAGCATACAAACGCCAAGTGGTTCGTCCACCCGAAGCCTTCAAGGTCGTCCGCCCGTCCGCCCGCCAGCGGACGTATCGCGTAATCCCAAAATCTGGATACCGGTGCAGAGCTGGGCCAGTCTCGAGCCGAGGTTGCCGAGGGCAGCAAGATGTGCGCAGCGCTCCAGCACCTGCAAGCCCTGCAGCAGCGGCCTTGGCTGCGAGGACAATGGCAACTTGAACGCTACAACCAAGAGCGTCACCTCCGAGGTGCTGGCCCCGCCCGCATTGCTGCGGCTCGCCTGCTCGCTCATCCCGTGAGATCACATCTGCAGCGTGATGCCGGTTCCCCACAGCTGGCGTCGCGCTCGAAAGCGGGGCGGACGACGTCTTCTGGCCGGCTGGTGTCAAATGGCTCGATGTGCATAGAGGCGCGGGGCCAACTCGCTCGCTTGCTGGCAGCGACTGCCGCAGGAAGCCAAGCAGAGCTGCCCAACGCTCCAGAGCCTAGCGGTAGACCAAACTCCAGCCACCTCTCTCTATGGGGCCATCGCGTTGAGCGCAGCCACCAATGCTGGTTGTCGTCTGCAGATAAAGTCCGTAACGTTAGTGTCCAGAAATCGCTTTAACGACTTTCTGGTCTCTAACTCGACTGAAGCACCGTCCTCTCCCCGGCTATAGCGGCCCGCGACCCGAAATTAGAACCCCCTCACCTACTTCAAGCCTGAAATGAAACGCGGCGATACTAAAACGCAGTGGGGCTTTACGAGAAGCGTCCTCGACGCTGCTTGCTCGAAGATCCGCCCGCAAAAGGCAAGCGCCGACAGTGTCGGCCCAACACTGCAAGTGCACCCCAGCGTATTCTTGGCTGCGACTCAACCGACGAGAGGTAGAGTGCTGGGCGGCCCACGGATTGAATAAGGCGACTAAGGTCCCTGGATACTGAGACTGTCCGGTGGTGGCAGCGACGCTGGCTGGCTGCATGGGCCCATTGGCTTCAAGTGTGTCGCAGTGGCGAGATGGCAGGCAGAGCAAAGCAAGATTCATGGCATAGGCACTCACTCACTACACGGTCGGAACGGTTCATGCATGTGGCTCGTATTGTAGCGATATCCTATAATAAAGGTCAAATAACTTAAGCTCTACGATCAGCGCCACCACGACGGTTTCGACCGGCGCCTTGACGGTGACGCGCTGTATGTGCACAACGAAACACAGATCGCCTCTCTTGCGCTGGGTTGGCTTGCTTCGGCTGCTTGATTTACACGTAGTTGACCGGGATCATGCGCGGTCGGTCGAGGACTGCAGAAGAGCAGGGGCGGGGGGACTCCAGCTTGCGCTGCTGCTTCTTGGCCGCCTTCCGCTCGGCGATGTTCTCCACGAGCGTCCTCCGGCGCGAGCAGTTG
The DNA here is from genome assembly GCF_000149755.1 of Phytophthora sojae. Classification (NCBI taxonomy): domain Eukaryota; phylum Oomycota; class Peronosporomycetes; order Peronosporales; family Peronosporaceae; genus Phytophthora; species Phytophthora sojae. The sequence goes on from NW_009258117.1 coordinate 8,728,108, forward strand.
ATGATGTTGGCCTTCCGCGAGAAGCGCAGGATCATTTCCTCGCTCACGCCCGCGCTCTGCAGCAGCCGCACGCGCTCCTCGGGCGTGAAGCGGTGCACGCCCTCGACGCACTCGGCCATCTCGCCCACATTGGTCGTCCACGTGAACTCGGGCTTGTCGCTCAGGCCGATGGAGGGGCCGCCCTTGCCGGGAACCGAGCTGCCGCCCAGCCCCACGCCGAACTCGTGGACGGTGATGGTGGACCAGCGCAAGCGCTTCCGCGTCTTCTTGGGGGAAACCTCGCAGTCGATGGCGACGGATGAGCTGCGCTGGCGCTTCTTGCGCCGCTCGGGTGAGGCAGGCGCAGCAGCCGGAGCCGTGGAAGTGGAAATGGTGGTGGGCCCACCAGTGGAGGAGCTCTTGGGCGTCAGGAGCTGCTGAGTGGAGACGTTGTCGTCGCCCGCGTAGGCGTCTGTTGCGTCCTTGGGGGCCATGGCTCGCGGTTGAAGGCAGTGGAGGTGAAGGTGGTGGGGTGCGAGCTGTGGGCTGTGATGTGCTGCTCGCTTGCTCGGTCGGTGGTCGGTCCGCGCTTCGGGTTGTGCTGCTGTTTTGACTCTGGTTTGTTTTTGGGATGTGACCCCCGCATGTATCTGGTGCAGTGGACGGCGCCGCGCCGTCTGACGCGCCGTCCACCAACAGCCGTCCCCCGAGCGTACCCGCCACCGACCGGGGTTATCTTGTACCGCTCGCGCCACCGACCAGTGCAAAGTGGGACTCGACCGGCACTCGCACTGCAACGAAGCCAAGAGCGCCGCTGGGCCCCGCACTGCGCCAGCAGCACGAACCGTGCTGCCTCTATGAAGGGGAGCTAGCTGTAAGTACATGCACCGGGTTGAACAGAGGTGTTGTGCTGGCAGCGCGCCAGCGTTGACGTGCTTGGGCTGCGAGTTTCTCAGATGGGTACAGTGTACCGGTTCAAGTTCGCTGGTCGTTCGTTTCTTTGTGAAGCCAGGGCTGCTTGCAACCTTGTGGCTCCGACATCAAGGGAGTGCAGTGACCTTCATCCTTGTCGTCGCCTCAGGGCTCGAAGAGTACTGTTGCCGGCATTCGCGCACCCGTCCACTGGATTGACTGGCCGCCGAGTTGTCGAGCCGAACTGTCTTTTCGAGGTCCGATCGTGAGATCGGTGCACCAGGCAGCAGCAATGTTCGCCACGCACAAGCGAGCTTGGCCCAATATCGTCCGCCACACTGAACGCTGCACCGCAACGTGCATGTACACTGAGTGGATCCGCGTTACTGCTCTCCAGTGTCATCTTAGTCGGGCAGTTCCTCCGCGCGTGGGGCTGTCGATGGCTGCCTGCACGCGCACCCGTCCGCAGCGGATATTTCCACTTTGCAGCGAGCCAGAGCGACCTGGAGCTGCTCGTGCGGGGCCAGATAGTTTTCCGACACCCGACAATGCCGTCGCACATCGCGCTGCGGTTGTCTGTCATCGGCACTAATGAAATGCTGGCAAACACTTCTGATCCACATGATGCGGTTGTCGATCGCAAAGTATCCGCTATAATACATGTGCATGTAGGGGCAATGTATGCGTGGATGTACGAGCAGAGCAAACAGGGCCCTGTATCGCTGAAAGCAAAGTTATTGTAGCCGACAGCTATGGTTGCGCCCCGAATCTGTGCAGTACCAACTGCCAAGTATCACTAGATATATTTCGAAATTCGCTTCACCCGCACCTTCACCCTCAGAGCAAAATGAGCAAAATCGGGACCAGAGTACTGGAAGCTGCTCTAGATAGGTGCGCATACAGTTGTACAGTCTACCTGTATAGATAATATTCGGAATTGGAAAGTTCGCACGTGAACTTAATGAATTCGTACAGGTGCATCTGAGGATCAAATTCTGATGGCTTTGCAAAATGTAGGGATTTTGCCCACTGATTGCACACTGATCTGTGTGCAAAAAGTGCAACGAGTGCGAACTTAGACGGCTGTGAAGGTAAAGTGAGGGTGAGGAACGCTTCGAAACCTATCTACTTTATTACATTGTATTCACCACCTTTCCCTGCACACGTAGTCGTGGGGTATACACACAGTCTTTATTCAGAGAGAGCTTACAGAATAAACTTCAACGTCGATCTAAGGAGCGCGTTGAAACCCCGGGTGTGGTAGGGTGGGTGCTTGCGCTGTACTTGGACTCTTTGTGTAACGGGGTACAATCAGTGTACCCATTACATGAAGAGTGACGGGTGTCACTCTCCCGAGTACATGGTACATGGTACCAGTAGCTCAGCAAGCCAACCATTTGAGTTTGTGTGGGCTTTTGTATAGCTAACTTGTAGTTTGTATTACGACCACGTTAACCTCTACCAAAATACAGCCAGTCTTATAACCTACTCCTTTGTAGCAAACCGTTCCCTTTGAGGCCGGGAACTGGTGAACTGCTGTTCACCTGGATAGTAATATCCGCACGCACTTCCTCTGTGCATTGTGCTGTGTGACCCCGTCACACTTGGTAGCACTCGTAGTCAATCCTACGCCTACGCGGGTAGATTGGTCTACCTGAACCCTCGGTGGCTCAGGTCTGTGAGCCACGATGGACCGAAGTGAGTTTCCTCACTTGACTGACTCGCAGTTCGAGTCGGTGCGGAAGATGGTGGGCATCTTCGGAAGGGATGCCCTCCGGAGCTTGGCGGCGGCGACGCCAGCCGAGCAGGTCGAGCGGGTGAGCGCGTTTGACGAGTACGAACGCGGGCTCAGCGCTCATGTGCAGGGAAACCTGCTGGCTCAGATGAGTGAGCCCAAACGGGTGCAGCCTAAGCCTCTGCGGCTAGCTGTGCCTCCGTTCGAAGGGAAGGAAGGTGAGAACCTTCACTTCTGGACCCGGGAGACCGAGATCGCAATGAGCGCAGGTCTCATCTCGGCCGAGAACCTTCGAGTCGCCTTCGCGCTCTCCAATCTTGGCGGACGTGCCAGGACTTGGGCGTATACGCGCGAAGCGATGTCACCTGGATGTTTCACATCCTGGGCTCAGCTGTGTGAGCAGCTTCGAGCCGCTTTTCTCCCGGCGAACAACGAGTTCCGCCAGCGCTCGCGCTTCCTTGCCTGCAAACAAGGGGAGCGCGAGCTGTACGCGTACGTACAGGAGATGCGCACGTTGGCAACCTCGCTGGTGGGGAACCCACTGTCGGAAGACGTCAAGATGACAGTCTTCGTGGACGGCCTGAAGGTCGGTCCTGCGCGCACGCAGTTGTTCCGCGTGCGCACCGCCACTATGGAGGAGGCGATCCAAGTCGCCCTCCAGGAAGAGTACAGCCACAAGCAGGCTGGTGCTCTGGCTGTTGTACAGCCTGTGGTCGCTGACAGCGACCCAGAACCCATGGATCTGAGTTCGGCTGAGCAGTACTCAGCCCGCTGCTACGGCTGCGGCGGACTAGGACACTATCAACGTGTCTGCCCATCGCCTGGGTCTGGAAAGAAAACCTACCCGAAGACCAGAGGGTCAAGGGGGCGCCGACGCCATGCACCGTCAGGTGCTCAAGGGGGACACAACCACCAGTAAGGACGAGGGCCTTGCTGGGGTTGGCCCGAGTCTTTGTGATGGGTGTACGGAAGGCGTACACCACAGAGACCCGGGGTCCCTTGCGAGCACCGACGCTCGCATTGGTGAAGGACAACGGTGGGTTGTCGGTAGTACACGTGAGTGTGCGGGGGTAATGGTATCCCTAGACATGATTGAGTCTGGGACGTCGCGTGGATGTTCGCACGTCTCCAGATGTGTCGGTTGGAATAACGACACAAGTGCCGAGACTCTGCGAGAGAGTCTAAGCACAAGGTCAGGTCTCATTGACTGAGGCTGGGCCGAAGAAGAACCTTGGGGTCCGCTGTGACCCGGGCTGCCGCGCTCGAGGGCGCTGACAGCAATGGAACCGCACATGGTCCCGGACATGGAACCGTACATCGTCCCGGACATCGTGCCGAAGCCGGCCCTGGGCATGGAACCGTATATGCCCTCGGCTTGAGCAAGTATGACTTGGCCCTGAGTGCGCCGTGCAAGCTGCACGGGCTCTCGGTCGAGTAGCGCGGCAACGCCTTGAGGCTAAGTCGGCCCTCTGTGTCTGACAGAGCATTGGTGAGTCATGTTCCCACCTCTGGACAGACACAAGGGCGTCCGATGGGACCGCCAGGGCGCTGGATGCGTCCGACAAGACGACGAAGAAGAAGGGAGGCATCATTGACATGCTGATCTCCATGAAGAAGGTGCAGTGTATCTGCAACCGAGGGCTGTTATGCCTGGCATGTGGAGCTGCTTCAACAAGCAACTCCAGTGCTGAGAGTCATTGCTCGGCATGAGCATTGACAAGGGTGGTGTTAGATGACACCACCAGGTAGGTAACCAAGGACCACTGACTAGCGGGTAACTTAGTTCCGCACAGAGCATGTAATGCCGAGGAGGCCGCTCAAGGCACCTCCGGCGTGGGTAACCAAGTACCACGGACGGTCGCCCAGACCTTAACTGAAGAGGAACGCGCTGCACGCGCATCCTGTGTGGGTAACCAAGTACCACACCCGGTCGCTCAGACCATAACTGAAGAGGAAGGCGCTGCAGGCACTTCCTGTGTGGGTAACCCAGTTCCACACCAGGTCACTCAGACCTAAACTGATGAGGAAGGTGCACGATGCACTTCCTGTGTGGGTAACATAGTTCCGCACGCGTCACTCAGACGGTAACAGATTGTGAAGCCGCATGATGCGCTTCCTGTGTGGGTAACGTAGTTCCACACGATGCCGTAAGGCTCCGCATGAGCCGGAAGGAGTCGCTCGAAGCGACTTCAGCGTGGGTAACTTAGTTCCACGCACGGTTAGTATGACCAAGACTAGTGATCAGGTCACTTGGGTCTCCTCGCGTGTGGTGGATGACCACACGGAGTTTGAGAGGCTCGTGACACCGTCACGATGTCATAGCCGCACGGTCCTCTTGAAGGCGCCGCGCGGCTTTGATTTTAAGCGGGGGAGGAGTGCGCGGAAGCACTTCCTTCCTCCAAGGGCTTGGCACCCGGTCATCATGGATGACGTTCGACTGGGTGTCGACCAGCGCAGCTGTGACCATGCGCACAGAAGACGTGGCTTGGGTACACGACGCACCTGCGGCGATGCATGTTGCGTCGCCGCCGACTCGGCGAGCATGGTCGATCACGACTGGAACGTGTCTGCCGGAGGGCGACACCTCAATGACCACATGCAGGAGCATGCTCGGTTTGAAGGCAAAGGCCGCCGCACGGCAGGGATCGTTGGTACGGTCTGTCGCGCCTAGCACTGTGCGGCGTTGGGACAACAAGTGTCCATGACTCGGTGACGAGATGGCTGAGTCTGAGTATGCGTGCACGCCATGCAGCTACTCTGAATGCAGGACAAGCCGTACGCTGTCATGGGTGTCATTGCCCGAAGACGTGGGTAACAGAGTAACACGTCAAGTCACGCAGACTCAAACTGCATCCAGGCTGGTAGATGCCAAGCCCTGGTCGACGATGTTGACCCAGAGCCAAAGAAGGGTAGCTGCCCGTGCCACCGGAGTCTGCTGGCACGGTGACTCGGTGCTGCAGGGCGGCGCGAGGTTAGGCGGCCGGCTGGCGCCTGACCCGCCGGGGCTCAAATCGTAAGTGGGGGAGGGGATCGGAAGTGCCCTTCCTCCCGAGGTCTCTGGCATGAGACTTGCTTCGTCGTAGAAGCCAGTGTAGTGGCTGCATGGTGTAGCCACTCACGAAGTATTGCACGAAGGTGCTGGACCTGATGCATCGCTGCTCAGGTCCCATGGTCATGGTGACTGATGGCCAGCAACCTTGGCAGCGGCTACTGTCGCTGCTGGGCCGAAGATGACGCGCGCATTCGCTGCTGGAAGGCTGCCTCTGTCAGGCAAAGACATGGCAGCCAGTCTGCGGCTTGGTCCGCGGACGATGGCATGTGTACATACGCAACACCATGCCGCAGCGTGATGCTGTTGCAACACTGGACGCGGTACGTCTACCGGCCAGGTAGCCATCAGTACCACGCCAAAGCTCCAGGCTGTTGCTACGCTGGGCGCGGCACGTCTGCCGGCCAGGTAGCTATCAGTCCCGAGCATGGGTGTTGCCCACGAGGGGAGAACCCGAACGTGTTGCCTTTGCAGACATTTACAGTTGGCGCGGCACATGCCGCACCTGTAAGGCGCGAACCCATACGCGTGCACGTGGCACATACTACCTGTGAGATAGTCGCGGTGCGTGACGCTCACTGTGCGCGTGGCACTTGGTGTACGCGAGGTACCCCTAGTGCACGCGACACTACTTGTGCACGTGGCACTTGAGGTGCACGAGGCACTTATGGTAGTCGTGGTACGTGCCATACACGACGTGCCTTTGGTGTATGAGGTCGTGCCCTCGTACGCCTTGAGGTCCTGTATGGACTGTGTGCCATGCGGTCTTGCACGCACACCGACCTGGTGTTGGTCGCCGCGACGCAGGATGCGATCGCCGGTGACGGAGGGCAATACACCCCACACCACGATGAAGTACCCTTGCAGTACCCTGGTGTCGAAGGAAGACACCTTAGCGTCGGCGACGTGATGGCCGTGACGCGCTGCAGGGCTTTAGCCAAATCCGCCGCGTTGCTCTGTATGATGAGCGGGTTGCTGGAAGCAGCCATGGTCGCTCAAGCAAACACGACGTTGAAGCATGACGCTTCATGGCTGTGGTCAGCGCTTGACCATAGCCCATGGGTCGAGCCGACGTATTCGACCGACCGGCACACCGTGCTGTGACGAGCGGGGCCCTGTCGGGCCGCTGTCATGGCCGGAGATGTGCAACACAGCTCTCTCCATGGTTACGCTACGCGCTGACCGGAAAGGTGCTGTCCCTCGCGGGAGGCACTGCAGCACGAACGTGCCAGCGGGGCCCGAGGGCCATGCGACGCCAACTGCTGGTTGTCTACGAGGGACACCGCAAGTTTGGAGGCACATGCATCCCGTGCCGAGGCACTCTGCGCCTGCTAGCGCCGTGAATACGGCCACTAAAGGCGTCGGCTTCGCGGCCAACATCGCCGAGGGCAGGGGGGGTTCCGCGCGGAGTGCCCGCTGCGGGCACAAGTCACTGTGGGCGTGACGATGAGGCGCGCCAGCCTTGCGGCGGCAGCGCCCGAGAATCCGATCTTTGGGTGTTCGGATTCTCTCGAATCTGATTGGAGAATCAGATGTGATTCTCAGATAAGTGGGGGAGGATGTAACGGGGTACAATCAAGTGTACCCATTACATGAAGAGTGACGGGTGTCACTCTCCCGAGTACATGGTACATGGTACCAGTAGCTCAGCAAGCCAACCATTTGAGTTTGCGTGGGCTTTTGTATAGCTAACTTGTAGTTTGTATTACGACCAAGTTAACCTCTACCAAAATACAGTCAGTCTTATAATCTACTCCTTTGTAGCAAACCGTTCCCTTTGAGGCCGGGAACTGGTGAACTGCTGTTCACCTGGATAGTAATATCCGCACGCACTTCCTCTGTGCATTGTGCTGTGTGACCCCGCCACAGAAGCCGAGCACAACTTCGATACAGTAGCGTACATATCGGGGTTCTTGCAAATGTTGGCAAGAATGTGGGTTTCCTTGAAGTAGGAGTAAGCTGCCGATCCCAGGAGCGGAGTTTGGACTGCTGCTCGGAGCCAGTGCTCGAGCCTGTGGGGTGCGATACAATCCAGTGGTGGTGAGCTCTCAATCCCCCCCTCTTAGCTCCAAAGAGTTCAAGTACAGCGCAAGCAACTCGTGCGCGCCGCTCAAGCGAACTGCTCGATCAGTGGAAACCAGCTTCGCCTCGTCTGAACATGACTACGCCCGCTCCGTCTGCCGACCAGCGTGCTGCGCCGTCCAGCACGTCCACCACCCCTGCCTCGCCTTCGGTGCTGGCGCCAGCTTCAGCTTCACCTGCAGCTATGTCCCCGGCAACAGAGGCCCGCTCCGCACTCACTCCGTTGCTGCCCGCTGAGGGCACCCCGTCGTCGGCCCCTGGTCAGCCGGTGGCGGCTCCAGCGGGCGCCCCCGTGGATGTCATCGTGGTCGACGACAACGGTGCAACGTGCCAACAGCGCCGCCGTCACCGGGCCTTTCCAGCGAGCACCTCCGTGCGAAGAAGGCGGCGCGCGTGCTATGCGCGGCATCGCTCAACGGTAAACGTGTGGGGCCCTCCGGCGATGCCGAGGCCCGCCCACCGAAACGCAAAGCGGTGTCGTCACAGTCATCGACAGCTCACGCTGTTGACGCCCCCGCTGCCGCCCTGTCTGCTGCGGGAGGTTCGTCATCGTCGACGCCGTCGGGTACCACGTCTGCTCCTCCAGTCGTAGCGCCCGCTTGCGCGCTTCCTGCGCCGGGCGTGGGGACGCCCACGCTGCTGGTGCCCCCGACGCTATCCGGTGCCGACCCCGGCGCCGAGAGCGCGGCCCATCAGATGGGCGGACCCCGCGACGATAACTCTTCCGACCAAGCGCTGCCGACGCCACGGCCGTCCGAGTCGACGCCATCTCGGCCGTTGCCGAGGCAAGCGGCGTCGGCGTTCAACCTGGACGAGTTCGCCCGCTCGTACGAGCCGGCCGACTTCGCGGGGGAGCCCAGCTCGTGCACCGAGCGCCTCTCTCTCGCGAACAAGGTGGATCAACTGTTCGAACTCCTCACCGATCTGCGCCGCGAGCTTCAGGCGCTTCCAGTCCCCGCGCAGCGCAGCGAGCCCGCCGAGGTCGTCTGCGGTTTCCCTGTGTCTGCGGCTGTGATTACAGGCGGTGTGACCGCCTCCGCCTCGGCTGTATCCTGGACACTTCCGCCTGCCGGCTGTACAACGGACTTGCCGCCGCCGGCGGTCAGCGAGCTTCGCTGCGCCAGTTTCCAGCTCCCCCGTACTCGCGTCAAGGGCTAGTACTATCCGCCGCTTGCGCATCAACTCGCTGCGCACAGGCTGTTTCGCGAACTCAACACTGAGTCAGGTAGGTGGATGTCGCCCATGTCGTTTGTGCTGCACTTGCGTGAGCTCGACTGCGCCCGCTTTGACGCGCCCCCGGCGGTACTAATGGCTCTGTATAGCGGCCGTCTCGGCTCTCGGGGCCTTACGGTCATGCACTTCCGGCCTCAATCCGAAATGGAACAACTCGAGTAGGGCTCCACAAATGCGAACTTTTCCGCGGACTTTGGAGCAGGCGCTACGCTCCCGGCGACCAACGCGCGCTGCCCGACATACGAGGACCTGTTGGCTGCAATCGGCGGGCTCATCTCGTTCGGCGACGCGATATGGTATGACCACGCCCGTCACCTGCTCTCACGCGTGAAGCGCTTCGTCTAGCCAATATGGAGCGGGACACTAACACGCCCGAGCGTGTGACGCTTACTCTCCTGTTTGTTAACCAGTTCATCGGCCGCGCGCTCGCACACCTGCTGGTCGACTCACCGCACTGGTGGCGCAGCTTCTGCGACGCTGTGCGCGCGGTGGACTAATACAGTGCGGATTGGCAGGCGGCCCTCAACGGACTCGCGCTGCGGATGGCGACGACAGCGGCGCCAGCACCAAGTGGCCCGTCGGTGGCGCCACCGCGACAACTGAGCGGGCAACATCGCCGCGGACCTGCCGCCCGGACCCCCATTATGCCGGAGCACATCCGGCGTCTGATCCCGCGCGACCGCGACGGCCGTGAGCCGTGCCCGCGCTTCCTCGCTGGCGGCATGTGCTACGGCGGTTGCCCCGACCGCTGCGCGCATCAACAGCGCACACACTGCTGGGACGGGCGCCTACCTCGGGAGCTTCAGGACTTCATCGACCGCCACTACGGTGATGAGTGTCGTCACTCCGGCCGACGCGACCGCAACTGAGGTGGCCGAGGTGATGCCCGTTCGTCGGCACTTCGGACTCCATGCAAACCCAGCCTATCGGTAAATACAATCGACATTGGATTTGCAAACGAACGTTACCCTTCGTCCAGTCTGACTCGGCGAGCCTCGTGTTCCGCCATTCAAGGCGACACACTCACCGAGTCCCCAACTGAGACCGCTGCTTGTACCTACGTGCACGGCTTCGCCAAGGCACTCTACGGTCCTTGCGCACCCCAGGAACCGCCCCATGGCGTTCTAGATGCTCGAGAGGACCCCGGTGGCGGAGTGTCCCCACCGGCGTTACCACACCGCGACCGGTCGAGGTACCGCAAACTCTACGGACAGCCGCCTACGTCGTCGCTTCCGCTTACTGCTGGTCAGGCGACTTCAACCCGCGCTGACGCGCCTGGCCACCCGCACGTCGTCCGGAGTCCAGGGGACCCGAGCACCACGACGGCTGCGGCTCCTGCGCGGACCTGCGGCTGCCGTGCACGTGATCATTCCTTCCGCCGCCACCACGCGCCCCGCGAGGCTGCCCTAAGGCGGCTGATCGCTGATTCCGCGGCTCGCGCAAAGCTCTGGGATGCCGTCCGTCTTCGTAATATCAATGCGGCGCTGGGCCGGGTCGGGCTCAAGCTGCCCACCGCAACTCCGGCGACCCGATATGGCTCGCCGTCCCTCAACAAGGCACTGCAGCGTGTTCTTTCGGAATTCGTGCGGCGGACGCGTATCAGTCTCCCGCAGTTTATCGAACTGATGCGCGGCCAGACGTCCGACGACTACCGGCCGAACAAGGCCATCCTACCCGATGTTTTTCGCGCGGCATGCGCCGACTACCCGCATCTCGATGCCCTGATGTCTATCGCGGAGCAGGGGGTATGCGTACCGCTGTCTCAGGCTCTACCACGCCAGCACACGTATACTGCCAACCACGCGTCCGCGGTCGAGCGGTACCCCCGTGCTCGTGAAGAACATCCGCAAGGAGCAAGACCTATGGAGATGTTATGTGCTCGATCTTGACATCCTCCAGATTTGGTCGGAAATCCATATCAGCCCGTTTGGGGTGGTCGACAAGGGCGATGCCGACCCGAGGACAACCGGTCGGGTTATCCACGATCTCTCTTTCCCTGAGGGCTCGTCCGTCAACGATGTCACCGACACCTCCGGTTTGTGCACCCCGCAGTTCAAGCCGTGTGAGGCCATCGCTGTCGAGATCCTGGACCAACAAGAGCAACATCCCGACGCCGAGATTCAGCTCCAAGCCGGGGACGTGGCCTCCGCCTTTCGAAATGTCTGTACTCATAGCAGGCGTGTCCAAATGTTTGGGGGCCGCCTCGAGCCCGACAATGCCCTGGTCATTGACGCGTCGGCAGCCTTCGGCTGGTCCGGCTGGCCAGCCAGCTACGGCGTTGTGGCCGGAGCTATCGCACACATCCACGGTAACGCGTTCAACCGGTTTCGAGACTCGGGGCCGTTCAACTACTATTGGGTGGACGACCACATCAACGTCGCCGCTGCCATCGGTACGAATTGCATGGAGGTCGAGCGCTCTCTCCGGAGTTCCATGGTTATCGTATTGGGCCATGACGCGGTCTCCGAGGACAAATTCACCTTGTGGAGCCCCCGTCAACAAGTCCTTGGACTCGTGTTCGATTCTGCCGCGGGAACGGTTGCTATGCCCGCCGACAAGATTCTGAACGCCCAGGCGTGCGTTCGCACCGTGCTCTTCGTCGACTCTCTTTCTCGGTCGGACTATCGCAACCTTCTCGGTCGGCTCCGCCACGTCGCTACCTGCGCTCGCTCCGCTCAGACTTTTCTCCAGCGGCTGTGCCTTCACGAGCGGCACCTTCGACGCTGGCATAAGGTGCCGGTCTCTGCCGCGATGAAAGACGACCTTCTCTGGTGGCTCCACATCCTGGAATCGCCGGCGCTCAATGGCGTACCCTTGTCCCATTTCCGGGCGTACCCTGTGCCTGCTATGGTCGTCAAAATGGACGCTTCCGACTCCGGGCTGTGTGTCCTTGTGCGTGCCGCCCGGACCGTTCTTCGCTACAGTTTTTCAGCCCACGAGCGCAGCCTCATCGAAGCTACCAAGTCCAATCCATCCATTGCCTTCGATATCAATTATCGCGAGCTCTTGTCATGCGCCTTCGCTGTACACGCCTGGGGTCGACACTGGTCTTCCAGGCGCCACGGCCGTCAAGATCCGCCGGTACACGTCCAGTTCCGAATCGACAATACGTCTGCCGTCTCCTGGCAGAACAAAATGGCTTCGCGCAATCCACGCGCACAAGCCCTTCTACGCTTGCTCGGGTCTGGGAACTCGAGTACGGGCTTCGTTTTTCGGCCGCTCACGTCGCGGGCGTGGACAATCGGATTGCAGATGCGGGCTCTCGCTACGATAGCAGTTCTACTCTGGCAGCTCTGTTTGACGATCTAACCCGTGACTGGCAGCAGGTTACACCGCTAGCGGACGTCTCGAGCTTGGAAGCGATATGGCCCATTATCTCCGCACGAACTCGGTCGCGTCAACAACACTCGGCAAGTATCGCGGCGCACTCCGAGCATGGTACGCGTGGACGACCCAACGTGGGGTCCAACCCGCTCTACTCGGGTACTCCGGGGCCACCAAGCTCCAACAAATTACCGATTTCGTCCTTCATGGCTTCCAATTCGGCTACGGCTCCGGGCGCCCCATTCGCGGCTCTTCTATATCGGCGACACTTCATGGCATTCGGCATTTCTTTTAAGCAGCGGCACTCGATTTCCCATGCGGCCATCCCCAAATCCGCATGGTCCTGAAAGGCATCTCTCGTCTCGACGCTCCAGTGCGCCACAAGGCGCCTGTATAGTGTTCGGCGCGCTCTGCTTGCTCAAGGCAAGGCGCACTCTCCCCAGCGAGATTCCAGCAGCCGTCTTTATCGACGAGCGGTCTCGGCCAGCGTGTGTGTCGGACTCGTTCATCACCAAGATAATCCGCAAGGCCGCTGCGAGCCTGGACAGCAATCCAGCGGAGTTTAGTACCCACTCCCTCCGCGCCGGGGGAGCGACACACATGTACCGGGCCGGAGTTGACGCCCTGACGATCCAATTCCATGGACGATGGGCGTCCGATACATTCAAGCAGTATACAAGACAACCGAGAATCTGTCGAGACCCTGGCAACCGATATCGTGGCGGGGCAGAAGCGCATGCATCGCCTTCAGTGAGAGCTTACAGAATCAACTCGAGATTTGGGGTTTCAACAAGCTCCTTAGATCGACGTTGAAGTTTATTCTATAAGCTCTCTCTGAATAAAGACTGTGTGTATACCTCACGACTACGTGTGCAGGGAAATCGGGGTTCTTGCAAATGTTGACAAGAATGTGGGTTTCCTTGAAGTAGGAGTAAGCTGCCGATCCCAAGAGCGGAGTTTGGACTGCTGCTCCGAGCCAGTGCTCGAGCCTGTGGGGTGCAATACAATCCAGTGGTGGTGGGCTCTCACCCCCCCCCCCTCTTAGTTCCAAAGTGTGACGGGGTCACACAGCACAATGCACAGAGGAAGTGCGTGCGGATATTACTATCCAGGTGAACAGCAGTTCACCAGTTCCCGGCCTCAAAGGGAACGGTTTGCTACAAAGGAGTAGGTTATAAGACTGACTGTATTTTGGTAGAGGTTAACTTGGTCGTAATACAAACTACAAGTTAGCTATACAAAAGCCCACGCAAACTCAAATGGTTGGCTTGCTGAGCTACTGGTACCATGTACCATGTACTCGGGAGAGTGACACCCGTCACTCTTCATGTAATGGGTACACTTGATTGTACCCCGTTACATCCTCCCCCACTTATCTGAGAATCACATCTGATTCTCCAATCAGATTCGAGAGAATCCGAACACCCAAAGATCGGATTCTCGGGCGCTGCCGCCGCAAGGCTGGCGCGCCTCATCGTCACGCCCACAGTGACTTGTGCCCGCAGCGGGCACTCCGCGCGGAACCCCCCCTACCCTCGGCGATGTTGGCCGCGAAGCCGACGCCTTTAGTGGCCGTATTCACGGCGCTAGCAGGCGCAGAGTGCCTCGGCACGGGATGCATGTGCCTCCAAACTTGCGGTGTCCCTCGTAGACAACCAGCAGTTGGCGTCGCATGGCCCTCGGGCCCCGCTGGCACGTTCGTGCTGCAGTGCCTCCCGCGAGGGACAGCACCTTTCCGGTCAGCGCGTAGCGTAACCATGGAGAGAGCTGTGTTGCACATCTCCGGCCATGACAGCGGCCCGACAGGGCCCCGCTCGTCACAGCACGGTGTGCCGGTCGGTCGAATACGTCGGCTCGACCCATGGGCTATGGTCAAGCGCTGACCACAGCCATGAAGCGTCATGCTTCAACGTCGTGTTTGCTTGAGCGACCATGGCTGCTTCCAGCAACCCGCTCATCATACAGAGCAACGCGGCGGATTTGGCTAAAGCCCTGCAGCGCGTCACGGCCATCACGTCGCCGACGCTAAGGTGTCTTCCTTCGACACCAGGGTACTGCAAGGGTACTTCATCGTGGTGTGGGGTGTATTGCCCTCCGTCACCGGCGATCGCATCCTGCGTCGCGGCGACCAACACCAGGTCGGTGTGCGTGCAAGACCGCATGGCACACAGTCCATACAGGACCTCAAGGCGTACGAGGGCACGACCTCATACACCAAAGGCACGTCGTGTATGGCACGTACCACGACTACCATAAGTGCCTCGTGCACCTCAAGTGCCACGTGCACAAGTAGTGTCGCGTGCACTAGGGGTACCTCGCGTACACCAAGTGCCACGCGCACAGTGAGCGTCACGCACCGCGACTATCTCACAGGTAGTATGTGCCACGTGCACGCGTATGGGTTCGCGCCTTACAGGTGCGGCATGTGCCGCGCCAACTGTAAATGTCTGCAAAGGCAACACGTTCGGGTTCTCCCCTCGTGGGCAACACCCATGCTCGGGACTGATAGCTACCTGGCCGGCAGACGTGCCGCGCCCAGCGTAGCAACAGCCTGGAGCTTTGGCGTGGTACTGATGGCTACCTGGCCGGTAGACGTACCGCGTCCAGTGTTGCAACAGCATCACGCTGCGGCATGGTGTTGCGTATGTACACATGCCATCGTCCGCGGACCAAGCCGCAGACTGGCTGCCATGTCTTTGCCTGACAGAGGCAGCCTTCCAGCAGCGAATGCGCGCGTCATCTTCGGCCCAGCAGCGACAGTAGCCGCTGCCAAGGTTGCTGGCCATCAGTCACCATGACCATGGGACCTGAGCAGCGATGCATCAGGTCCAGCACCTTCGTGCAATACTTCGTGAGTGGCTACACCATGCAGCCACTACACTGGCTTCTACGACGAAGCAAGTCTCATGCCAGAGACCTCGGGAGGAAGGGCACTTCCGATCCCCTCCCCCACTTACGATTTGAGCCCCGGCGGGTCAGGCGCCAGCCGGCCGCCTAACCTCGCGCCGCCCTGCAGCACCGAGTCACCGTGCCAGCAGACTCCGGTGGCACGGGCAGCTACCCTTCTTTGGCTCTGGGTCAACATCGTCGACCAGGGCTTGGCATCTACCAGCCTGGATGCAGTTTGAGTCTGCGTGACTTGACGTGTTACTCTGTTACCCACGTCTTCGGGCAATGACACCCATGACAGCGTACGGCTTGTCCTGCATTCAGAGTAGCTGCATGGCGTGCACGCATACTCAGACTCAGCCATCTCGTCACCGAGTCATGGACACTTGTTGTCCCAACGCCGCACAGTGCTAGGCGCGACAGACCGTACCAACGATCCCTGCCGTGCGGCGGCCTTTGCCTTCAAACCGAGCATGCTCCTGCGTGTGGTCATTGAGGTGTCGCCCTCCGGCAGACACGTTCCAGTCGTGATCGACCATGCTCGCCGAGTCGGCGGCGACGCAACATGCATCGCCGCAGGTGCGTCGTGTACCCAAGCCACGTCTTCTGTGCGCATGGTCACAGCTGCGCTGGTCGACACCCAGTCGAACGTCATCCATGATGACCGGGTGCCAAGCCCTTGGAGGAAGGAAGTGCTTCCGCGCACTCCTCCCCCGCTTAAAATCAAAGCCGCGCGGCGCCTTCAAGAGGACCGTGCGGCTATGACATCGTGACGGTGTCACGAGCCTCTCAAACTCCGTGTGGTCATCCACCACACGCGAGGAGACCCAAGTGACCTGATCACTAGTCTTGGTCATACTAACCGTGCGTGGAACTAAGTTACCCACGCTGAAGTCGCTTCGAGCGACTCCTTCCGGCTCATGCGGAGCCTTACGGCATCGTGTGGAACTACGTTACCCACACAGGAAGCGCATCATGCGGCTTCACAATCTGTTACCGTCTGAGTGACGCGTGCGGAACTATGTTACCCACACAGGAAGTGCATCGTGCACCTTCCTCATCAGTTTAGGTCTGAGTGACCTGGTGTGGAACTGGGTTACCCACACAGGAAGTGCCTGCAGCGCCTTCCTCTTCAGTTATGGTCTGAGCGACCGGGTGTGGTACTTGGTTACCCACACAGGATGCGCGTGCAGCGCGTTCCTCTTCAGTTAAGGTCTGGGCGACCGTCCGTGGTACTTGGTTACCCACGCCGGAGGTGCCTTGAGCGGCCTCCTCGGCATTACATGCTCTGTGCGGAACTAAGTTACCCGCTAGTCAGTGGTCCTTGGTTACCTACCTGGTGGTGTCATCGAACACCACCCTTGTCAATGCTCATGCCGAGCAATGACTCTCAGCACTGGAGTTGCTTGTTGAAGCAGCTCCACATGCCAGGCATAACAGCCCTCGGTTGCAGATACACTGCACCTTCTTCATGGAGATCAGCATGTCAATGATGCCTCCCATCTTCTTCGTCGTCTTGTCGGACGCATCCAGCGCCCTGGCGGTCCCATCGGACGCCCTTGTGTCTGTCCAG
Source organism: Phytophthora sojae (assembly GCF_000149755.1). Classification (NCBI taxonomy): domain Eukaryota; phylum Oomycota; class Peronosporomycetes; order Peronosporales; family Peronosporaceae; genus Phytophthora; species Phytophthora sojae. The sequence continues at coordinate 8,744,884 of NW_009258117.1, forward strand.
AGGTGGGAACATGACTCACCAATGCTCTGTCAGACACAGAGGGCCGACTTAGCCTCAAGGCGTTGCCGCGCTACTCGACCGAGAGCCCGTGCAGCTTGCACGGCGCACTCAGGGCCAAGTCATACTTGCTCAAGCCGAGGGCATATACGGTTCCATGCCCAGGGCCGGCTTCGGCACGATGTCCGGGACGATGTACGGTTCCATGTCCGGGACCATGTGCGGTTCCATTGCTGTCAGCGCCCTCGAGCGCGGCAGCCCGGGTCACAGCGGACCCCAAGGTTCTTCTTCGGCCCAGCCTCAGTCAATGAGACCTGACCTTGTGCTTAGACTCTCTCGCAGAGTCTCGGCACTTGTGTCGTTATTCCAACCGACACATCTGGAGACGTGCGAACATCCACGCGACGTCCCAGACTCAATCATGTCTAGGGATACCATTACCCCCGCACACTCACGTGTACTACCGACAACCCACCGTTGTCCTTCACCAATGCGAGCGTCGGTGCTCGCAAGGGACCCCGGGTCTCTGTGGTGTACGCCTTCCGTACACCCATCACAAAGACTCGGGCCAACCCCAGCAAGGCCCTCGTCCTTACTGGTGGTTGTGTCCCCCTTGAGCACCTGACGGTGCATGGCGTCGGCGCCCCCTTGACCCTCTGGTCTTCGGGTAGGTTTTCTTTCCAGACCCAGGCGATGGGCAGACACGTTGATAGTGTCCTAGTCCGCCGCAGCCGTAGCAGCGGGCTGAGTACTGCTCAGCCGAACTCAGATCCATGGGTTCTGGGTCGCTGTCAGCGACCACAGGCTGTACAACAGCCAGAGCACCAGCCTGCTTGTGGCTGTACTCTTCCTGGAGGGCGACTTGGATCGCCTCCTCCATAGTGGCGGTGCGCACGCGGAACAACTGCGTGCGCGCAGGACCGACCTTCAGGCCGTCCACGAAGACTGTCATCTTGACGTCTTCCGACAGTGGGTTCCCCACCAGCGAGGTTGCCAACGTGCGCATCTCCTGTACGTACGCGTACAGCTCGCGCTCCCCTTGTTTGCAGGCAAGGAAGCGCGAGCGCTGGCGGAACTCGTTGTTCGCCGGGAGAAAAGCGGCTCGAAGCTGCTCACACAGCTGAGCCCAGGATGTGAAACATCCAGGTGACATCGCTTCGCGCGTATACGCCCAAGTCCTGGCACGTCCGCCAAGATTGGAGAGCGCGAAGGCGACTCGAAGGTTCTCGGCCGAGATGAGACCTGCGCTCATTGCGATCTCGGTCTCCCGGGTCCAGAGGTGAAGGTTCTCACCTTCCTTCCCTTCGAACGGAGGCACAGCTAGCCGCAGAGGCTTAGGCTGCACCCGTTTGGGCTCACTCATCTGAGCCAGCAGGTTTCCCTGCACATGAGCGCTGAGCCCGCGTTCGTACTCGTCAAACGCGCTCACCCGCTCGACCTGCTCGGCTGGCGTCGCCGCCGCCAAGCTCCGGAGGGCATCCCTTCCGAAGATGCCCACCATCTTCCGCACCGAGTCGAACTGCGAGTCAGTCAAGTGAGGAAACTCACTTCGGTCCATCGTGGCTCACAGACCTGAGCCACCGAGGGTTCAGGTAGACCAATCTACCCGCGTAGGCGTAGGATTGACTACGAGTGCTACCAAGTGTGACGGGGTCACACAGCACAATGCACAGAGGAAGTGCGTGCGGATATTGCTATCCAGGTGAACAGCAGTTCACCAGTTCCCGGCCTCAAAGGGAACGGTTTGCTACAAAGGAGTAGGTTATAAGACTGACTGTATTTTGGTAGAGGTTAACTTGGTCGTAATACAAACTACAAGTTAGCTATACAAAAGCCCACGCAAACTCAAATGGTTGGCTTGCTGAGCTACTGGTACCATGTACCATGTACTCGGGAGAGTGACACCCGTCACTCTTCATGTAATGGGTACACTTGATTGTACCCCGTTACAGGTTCAAATCAAGAATCGAATGTATCTCAAAACGGGGCGCTTTGCAGGGTTGAAGTGAAGATCGATGTATGGCATTTCATGCTCAGCAGCAACGCAGCGATAACAACGACATTTGGGCTGTATTTTGGGCTTTCAAGGTAGGAACTGGGTCGTCAATTCAGTCTCGTTCAACCTGATGAGCGTATCCACCACCACAGCCGCCTTCCCATATGCCCGTGCATCGCGATGATGCTTAATTGTATCCTAACTTGTTGCTTCCACGAGATTGGGTCAACCGGCTCTTAGCATGAATATGACGGGTTGTTGTTGAAGTCGAAGTCAACCCCGTTGACAGCGGTTCGGGCGCCAATGAAGCCGCGTATGTTTGGAAACATCCGCGCTTGATCGCATGGCGAATGTGCTGCAAGCTGGATACGACCGATGAGGATGTTGCTGCGTGGCGCTGTAACTTTTGGAGCGTACCCCCTGGGGTACACAAGGGGTACGCTTGCGAACAGCTACGATACTCTGCGACGTGTGCAATGCTAGTGTTTGTAAGTGGACGGGAACTCACTGAAGTTGCAAGGCAGAACAAAGACGACAGTCCGGCAGGAATTTTGCGCGGCCGAAGTGATCCGGGCTGCAGCCGTGCTTAATATTCCGTCCTCTGCCGTTGCTGCGCCGAGCTGTCCGCGTCTGCATTGGCCATATCTGCATGGTAGGAGCGAGCTGCCGGAGGTGCTAGACGAATGCAATAGTAAGCGGCGACTAAGCTGGTGCAGTGTGGCCAAGGTGACTGCGCCCATCGCAAGCAAGCAACCGCCATGTGGGCGGAACACAGCGGGGAAACGCTTGAAGTCGTTTCGGAGGATAGAGCGCGAGGAAGCGAGTGAGCGAGTGAGGAGCATGCCTGTACTCACGCCAAAAGGCAGATAACTGCGTAGCTCGAGGCATTGGAGCTCTGAAGATCAGTCCGCGATTGTTGCGCCTCTGACCCTATCCAGGGCTGCGAAAATGAGCCGCAAAGCTTCAAGTGTGGTCCACACCGCGTACGTCACCTCAGCGTGTCATCGTCCGCAGCGACGGCGATGGTCATGGCGGCGCTACGAGCGGGCGAAAGTCCCCGGTCGCGTCTGCTTCGTTCGGCGCGAGCGGACACCAATTGGCCGATGCATCGTGCCGTTGCACTTGCGCTCATCGCTGCTACTTGGTACTTTCGTCCGAATGGTTAAACGCAGGATCCGATGCGCCGAGGCGAGGAAGGCGCCCGGGGATCGGAAGGGCTGGGGCTGCAAGTGAATGGTACTAGTACCGCTTCTCAGCCTCCGGCCGCGTCGGGGAGACCACCAGTTCCATGGAGACCAGCGAGTGACTGCTGCGAGTCCCCACTGGTCTCTGTTTTCTGTAGTCCTCTAGCTCTAAAGTGGGTTTCTCTTGATTCCTTGGCAGTATGATAGTCTGTGCCTTCAGCAGGGCTGCATCAGCATAGTCCGTCGCTCGCCAATGGAGAGCTGTCCTCATTCCGATCTGCTCGTTGCACTGAGCTTATCGACGATCGGTAATAATTGGGATGACACATCGATTGAAGCTCAACGTGCAGGCTGGTGAACCTTTCCCCGTGCAGCCAACCTCCACGCGTTTGACGCCTACGAGGCATTTCCTTCGCGAAAGCACGGCAGCAAATAAGCTCCTCAAGTTTGTTGCATTGATCAATTGAATAAAAATGTGGTGGCGCGTGTGCGCCTTGGTGCCTGTGCACTTCGTTCGTACACGGGGAGCTGCTCGGACAACTGGGAACTCACTTGCTGCTGTGCTCCCCGTCGTCGTACCCTGGTTGCTCGACTTCCCCTCGTTATTTGCTAGTGTTTCTCTACTGACAGTGCTCCCGCCGTCGTAGCTTCTCCGTTCGTATACATCTCATCTCGAATAACTTAAAGCCAATCGCCCCGGCCGGGGCGTCAAAACGTGCCGGCAAAGGTAGGCGAGCCAGAACCCGACCAGTCCTGCTCGCAGCCCGCGCAGCTACACGTAGTTGACCGGGATCATGCGCGGCCGCCGCAAATAGACGGCGCACGGGCGCTCCAGCATGCCTGCCTGGCCTGCGCTGCGCTTGCGGAGCGGCTCCTGGCACTCGTGTTGCTCCTCCTCCTCCTCCTCTTCCTCCTCGTCCAGCTCGCTTTCGTCCCAGCTCATCTTCGACCGACGACGCGAACCCAGGATGATGTTGGTCTCCCGTGCGTGGCGCGTGATGATGCCGTCCGGGATGCCGGCGGCCTGCAGCAGGCGGATGCGCTGGTTGGGCGAGAAGCGATGCACGCCCTCCACGCACTCGGCCATCTCGCCCACGCGGGTCGTCCACGTGAACTCGGGCGTATCCGCGAGGCCGATGGACGGGCCGCCCTTGTTGGACACGGCGCTGCCGCCCAGCCCGACGCCGAACTCGTGCACGGTGATGGTGGACCACGTCACGCTCTTCTTGGGCTTCGCGGTCGGGGAACCGCTGGCGCTGCGGCTGCTGCCATTGTTGCTGCCATTGTTGCTGCCCTCCGGCTGCTCATCGGTGGTGGGCTCCTTGGCCATCGCAAGGTCGACAGCGCAACTCAGTGCGGCGCTCGGTGAGGCACCGGCATGGTGGTCATGTGCTGCAGTGGCGTGTTGCTGCTGCTGCTGCTGCTGGCTGGGGCTGCCAGCTCGAGGCGCGCAGCTCGGAGATCGCATTGCTTCGTGCTGGGAGATGCCGCGGCTGTCGACGGGTGCAAGACACTTGCGCTGCTGCTGGCGGGATGGCGGAATGGGGCGACTGTCGTTGGGTTTGCGTAGATGTGGACCCGGGCTCCGCTGGTCCGCTCGAGCCGGGACTCGCGTCCGCCACATGCGCGAGGTTTTAGCGGACGAAGCAAGGTTTTATCGAAAGGTCGCGTCGCCGCCGCGCAGTTGTCGCCGTGGACGAATTTCAGCGATCAGCCGGTACAGTGTACCGCCCTCGCGTGACTGTCGCACAGACGCCGCGAATCAAAGCGCGTGTGCGAGCGAGCGAGCAAGCAGCTCCTTGGCCGTGGCGAGCATCGCTGCTTGGTACGCCGGAGTGGGCCATCCCTGCCAACGACGAGCGCGCAGCTCCATGGTGCGGCTCCTCTCCACCGACACGCTCGCTCGCGCGTTGACTTGACTCGCTGGAATCAGCTGCTGATCCATGCGACTTGCGAGCTCGTTAGTCAGCGAAACCTGCCATCCTCGATGTGTAACTGTTATTCTGCCTGCCAGACCTGATAGTCCGCCGATGGCTACAGCGCTACCGCCACCGGACGCCACTTAAGAGACGGAGCGATGACGCGCTGCATTGACGGCGACGCCAGTATGCTCGGAGTCGGGCGGCGCCGCCCTCATTGCGCCAAGCCGGGTGAAGGCAAGCTTAGCTTGCCTTGATCTCCCAGGCCACAGCAGAATTGCCTGCCCCTGCGCATCTGCTTTGCGCGCTCGCCCGGGTCAACTCGTTCAACTCGTGCCGAAAAGGTACCACGCACGCTGTCGCTAATTCAGCGCGAGCCTGTCTTATTCGAGGGCTATCCCCCGGCACATCAAATCTCGCAGGCGCGTCCACTGGGCGGACGGCTCGCTGCACCGAACAGCGCGACCACGTGATGGCCCTCGCTATCGGCTTTGCGCGACTTCTGCTCGAAGTGGGACCTCCTAAAAAAAGGAGTGATGGTCGCCGAGGTTTCCGCTCCGAATAGAGAGCCCTCTCATTCCGCATTTTGCGAGCTCGCGAGTGCGCCATGCCGACGCAGCGCTACATCGCGCTGCAGATGCTGCAGGACCGCGCGCTCTGGGAGCTCCGGGGCCCGCGTACTCGCCGCGCATCCACTGCTGAGCTGCGCAGACGCAGCTCCATCGACGCAGGGCTCGTGGCGCACCACAGCGCCCGATCGGCGAGCACCCACCGCCCAGCAGGGAAGTTGGTGGAGAGCACGAGCGACATCTCGCTGCTCTTGGCCTACATGGAGACTCATGGGTTCGCTGATGACGGATCCCTGCAAGATGGCAAGTCTAGGAGCGAGGTGGAGGATGCTGGGGGCGTCATCAAACGAGTTGCGGCCAATAAGTCGCTCCCAGAGGACGAGGAAGTTGAAGAGGGGCAGGAAAAAGAGGTGGAGACGGTGTTGACGTTGGAGGAAGAGCAGGAAGAGCTGCTAGATTACCATGAGGACCACGAGGTGCAGCCAGCAGGCAGGTGGCAGCTCTCCAAGGAGGTCATGTTCGTGGTCTCCGCCTTCGTCGTGCTCTTCGCGTCAGGAGGGCTCATCCTGGGGTGCATATTGTCAATTTGTGGCAGCAATTGTGACTGTGATATTAATTGGGCGTACTGCTTGTAGGTTTGGCCCCGTGTACTCCCTTCTCGTGAGGGAAAACCAGTGGTCGGAGCTGTGCACTGATGAGGAGCGGCTGGAGGCTGGAGGTGGTGTCCTGTGTGCGGCGCAAGAAGTGCGGCTGCAGTATGTCTTCTCGACGGGGTTCCTGTGCCTTAGTGCAGCCAACGCGTTCTTTGGCGTGCTCCTGGATGTGGTGGGCCCCCGAGTCACTATCATGCTGGGGCTCACTCTCTCGGCGCTGGGGAATTTCGCGCTAGCCTTTGGCGACTCACACACTGGAAGTGGTGCGTGGATTATTGCAGGGTATTCGCTGGTGGGTGCCGGTGGAACAGGCGCATATTTGGCGGCGTTCCAGATACTGCAGTTGTATGAGGTGCAAGGAGTCGTGTGCAGCACGCTATCGAGTTTGTTCAACTGCTCGGGTTATGTGTACATGCTGCTGGGGCTTCAGGGTATCACGCGAGCAGTGTTCTTCCGCGTTTACGGGTAAGATACAAAGTTGCCACAGTTGTGATATTTGTGCGGTGACAGTTTTGGCATCACGATATTTTGTTATTTTTCGTCATTTTTTGTGTAGTGTTTTGGTCAGTTTGGGCGCCTTCGTCTGCTTCTTGCTGTTCCCGACAAACAACATCACGAGGCCTTGTGACTTTCTCGCCATCCCCCTTTGTCGTATTGAGATGCCTCGAATTAATGTACGACGGGCGAGTGTGTATGTCGCACTATTTGACCAAATCACTAATTACTGTGGGGCTGGCTGTTGTTTAGGCGCCAACTGGTCTCGTGGACGGCATGCGCGAAGAGCTCAAGCGACAAGACTTGTGGTTTTTCGCGCTCCTGTTTGGATGGGTGTCGCTGATCTTTGCGTTTGCGGGTGGGGCTATTCCGAGTCTACTGATCAAGCTGGCTGGAGATGACACCCATGCTGCATCGTTCTTCACGGATATCCTCTACCCTGTTCTTGTGAACGGCACCTTCGGCTATTCGCCTATTGTCGGCTACGTTATCGATCACTACGGCTTCAAAGTGGTATTTGTGACCTGCATCGCTCTCGTGCAGCTTTTTGTCGCACTCTTGTTGATACCCTCGCTCCGTGTGCAACTTGTCATGTTCTTCGTGTACGCGATGGCTCAGACATGTCTGTATGCACTGCAGTTTGCCTACATCAGTAAGCAATGTGTTTGTGCTTTCTGGGCCTTTGATTTGGTTGCTTGCGCTAACGTTTACCCCATTCCAGTTATGTGTTTCTCTGCAGAGCTGTACGGCACACTACAGGCATTTCTGGCAACGATCTCCTTCACTTTTGGACTGTTGAACTATGTGATCAATCCGTGGACGCAGATATACTTCGATGGTAGCTACACGGTTGTGCTGTTGCTTTTGGGACTGCCGACCATTTTATTTTATGGATTCATCCACGTGATCCAAGGGTGTGAACACCATACCGTGCCGCACAAGACGAGGACGGAATCTGCTGCAAAGGATTCCCTCACTGAGGAGAGCACCAGACTTCTATAGACCAACCGGCCACCAGAAATCTGTGGAACCCGGTATATGTGGTATAACATGCTAGCATTGTACAAACTAGTCTTCGTCAAAGTCCTCGCTGTACTCGACGGGTCGCACACTGACTTGGGTTTCATCATGGGCTTCATCATCTGAATATGCTGGTGATGACAGCGCGTTGGATGATCCTGACTGGAGAAGCAAGTCGTCATCGCTGTATGCGCTCCCATCGCTCCCATTGCTGCCATCATCATGCGTGGGTATTTGCACGGATGGCTCGGCTTCAGCCACCACCGCGCGCTCGTCGGGGCTTATAGTCGGTTGGGCTGTTGGTTCCTTAGCAAACGCTTCAGCTGGGAAAAGTTTATCCACGAATGCGAGGAACTCAGATTTGCTCCAGCAGCCGTCGCCATCGATATCAAAGGCAATCAACAGTACTCGCGCCTCGTACTCTGTCAAGTCCACGCCGAACACAGCAAGCCCCGACAAAATTTCTCGCACAGCAAGGCTCCCGTTGCCATCGACGTCAAAGCGCGAGTACAGATTTGCTGCAAACTCAGTGCGACTGGAAACTTGAGAGCGTTCGATCTGCCAGCTTGTGATGATGAGCCGAAGGATTTCCTCGATGTCTCGAGGCGGGTACGCCCACAAACACAGCTCACTTGTCGTGATCCACCCGCTACTGTCTTTATCCAGACTCACCACGACTCGGTCGATTACGTGCAGCGGAATGGATCGAGCACCATTAAGTTTTGCGCGCAATGTGGTTTTGAACTCGGCCACTCGAACCTTTACCTGTGCGGGTTCGCCTTGCCGAGTTATGGGAGCTTGAATTGCTCCTGGCAGAGCATTGAACCACCATACCAGGTGCTCAGGATCATTATTCTCTGATTCCTTGAGGGCTCTACGAAGAGCTTCGATAACCACAGGATCATCTCCTTCGTGTGTGCTTTCGTACTGAGCAAACGCCAGCCACTCTTTTAGTGTCGTGATACCGTTAGCGTTCATGCCCAGGAGATTCATCATTTCCTGCGCAACCAAGGCCGCTGGAGGCTGTGCTGACTTTGAAAGACCGCACAACCCAGCCAAGCTTTCTTCCCCAACGACAGAAGATAGGTCCTGGCTTTCGAGGAACACTTGCAGCTCTTCTTGGTTGATTTTGCCGCTATTGTTGGTGTCAATCTGGTGGAACAAAGCGGCTAATCTGGCCGTCTTGCTGTCAGGTTTCGTCGGCGAAATTTCTCCTCCTGACACAAGTTTCTCAAGAAAAAGTCGTAAAGCCGCTGCCTTTTTCGTTGCAAGCTGAAGTGTAGCCTGTGAAGCAGGTACGCTTCCCGAGTCCAGACCTACGTCTGTGTCGAGTGAGGCTTTGGAGCGTAGTCGCAACCAAACCAGCAACTCTTCGAACGAGATGGAGCCATCACCGTCACGATCCAGTCGAACCACAAGACGAGCAACTTGAGCAGGTGTGGCGCCTAGACGAAGTCGATTGAAAACACGCACGAAATCACGAATGGCGCAAGACTGTTGGCCTTTGCGTTTGTAGGCAGCTGCAAACACGAGGCGCACTGCGTCTTCAACACTGTCACTCTGGGCTTGAGCTTGGGTGACACGAGTCATGATCGCTTCTCTGAGCCGATGTCCTAGGAGCCCAAGTTCGTCTTCGTCGGAAGATGAAGGCGAGTGTGCGAGTATAAAAGAGATGAACTCAGCGACTCCGACCGTGCCATGTTCGCGGTCTCCGATAAACAGCTCCCGTAGCAAAGAGACATTATCGTCGCTTAGACGCAGGTTGAAGGACGCCATGCAGGCCACAAGCTCGATCACCTCGAGTTGGCCGTTCCTGTTCGCGTCAAATTCAGCGAATATCTGTGCCAACGCCTCTCGGAACGCGCGATAGTCGCTTGAGGGTTTGCCTAATGTCGCCAAGAACGCCGTCGCCGAGTCGTATACCGCCGCTCTAAACGCCCGGACAGCCACAACCAAGGCTTCTTCGTCGGTAGCTTGGTCTTCCTGTGTACCGGGAGAATCATCAACTGGCGGTTCAGTAACAGCATTGACGGCTTTGCCTTCTGCGGCGCTAGCATCTACGGCGTCTTCAAGTCTTGCGTCAGGGAGTAACTGGGTATCGGTCTGCTCTGCCTCCGTTTGAACCAACTCGAATCCTTGCATGAACTGTTCAAACGTCACGAGAAGCGGCTTGGAGGGTGCCCCGCATTTTGTGCGAATCAAGGTGATCAAGCTGCAGACAAGAGACGTTCGTTAGCCTATCCAACTCCCGATTCCTACAATACGACAGACATTTACGTACGCTCGCGTGATCTTTCGGTCGAGCCGCACGCCAAAACTTCTGGCACCAAGTCTCAGCTCAGCGCGATCGAGGACGTCGTCTTTGCGGAGGTCGATTTCGGAGAAGAGGTCGCGATAGTCCGTTCCCTTCGTTCTGTGAGCGATCACGAACACTCGATGCAGCTTGCGCCATGTTGTTACGAGAGCATCAACCACCTGCTTTGAAGGTGATGCAGACGGCGACGGCGTATCGTCAATGGCATCTTCCGGTTCGTTGCTCCGGATGGACTCTGGAGGCGACATGGCGCGTGCAATGGCTTCTTCACGCCGTTTCTGCTCCAAGTCAGCTAGCCACTGCCTCAGCTCCTCCTCGCTTTGAGCCATTTGTTGCATTTCAATATCCTCCCTTCGTTCTTCAAGCCGACGTGGATAATCCCTCACGTGCACGAATCGTTTCCACGAGGCTTGCACAAGTGAAGCTGCTCGGTTTTCAGTCTCAAGGCGTTTGGCTTGCAGAGCGCTCCTGATGCTGCGAACGAACGTCTGGATCCTTCGTGCTGCGCGCTGCTTTCGGCTTTCGGTGAACTTTGATATGAGAGCTTCGTAGTCCTCTTGCTGTTGTCGTTCTATCACGCGCTGGAGCAGACGCTGCTTTTCCTCCTCGATGCGCTGAGCTTTGGATACCTCTTTCTCCAGTCGACGCTCGCGCTCACGTTCTTCCCACGTTTTGAGAAACACCGGCTTCTTTGAAGAGAGCGATGGTGTTGGAGAAGTTGGAGGACTATTTGGCGCAGATTCAGGGACCGCAGGGTTACATCGAACCGGTGAACCGGGCTCCTTCTGCTGCGTTTGTATCAAGGCCGCGTCTCCATTCTTTTCCAACACGCGCTGGTACGTTGAGATTAGTAGCTCTAGGTCGTCGTGTTCCTTTTGCAAACGTTTTCGCTGAGCTCTCTGCACATACAATTCGCATAAGGTAAAATCTGAACAACAACGGTCAGTTTTAAGAACTCAACACGTACTAGAGATCTGTTGGTTCTCGTCAAGCGTGATCGTGTATCGCCCAGAACACGATAGTCATCGCTGTAGCCTTCGAGGCGTTGGGACAAAGTTTCCACGCAGTGGTCAAGGTACTGAGCTGAGAACTGGCACACCTTGAATGCTGTAAGATGGTCGTCGTCAATCTGCAGACCTTCGTCCTCGTCCATCTCCTGGTCGAGGTCGCCGTACAGGACGAACTCGCGAAAATCCGCCAAGCGCTCAACATCCGACTAGCATACACAACCTGTAAGATAAAACTATACCTAGCAGTACACAACGGTGCTCGCTTACATGAAAGAAGAGATGCCGAATGCTGGTGGACGCAACGATCGACCACTCAACAGGGTGGAATGGCTGTGTGAACGCAAACGCCGGGTCAGCGATGCTGGCGGGGGCGTCCTCGCCGACATTCTCACCGCTGTTAGAGTCCTCCTCCTCTCCATCATTCTTCGATTTGCGTGCTCTCCGCCTCCGCCGCTGCTGGATCTCTTCACGAATGCGAAGCACTTTCGGATTCGAGGTGAAGGTGCATTCAACCTGAAGACTCACGTGTGACGCCAGCCCGTTCGTCTCTGAAATTTCTAGAGGGAACCACAACTTCCCCGTTGTCACCGAGGTTTGCGTCGTACCAGCAGTTGCCGCAGCTTCGCAGCATTGCTGCTGAAGCTGATGCAGAGACACCGACGCCTTGCCCAAGAACACGTCGAAGCCATTGCCGAAGCGATTCCACAGCTGGAGCTCGACCCAGTCCACCACCGAGTGGATATTGAACACCTCTCCACTTGCCCCCGACTGCGGAGAAGCCAACGTTGCGGTGTATTTCCCGTTGCGCTCTCGTTGTCGGCTGCAGACAACCTCATCTCGACTCTCCACCAAAATGGTTCGGGCTCTCTTACCGCCGCTCACTCGTCCCCCATGAGCCTTTGGATCGTTGTAGAGAAGACGGGCGAATGGCTGAAGATGAGAAGAAGCGAGACCTGTGGCTGCAGTTGCACGCACTTGAGTAGCTGACCAGCTTCGCTGCTCCCTCGATGCGTCCATGGTCGCAGCACCAAAAAGATCCGCCGTCAATGGTCGAAAACGGCCGTCGCGTCCGTTCCAACATCTCAAAAGGATGAACCAACAAGTGGCGAAACGAACCGTTGTTAGCGATGAAGAAAGCGCATGGGCTGCGCCAGCCATCGCCGCCCATGTCAGTTGAAGACGGGAAACGAGTGATGAAGCACGGGGGTCGGACGCAAATCCCCCCTCGAGGCGCTTTCAGTGCCCAAATGCTGCGACCTCCAAGTACGCCGACGTTCTCGACTGAAAGTCCACTTGAACGCTCCATGCGGCCTGAAGACGACGAAGACTTCTCCAGTGGAGAGTCTGACTACGGGTTTGTAACTACGCGCCGCGGCTCGACCGAACGGAACCAAGCTCTGTCTCCACCACCACCTCCACCTCCACCTTCGTCTCATTATCCGAGCAGTACCATACGCCGTCCGATGACAGCCAGAAACCCAGTAGCAGCGCAACATGTAGGAAATGCGCAGACTTCAGCGAAGAATGGAGGCATTGTGAAGTCAAAGCAATCGGTCAAGTCGAGTAATGACGAGCAGCCAGGGAACCAAAGCATGGACAAACCGACTCCGAGTGTACACCCCATCGACACCTTGTCCAAGAAGCTGCGACAGCAGGCGATGGAGTTGACTCATGTATATGAGGAGCTCGAGAAGCAGAATCTGCAGATCGACGACTACAAGCAGCAGATTCGAGATCAAAAGCGACAGTTGGAGCAGCTTCGGGCACAGCGAAGGAAGTCAATCGACGGCAGTTCGAAGACGCCTACCAATTCACGAGCACTGGCGCTGGAGCAGCAGAAGCGTGCCGCCCAAATGATGATCGGAACGCCCTCCACTGGCGCATCGCTCGGACAAAAGCGAGGAGAGTTGGAGTGCAAGATCAAAGAGGCCGACCGTGAGAAGAAGAAGTATGAGCTTGCTGCTAAGCGTATTGAGAAGGCGTTGGTGGAGCTGCAAGTGTTTCAGAATGATAGGATGGAGAAGTTTTTCCCCGCTGACGGAGTCACGAACCAACGAGACGACGACATTGACGCATCAACCGATCTGGAGGCTGTATTGAGCGAGCAGCGAGCGTACATTCGCGTCCTTGAAGAAGCTGTGCATCTCAAAGCCACGGACTTCGAAGTCACAGGTCACGAGGAGCTGCTTATTGTACTTGCCGAGCTGCGGCATACCATCTACGAGCAGGAGAGAGATGTCGAGCAGAAGAATAACGCGCTTTCGACTATCCAGGAGCAGCTTGAACAGGAGACACAGCACCACTTCGACACCAAGAGCCTGCTTGCTTCCGTCCACAAGCAGCAAGAAGAGATGGCTCAGCGCTTCCAAGAGCAGGAGTCTGCGCTGTACGCTAGGATTAACGAATTGCAAGAGGAGCTCAAGCAACGAGAGAGTCACCTCAGTTGGCTTCAAGGCGCTTCGACAGACGCGCAGCGTACAGAGGAAGCTCTGCAGAGCCGACTAGCGGCAGCTATGAAAGCTCAAAACTTGACAGACGCCAAGCTCGAAGACGCCACGCGAACCGTTAGTGCTCTCCAAGAGCAGTTGAAGTCAATGACAATGAAGTTTGAGGAAGGACAGCGCCACATAGTGACACTGCAGGACGAGTGCACGAAGAAACAAGCGCATCTGGATGAACTGAACGCGCTCCAAGAAGAGCTGCTTGCGTCGGTGGACAAGTACGTGAATAAGGTGAAGAAGTCGCGCGACAAAGTGGAGCATCTGAAGGTGGAGTTACAGTCTTGCAAAGAGAAGCAGGAGTCAGCGAAAACTCAAGCAGATGACGCCTCGCGCTCATCGGGCGAACAGTTAGCAGCTCTGCGCTCGAAAATCAGTGAAGCGGAGCAGCGTGAACAACAGGTACAATCTCAATTTACTGCCTTACAGCAAGAGAAAGCTCGCTTGGAGAGCACCCTTGCGGAGGTGCAGCAAAGTTTGCAGAGCGAAATCCAAGAGAGCAACGAGCAGCAGCAACAGATCGCAGCAAAGGAGACGAGGTGTAATCAGGTGGAGGAAGCTGTTGCCGAGTTGGAGGCCGCCTTATCGACCGCGCTGCAAATGATGCTGAACAAATCAGCGGAGACAGAATCACAAGACGCGGCTGAGATGGATGAGAACAGCTCTGACTCGGACGAGCATTCATTTCTACTTGATCAAGCTGTGATCCGAGACCTGCGTGTATGTTGCCAAGCTTTGGATACGCTCACCACGAGTAATGGTCCATCCCAATGCACTCCGCTGTGCCCCTCGTTCCCCGAGATGGTCGATCGAATAGCTGCAGTCACGGAACGAGTGCAAACCGAAGTGAGCCGAGCACTGGCATCTTGGTCAAGGGAGCGCACTAATCTGGTTGAAGCTTGCTCGACACTGGACTTGACGGCACAAATGTGCCAAGACGAAATGGAAAAACGCCACCAGGAAATTTGTGACTGCCGGCAACAACTGACCGAGGTAAGATACGAACCCCCCCACGAACGACGGACCATTGTGTATGTCCACTAACGAGATAGTGTTTGTCTGAGCAGCGGACACTGGAAGTCAACGCATTCGCGATGCAGGTAGAGACTCTGGAGGGGCAACTTCATCGTGCTGAGGCAGAGTGTGAAGCCTTCAATGCACTAGAACAGCAAGTTGCCGACCAAGCAAAGGTTCTAGAAGCTAGAGAGACTTTGCTACGCGATCTATCGGCTGAGAACAACCGGCTAGTAGCAGTGGAGAATGAGTGCTCCGTTCAAGTCGCGGCAAATAAGCGGCTTACACGGCAGCTTGAAGATCAGCGAGAGACGATGAATGAGCAGCGAAATTATTCCGAAGAGTTGGAGCGTGCGCTCGAAAGCGCAGCCACTTTTGCTGAGCAGCAGAACGAGTGCAACCAGCAGGTTCGTACGAAGACTTGCTCCATCTTCCGTGCAGTAAGTGACGAGCGTTGTTGCTTTCCTTGCAGTTGAACACTCAGCTTGCACACATGAAAAACTCACATCGAGAGCAAGCAGAAAAGCTAAAAGCGCTCGAGGTGCAGAGCGCAGCCTTTTCAAGTCGGTTCCTCGGCCTGGTCAAGCAGTACACCGCCTTCTTACGCCCCACTGCTGCAACGGACCGCAGTCTGCAGGACCTCCTCAACCAGTTCGACGCGGAAGTCCAGAACGGTGACGTTCTGCGTCTGCTTCAGCTCTTCCCGGCTCTGCTGGAACAGTGCATCTCGACCTGCAGCAGGAGCTCACAGCAGAATTCACTCAATACGGGACGTACCACGGCAATCTCCAACAGCAAGAAGCTCCAACAGCCAGGCAAATGGTCCATCGAGAAGCCTCATGTCACCATGGAATCGCCCACGTGGCCATCGGCACCGCACTCCAAGTCATTAATACCTTCCACACCTTCCCCGCTGAAAGTTGCGCACTCGAGAGCCCATAGCTGCTCGAATGCAGCGGAGAGGGAGGAGGTGCAACTTGCCGAGCAGCTCGAGCTCATCCGCGGGGCGTTCCAGAGCTACAAGGATGGCATGGACATAGACAGATAAGTAACAACAACACGGAATCTACCTACGTGTACATGGGTTCATCCTGTAAGAGCAAGTTCTTCAGCAACTTCCACGATGGGGTTTGATGGCGTTGAAAGGCCCGACCAGAGCGCAGACGTTATGCGATCTGCTCGTGCAGATGACGGTGGTGGTCTAATATGTTTCCTCTCGGACGGCCGTGGCGTCGGCAGCGCTTGGTCGGAAGAGTTATCGTCGCGGGGTCCGCCCATCTGATGGGCCGCGCTCTCGGCGCCGGGGTCGGCACCGGATAGCGTCGGGGGCACCAGCAGCGCGGGCGTCCCCACGCCCGGCGCAGGAAGCGCGCAAGCGGGTGGTGGAAGTTTCCCGGAGCTCCCAGAGCGCGCGGTCCTGCAGCATCTGCAGCGCGATGTAGCGCTGCGTCGGCATGGCGCACTCGCGAGCTCGCAAAATGCGGAATGAGAGGGCTCTCTATTCGGAGCGGAAACCTCGGCGACCATCACTCCTTTTTTTAGGAGGTCCCACTTCGAGCAGAAGTCGCGCAAAGCCGATAGCGAGGGCCATCACGTGGTCGCGCTGTTCGGTGCAGCGAGCCGTCCGCCCAGTGGACGCGCCTGCGAGATTTGATGTGCCGGGGGATAGCCCTCGAATAAGACAGGCTCGCGCTGAATTAGCGACAGCGTGCGTGGTACCTTTTCGGCACGAGTTGAACGAGTTGACCCGGGCGAGCGCGCAAAGCAGATGCGCAGGGGCAGGCAATTCTGCTGTGGCCTGGGAGATCAAGGCAAGCTAAGCTTGCCTTCACCCGGCTTGGCGCAATGAGGGCGGCGCCGCCCGACTCCGAGCATACTGGCGTCGCCGTCAATGCAGCGCGTCATCGCTCCGTCTCTTAAGTGGCGTCCGGTGGCGGTAGCGCTGTAGCCATCGGCGGACTATCAGGTCTGGCAGGCAGAATAACAGTTACACATCGAGGATGGCAGGTTTCGCTGACTAACGAGCTCGCAAGTCGCATGGATCAGCAGCTGATTCCAGCGAGTCAAGTCAACGCGCGAGCGAGCGTGTCGGTGGAGAGGAGCCGCACCATGGAGCTGCGCGCTCGTCGTTGGCAGGGATGGCCCACTCCGGCGTACCAAGCAGCGATGCTCGCCACGGCCAAGGAGCTGCTTGCTCGCTCGCTCGCACACGCGCTTTGATTCGCGGCGTCTGTGCGACAGTCACGCGAGGGCGGTACACTGTACCGGCTGATCGCTGAAATTCGTCCACGGCGACAACTGCGCGGCGGCGACGCGACCTTTCGATAAAACCTTGCTTCGTCCGCTAAAACCTCGCGCATGTGGCGGACGCGAGTCCCGGCTCGAGCGGACCAGCGGAGCCCGGGTCCACATCTACGCAAACCCAACGACAGTCGCCCCATTCCGCCATCCCGCCAGCAGCAGCGCAAGTGTCTTGCACCCGTCGACAGCCGCGGCATCTCCCAGCACGAAGCAATGCGATCTCCGAGCTGCGCGCCTCGAGCTGGCAGCCCCAGCCAGCAGCAGCAGCAGCAGCAACACGCCACTGCAGCACATGACCACCATGCCGGTGCCGGTGCCTCACCGAGCGCCGCACTGAGTTGCGCTGTCGACCTTGCGATGGCCAAGGAGCCCACCACCGATGAGCAGCCGGAGGGCAGCAACAATGGCAGCAACAATGGCAGCAGCCGCAGCGCCAGCGGTTCCCCGACCGCGAAGCCCAAGAAGAGCGTGACGTGGTCCACCATCACCGTGCACGAGTTCGGCGTCGGGCTGGGCGGCAGCGCCGTGTCCAACAAGGGCGGCCCGTCCATCGGCCTCGCGGATACGCCCGAGTTCACGTGGACGACCCGCGTGGGCGAGATGGCCGAGTGCGTGGAGGGCGTGCATCGCTTCTCGCCCAACCAGCGCATCCGCCTGCTGCAGGCCGCCGGCATCCCGGACGGCATCATCACGCGCCACGCACGGGAGACCAACATCATCCTGGGTTCGCGTCGTCGGTCGAAGATGAGCTGGGACGAAAGCGAGCTGGACGAGGAGGAAGAGGAGGAGGAGGAGGAGCAACACGAGTGCCAGGAGCCGCTCCGCAAGCGCAGCGCAGGCCAGGCAGGCATGCTGGAGCGCCCGTGCGCCGTCTATTTGCGGCGGCCGCGCATGATCCCGGTCAACTACGTGTAGCTGCGCGGGCTGCGAGCAGGACTGGTCGGGTTCTGGCTCGCCTACCTTTGCCGGCACGTTTTGACGCCCCGGCCGGGGCGATTGGCTTTAAGTTATTCGAGATGAGATGTATACGAACGGAGAAGCTACGACGGCGGGAGCACTGTCAGTAGAGAAACACTAGCAAGTAACGAGGGGAAGTCGAGCAACCAGGGTACGACGACGGGGAGCACAGCAGCAAGTGAGTTCCCAGTTGTCCGAGCAGCTCCCCGTGTACGAACGAAGTGCACAGGCACCAAGGCGCACACGCGCCACCACATTTTTATTCAATTGATCAATGCAACAAACTTGAGGAGCTTATTTGCTGCCGTGCTTTCGCGAAGGAAATGCCTCGTAGGCGTCAAACGCGTGGAGGTTGGCTGCACGGGGAAAGGTTCACCAGCCTGCACGTTGAGCTTCAATCGATGTGTCATCCCAATTATTACCGATCGTCGATAAGCTCAGTGCAACGAGCAGATCGGAATGAGGACAGCTCTCCATTGGCGAGCGACGGACTATGCTGATGCAGCCCTGCTGAAGGCACAGACTATCATACTGCCAAGGAATCAAGAGAAACCCACTTTAGAGCTAGAGGACTACAGAAAACAGAGACCAGTGGGGACTCGCAGCAGTCACTCGCTGGCCTCCATGGAACTGGTGGTCTCCCCGACGCGGCCGGAGGCTGAGAAGCGGTACTAGTACCATTCACTTGCAGCCCCAGCCCTTCCGATCCCCGGGCGCCTTCCTCGCCTCGGCGCATCGGATCCTGCGTTTAACCATTCGGACGAAAGTACCAAGTAGCAGCGATGAGCGCAAGTGCAACGGCACGATGCATCGGCCAATTGGTGTCCGCTCGCGCCGAACGAAGCAGACGCGACCGGGGACTTTCGCCCGCTCGTAGCGCCGCCATGACCATCGCCGTCGCTGCGGACGATGACACGCTGAGGTGACGTACGCGGTGTGGACCACACTTGAAGCTTTGCGGCTCATTTTCGCAGCCCTGGATAGGGTCAGAGGCGCAACAATCGCGGACTGATCTTCAGAGCTCCAATGCCTCGAGCTACGCAGTTATCTGCCTTTTGGCGTGAGTACAGGCATGCTCCTCACTCGCTCACTCGCTTCCTCGCGCTCTATCCTCCGAAACGACTTCAAGCGTTTCCCCGCTGTGTTCCGCCCACATGGCGGTTGCTTGCTTGCGATGGGCGCAGTCACCTTGGCCACACTGCACCAGCTTAGTCGCCGCTTACTATTGCATTCGTCTAGCACCTCCGGCAGCTCGCTCCTACCATGCAGATATGGCCAATGCAGACGCGGACAGCTCGGCGCAGCAACGGCAGAGGACGGAATATTAAGCACGGCTGCAGCCCGGATCACTTCGGCCGCGCAAAATTCCTGCCGGACTGTCGTCTTTGTTCTGCCTTGCAACTTCAGTGGGTTCCCGTCCACTTACAAACACTAGCATTGCACACGTCGCAGAGTATCGTAGCTGTTCGCAAGCGTACCCCTTGTGTACCCCAGGGGGTACGCTCCAAAAGTTACAGCGCCACGCAGCAACATCCTCATCGGTCGTATCCAGCTTGCAGCACATTCGCCATGCGATCAAGCGCGGGTGTTTCCAAGCATACGCGGCTTCATTGGCGCCCGAACCGCTGTCAACGGGGTTGACTTCGACTTCAACAACAGCCCGTCATATTCATGCTAAGAACCGGTTGGCCCAATCTCGTGGAAGCACCAAGTTTGTGGGATCATTGTTCTCCACAAGTTCATCCCGGACTATCAACGCGATGCTCAGGCATATGGGAGGGCAGTCGCTGCAGGGGTGGATCTCTTACTTTAAGTGTATCACTACACATCATGAAATAGCGGTTAGCGTAAATGCTACTTTCCACCCCGTTGCCCTGCATAATATCCTGGATATATATCAAGGCTTAGGCACCACATCACCGGGTGCCCCCGGAAAGGACCTACTCCAGTATTGAGAAAGCACCTGCGCCTCCAGTCGACAAATACCATAATATTGCTGTTTTCGTTCGTCTTGTTGACTGCAGCCCGCCGTTCACAGTCATGGACCCTAAGCAGCACACGCCCTCAACATGAGATCCCAAACCGCGTGCTGCCCACCCGTTCGTCTCTCTAGAGGGGGTAGAAATTGCCACGTTGGTGTCCGTGGGCGATGAGAGCAGCGCTGTCGAATATAGGCGGCAAGCAGGCGAAAAGGGGATACTTTGCCCGCGGTCACGAGGGTGTGTGGGCCTTCACACACGAGACTAGGAGCTTGCAATGTAATATACAGCCACAGCAATTAAGTCGGCGGTAGACGACGATCATTAGTACGGACGTGCCGATATACTGAGTCCCGCAAGAAAGAAAAGCAAAAATCGCCGTCACTGAACAGCGTCGCTGTGAATATGAATTTACATAGCTTGTTTTCTAGCCTCACAGATGCAGTTGTTTATGCAATTGCTAAGCCGGTTTGAGCGAAAAATGTGATGAAAAATGTGTCACTCAACTTCAAGCGCAACTTCAAGGTCGTTTTCGGACTAAGCATTTCGCCGGCGTAAACAACATTTTGAAGCAATCAATTCGAGACGCCATCTGTAACCTCACAGGGTAATCCGGTTACATCGTGTGTAACCCTGATTCATCCATCGCCATGGAGATCCCGGGAGTCGCCATGGGTCCCGTGGTGGAGCTCAGCACGCTGGACCTGGCGCTCTGCGTATCCTACCTGGCCTCCGTGCTGCTCGTGGGACTCTTCTTCACCTTCAAGGAGCAGCGCGAGCGCGAGCGGCTGCGACTGACGCGTCTGCACCACCAGGCGCTAATGGACGCCGGGGCGCGGGACCCCAAGCGCCTCGACGCCTCTCACAACCACAAGCCAGCCAAGAATGACCACGTCCTGGAGGAATATTATCTCGGGGGACGCCGTATCCCATGGTACGCACTGGCAGTGGCCGATGTGAGCTCGTACATCGACATATCGGGGACTATGATCAACACGGCGCTGGTCTACGCGCTGGGCGTCAAGGGCATGTACATCGAGATCCGCGGCGGTCTGTGCCTCTTCCTGGCCTTCCAGCTAGCCTATACGGGCAAACTATCGCGGCGCTGCCCCGTCAAGACAAGGGGGGAGTGGTGCGTGTGAATAAGCCTGGTTTAGGGTAAAGGAGGAAGTGCACTCTTGACTTTTGTGAGATGCTTGTGGTGCTTAGGATCAAATTCCGGTTCGGGACTCGACTTGACGCGGTGCTGCTGCGGACTACAATCGCTATCACGTCCTTGACAAGTGGCGTGCTCGCGACCACGTACTTCGCCGTAGGTGGTGGTAAGCTCTGCAAGGTTCAGTGTTTATTGTCGATCATATTGAGCCATTAAACTGTTGTGGAACTTTGTTTTGGTGTGCGGTGGTCACAGGAAAGTTTTCCACAGAGTTTGTCAAGTTGCCAGAATGGGGTGGGTTACCCTCGGAGTTCTGGGCGGCGGCCTTGTTGATGGCAGTAGCGATGCTGTACACTATCGCGTCTGGTTACTCCACCGTCGTGTACACTGATGTGTACCAGAGCCTGTTCATTTTCACGTCGTTCATTATCGTCGCAGTAATGGGCTTCATGGTGCAGCTTCCAGACAAGTTCTCAGTGTTCCTACCCGGAAAGTCGGTGCGCGGCGAACCAGACTACATTGAGATGAACACTACACGAAGCGCCTGGGTTTCTGCTGTTCCACCGAGTTCGCTGGGCTTGCCTGATGAGGCGTCCTACTCCATGTACAACTCGTTCGGACTCATCCTGGCCTCGTACTCATTGTTGCAAATGATGCGGTCGGCGTCGGGGCCCGGCGGTTCTGGCCTTCAGACTGTGCTCGCGACCAAGTCAGAGCGTGAAGTGCGGTCGCAGACTTTTTTGGCCATGGTATTCCTGAGTCTGCGCTGGGCCTTCAGCGGTGGCATTGCTGTCATGGGCATCCACTATTCGATGCAGCATGCTGGTGTGGTTGTGGATCCGGAGCGCGTCGTGCCGATAGTGATCAACAAGGTGCTGCCCGTCGGTGCGAAGGGATTCGTGTTGGCCTCGCTGCTAGCAGCAGCGCTAACTACCTTCGACACCACCATCAACAGCTCGTCGTCGTACTGGACAGTGGATATCTACCAGGCGCTTATCAACCCAAAGGCGTCCGAGCGGCAATTGTTGTGGCACGCGCGGCTGTCGTCTGCTTTTGTGATGCTGGCTGGGCTCTTCCTTTCGCTGGACGTGAGCACGATCAACCGCATTTGGGGCTTCATGACCATCGCTATGGCTGGCGGGCTCATTTGGCCATTCTTCTTTTCCTGGTATTGGTCGCGCTTCAACGCGTACAGCTGCCTGCTCGGAATTGGGTCGGGGTATATCGCGGCTATCGCCGTGTTCATGTAAGTTTGTGCAATGGTATATGGTATAACTCGGTCACTAAACAACCAACTAACGTTTGTGCTGCTACTACGACGTATTGTATTCTACAGCTTCGCACCGTTGCTGGAGGAGTTCCAGGCTTTCGTGATCACGTCGTCGATCTCGGGCGTCATCTCAATTGTCGTTTGCCTCCTGACTCGACCCGATCCTGATAAGGTGCTGCGACGCTTCTATCGCTTCGCTCGGCCGCCGGGTGCCTGGCACAAGATCAAGCACATTTGCTTCACGCACGAGACTATCTCCGAGATCGACTCGGAGAATCATACCGACTTGGCGTGCACGGGGCTGATCGTCATCGCGCAATTAGCGCTGTACATTCTCGCAGTGAGCGTCGTGGCCAAAGCATGGACGCAGAGCCTCGTGCTTGCGGCCATCTTGGTCGTCACGATGCCTCTTATCTACTTTAAGTGGTACGTGAAGCTGAAAGACCGCCCCGTTGATCTGCGCAAGGAGGATTTGAACGCGTCGCTGCTGGGGCCCGCGTAGGAGACGGTATCGACGCACTTAGAGAGCCTAGGGTGTGCATTTCATCCATGGATATAGCGTCGATGGTAAGAATTGAAGGTTGGATACTTTGCGATCGACAACCACATCATGTGGATCAGAAGTGTTTGCCAGCATTTCATTAGTGCCGATGACAGACAACCGCAGCGCGATGTGCGACGGCATTGTCGGGTGTCGGAAAACTATCTGGCCCCGCACGAGTCGCTCTGGCTCGCTGCAAAGTGGAAATATCCGCTGCGGATGGGTGCAGCCATCGACAGCCCCACGCGCAGAGACTAAGACGACACTAGAGAGCAGTAACGCGGATCCACTCAGTGTACAATGTACACTGTACATGCACGTTGCGGTGCAGCGTTCAGTGTGGCGGACGATATTGGGCCAAGCTCGCGTGCCGGTGTGTAAGTAACCGCCCGAAAGGCGAGTGTCGTGCTTGGCGAACATTGCTGCTGCCTGGTGCACCGATCTCACGATCGGACCTCGAAAAGACAGTTCGGCTCGACAACTCGGCGGCCAGTCAATCCAGTGGACGGGTGCGCGCATGCCGGCAACAGTACTCTTCGAGCCCTGAGGCGACGACAAGGATGAAGGTCACTGCACTCCCTTGATGGCAGCCCTGGCTTCACAAAGAAACGAACGACCAGCGAACTTGAACCGGTACACTGTACCCATCTGAGAAACTCGCAGCCCAAGCACGTCAACGCTGGCGCGCTGCCAGCACAACACCTCTGTTCAACCCGGTGCATGTACTTACAGCTAGCTCCCCTTCATAGAGGCAGCACGGTTCGTGCTGCTGGCGCAGTGCGGGGCCCAGCGGCGCTCTTGGCTTCGTTGCAGTGCGAGTGCCGGTCGAGTCCCACTTTGCACTGGTCGGTGGCGCGAGCGGTGCAAGATAACCCCGGTCGGTGGCGGGTACGCTCGGGGGACGGCTGTCGGTGGACGGCGCGTCAGACGGCGCGGCGCCGTCCACTGCACCAGATACATGCGGGGGTCACATCCCAAAAACAAACCAGAGTCAAAACAGCAGCACAACCCGAAGCGCGGACCGACCACCGACCGAGCAAGCGAGCAGCACATCACAGCCCACAGCTCGCACCCCACCACCTTCACCTCCACTGCCTTCAACCGCGAGCCATGGCCCCCAAGGACGCAACAGACGCCTACGCGGGCGACGACAACGTCTCCACTCAGCAGCTCCTGACGCCCAAGAGCTCCTCCACTGGTGGGCCCACCACCATTTCCACTTCCACGGCTCCGGCTGCTGCGCCTGCCTCACCCGAGCGGCGCAAGAAGCGCCAGCGCAGCTCATCCGTCGCCATCGACTGCGAGGTTTCCCCCAAGAAGACGCGGAAGCGCTTGCGCTGGTCCACCATCACCGTCCACGAGTTCGGCGTGGGGCTGGGCGGCAGCTCGGTGCCCGGCAAGGGCGGCCCCTCCATCGGCCTGAGCGACAAGCCTGAGTTCACGTGGACGACCAAAGTGGGCGAGATGGCCGAGTGCGTCGAGGGCGTGCACCGCTTCACGCCCGAGGAGCGCGTGCGGCTGCTGCAGAGCGCGGGCGTGAGCGAGGGAATGATCCTGCGCTTCTCGCGGGAGGCCAACATCATCAACTGTTCGCGCCGGAGGACGCTCGTGGAGAACATCGCCGAGCGGAAGGCGGCCAAGAAGCAGCAGCGCAAGCTGGAGTCCCCCCGCCCCTGCTTTTCTGCAGTCCTCGACCGACCGCGCATGATCCCGGTCAACTACGTGTAAATCAAGCAGCCGAAGCAAGCCAACCCAGCGCAGTGCGACCACAAGAGAGGCGATCTGTGTTTCGTTGTGCACATACAGCGCGTCACCGTCAAGGCGCCGGTCGAAACCGTCGTGGTGGCGCTGATCGTAGAGCTTAAGTTATTTGACCTTTATTATAGGATATCGCTACAATACGAGCCACATGCATGAACCGTTCCGACCGTGTAGTGAGTGAGTGCCTATGCCATGAATCTTGCTTTGCTCTGCCTGCCATCTCGCCACTGCGACACACTTGAAGCCAATGGGCCCATGCAGCCAGCCAGCGTCGCTGCCACCACCGGACAGTCTCAGTATCCAGGGACCTTAGTCGCCTTATTCAATCCGTGGGCCGCCCAGCACTCTACCTCTCGTCGGTTGAGTCGCAGCCAAGAATACGCTGGGGTGCACTTGCAGTGTTGGGCCGACACTGTCGGCGCTTGCCTTTTGCGGGCGGATCTTCGAGCAAGCAGCGTCGAGGACGCTTCTCGTAAAGCCCCACTGCGTTTTAGTATCGCCGCGTTTCATTTCAGGCTTGAAGTAGGTGAGGGGGTTCTAATTTCGGGTCGCGGGCCGCTATAGCCGGGGAGAGGACGGTGCTTCAGTCGAGTTAGAGACCAGAAAGTCGTTAAAGCGATTTCTGGACACTAACGTTACGGACTTTATCTGCAGACGACAACCAGCATTGGTGGCTGCGCTCAACGCGATGGCCCCATAGAGAGAGGTGGCTGGAGTTTGGTCTACCGCTAGGCTCTGGAGCGTTGGGCAGCTCTGCTTGGCTTCCTGCGGCAGTCGCTGCCAGCAAGCGAGCGAGTTGGCCCCGCGCCTCTATGCACATCGAGCCATTTGACACCAGCCGGCCAGAAGACGTCGTCCGCCCCGCTTTCGAGCGCGACGCCAGCTGTGGGGAACCGGCATCACGCTGCAGATGTGATCTCACGGGATGAGCGAGCAGGCGAGCCGCAGCAATGCGGGCGGGGCCAGCACCTCGGAGGTGACGCTCTTGGTTGTAGCGTTCAAGTTGCCATTGTCCTCGCAGCCAAGGCCGCTGCTGCAGGGCTTGCAGGTGCTGGAGCGCTGCGCACATCTTGCTGCCCTCGGCAACCTCGGCTCGAGACTGGCCCAGCTCTGCACCGGTATCCAGATTTTGGGATTACGCGATACGTCCGCTGGCGGGCGGACGGGCGGACGACCTTGAAGGCTTCGGGTGGACGAACCACTTGGCGTTTGTATGCTTCCTCGGGCGGAGCAGATCCACCAGATCCGCCAGCAGCTTGGCCCGGGGGTAGTGGCGAGCGAGTGGCGGCGGGCGGGACGGACGCGGGCCGCTCGCTGGCCCCGACCGGTTCCGCATGGAGCCGCCACCGAGCCGCAAGCGCCGCCGGCCGCCCATTCCCCGCTTCCCCACAGACGCAGACGAACATGAGCAAGAAGAGCGTGCGCTGGTCCACCGTCACGGTGTACGAGTTCGGCGTGGGCATCGGCGGCAGCGCCGTGCCTCGTCGCGGCGGGCCCGCCGTGGGGCTGGCCAAGACGCCTCGCTGCGTGTGGAGCACGTCGGTGGACGCGGCGCAGAGCGAGCTGGCGACCGAGAACGCGGCTCTGGAGGTGCAAGAAGGCAAGGCGGGGAGTGCGCCGGCATCGACCGCCGCTCGGAGACACCGCAGGCGCGTGCGCTGGCTCAAGCCGCTGGAGCGCGTGACGATGCTGGAGAAGGCTGGCTACAGCGAGGAGCGCATCTACCGCATGCTCATGGAGTCGTCCAGCATTGCCCAGTCGCGGCGCCTGTGTCTGCGTGTGGCCTCGCTCGAGTGTGCGGCGGCATGAGTCGCTCCATCGTCCGCTGAAGACGCAGAGCTGCAGCAGGGTGGAGAAGCAGAGGAGAAGGTCGTACGAACAACTTTAATTTATGACGCAATGAATGCGGGCAGCTTTTGCTCGGGTTGCCGATCAGTTCGGCTTGCTTTGGAGGCGTTCCCTCGGTCGGATCTCGCTCAGCAATCGTAAATGACGGATTAAGGGCTTCCACAGCAACACCAGCGCAAGCTGCAGCTTGTTCCTAGGCTGACCTCCGAGTGACAGCTACCACGCACGATGTTGGCTAGGCACCTTGGTTGGTACACAGTAAATAGTCGTCGTTCATTGTCATAGTCTACTCGCTTGTGGTCTATTGGGGGCGCACTGCGTCAACAGCCAGCAGCTCCGCAGCAACTTGGTCCTCGTGGCTCGGCGGGGTAACACTACCACCGCCGAGGCGCTTGATTCCGCGGGCTCTTCACGCGGCCACCTGGCGCTGCATCGAGACGCAGAGCCTCCTGGACATGGCGATGTCCGAGCTCTCCATCATCATGCGGTAGATGCGCTCCTCGCTGCAGCCGGCCTTGGTCAGCATCGTGATGCGCTCCAGCGGCTTGAGCCAGCGCACTCGCCGAGCGCGCTGCACGCGGCGCTTGCGCCTCTCCTTGCGGTCCGCGGCGACTAAATCCACCTCCTCCTTCATCTCGGCGTCATCCACTGCAGCTTCAGCTTCGGCGCCGGGCCGCGCGAGGTCCAAGTCCCCGCAGCGCCGCACCTTGTCCAGCGAGGCGCTCCACACCTGCTGCGGCGTGCGCGCCAGCCCGATGGACGGCCCCCCGCGGCGGGGCACGGCGCTGCCGCCCAGCGCCACACCGAACTCGTACACGGTCACGGTGGACCACCGCACGCACTTGGCGGCCGGCGTCGTCTCCTTCACCTTCAGCTGCATGGTCGGGGTCTCGAGGCTTCAGCGTCTTGAGTGTCTTGGGGGCGGCTTGCGATGTGTGCGGGCGAGTGGGCGGGGAAGGCGCGGCCAGACGCGGCCCAGAATGGCAGAAACCACACAGGGCCGAGTCTCGGCCATACGCAAAGGCGGCCGCACCAAACGGGTGCGTCGTCACCTGCCCCTGGCCGCCATTCTGGCTCAACTGGCTCCGCAAACCCCGCACGTCGTGCAACGCCGCGATTCCCCGTTTTGGCCCGCTTTTTTCAGCTCGAAGCAACTTATGATACTGCCGTCTATTTATACCCCTTAATATAGATTGATGTATCCAAGTATATTTGAAAGGGTGAGTCGTGGTTCAAGCCACGCGCTTCCCACTGGGAAATTCCTAGCGCATTGGAGGCCGCGCAAGTCCCTCCTGCGGCGTAGGCTACACCCCTAGCTGCAAACTTATCAGGAAAAAATGGGCTATGACCGATATTGGACTTTAGGGTCCGGGGCCCGTTGGCGAAACTGCAGCAGCGCGCAGCATCGGATGCAAATAGGGTATTTGAAATAGCCGACTAAACCGCAACAAATTCAAATTCAAATTCAAAGCCTTACAGAAATCACCCACACAGCCTTACAGCATTTCAGCCTAAAAGCGGCTTACACACAGCCATACCGCTTGATTTCGACGTTTGGAGGTCGCCTCGTACACCCCTCATATACACCTCAAACACCGTGTACCCCCGCGAAGGAGGACCGTTTTCGAGCAAGACAAATGGACGTACAGGCAGCCAGCGAAATCTGGATGAATTCACCTATCATACTGAGCGATGCATTTTATCAAGATAACCGCACCAGTACGGCACACTGTACCCCGAAAAAAAGAATTATTTTGGGAAATCAGATGTGGGGGAATTTGTATCATCCTAGATTATTCGTTTCTAGAATGAAACAGCGAGTGCGAGCATGCGAAGGTGGCATAGCTGCCAATTTACTAACGCATTTTCGCATGGTGCGCGTGGGGCAAGCCGACACCGCCGTTTGCCTCGCACGACACCAACTTGACCTAAACGCCACGGTGGCCTGCGTCAAGGAATAGCAGCATGTATGGGCGCCATCTTATCTACTGGCTCGCTATGGTATGCACGATCTGCTGGAGGCGCGTGAAGGCGAGTGAGTGAGCAGGCGAAGGAGCGAGCGCTGCAACTGTCAGGGGCATTCCACTAGAAATGTGACGGTAATGTGTCCGTATTGTGCGGAGACCATGCGCAGCCTTCGTGGTGCCACGATGCTGCTTTCTGGGTAGCTACAGATTTTGGTGTCCACCGGAAGCTGAACGACATCAGCACATAAGCAACAATGGCGAGCGCCCAAGAAAGTGATGATCACAAAGCGATGTCGAACAAAAAGCGTCGCCACCAGCGCCAAGTCGGCGTGTTTGGCCAGAATGCACTTTGCTGCGTGTTCTCCTAGTTCTGGCCCACTTCAACCAATCTAGGCGATTATTTTCACAGCGAAGGTCTTGTAGCCGTCTGTCTCCCTTACTGTCTGTGATGTTGGAGCCTCCACCAGCGGAGCCAGCGATTAGCTAGCTCTGCTAGCTCACAAAAGGGAGGTGGGGGGGGGTAGTTATGCTTTCGCCCCATTAGTTTCGTACGAGTAAACGGGTCGCTGTGCGAAGAATGCAAGTGCGTCTCCAACTTCGTCACAAGTCGCATATTCCGCACACAGATACATCGCGCGATCTCTTTGTAAGCATCGCACCTGGAGTCAATTGCACGAGCAAGTTGATCCAACTTGATCATCAGAGCAACCAGTTACAGTACATGTGCGGCACGGCCGCCGGCAGTGCACACTCCGGGGGGCATCGGCTCCGGAGCTGGTGCTGCCAATCCCACTGCGGAATCTGCAGACAGGCTTCAACAAGCCAACAAGCCTTGTTGCAAGCACCGCAGCGCTACGAGAAACCGCATCCAAATCGGCATCGTGGAGCTGGAACTCAATAGTAGCCTCCAAGTACATGTACGATGTTGTATATGTACATACGACGACGATGGCCATGGCCATTATGCGATCAAGCCTATTGACCATGGTGGTCAAAGTCGCGAAGGAAACGCGGTGCCATTGTGATACTGCTCCGCTGCGATTGGCCGGCGCCGCCTCTATTAAGTACGACGATCCAAATCAGGTTTCCTTTCCACCATTCGCGCTTTCGAGTGCCAGAAGTTCCGATGACAAGCGCCTACCTGCTCAAGAACCTGCTGGCCGTCGCGCTGCTGCAGCTGTGCGCCATGGCTGTCGTGGGCAGCCTCAGCTCCAGCTCCAGCGCTAGCGGCAGCTTCTCGGACGTGGCGTCGGACGACAGCTCGAGCTCCTTGGAGGGCGTGACGCAGCTGCTGAGCTCGGCCAAGCACCTCAAGGTCGGCCCCGCCGTGCTGGCGGCCATCGCCATCCTGGGCGGCGGCGTCGTGTGCCTGGCCGGCTACCGGCTCTTCCGGCCCACCGTCTTCTGCTGCGCCTTCATGATCGGCGGCCTCTTCGTGGCGGGCATCGTCGAGACGGCCTTCGCGAGCATGAGCTGGATGCCCACGGCCTCGTGGATCGCCTTCGCCGTGGGCGGCGTCATCGCCGGCGTCGTGGTGCTCATGCTCTACAGCGCCAGCATCTTCCTGGCCGGTGCCGCGGGCGGCGTCATGCTCGCCTTCTCCATCAACACGTCCGTGGGCACCAAGATCTACCCGGAGAACCCGGACGTGATCCTCGTGGTGCTGGCCGTGGTGCTGGGCATCTGCGGCGGCCTCCTGGCGCTCAAGCTCGAGAAGCCCGTGCTCATCACGACCACGGCCATCGTGGGCGCCACCGTCTGCGTCTGGGGCGTCGGCTACTTCGCGGGCGACTACCCGAACGGTGCCGACCTCAAGCAGTTCCGCGCGCGCAACGACAACGGCGACTGGGTCTACAACATCCCGGACGCCTGGTGGGGCTACCTGGCGGGCATGGTCGTGCTCTTCCTCCTGGGCATGAGCGTGCAGATCAAGAAGACGGCGCGCGGCTACGACCACGGCGGCAAGACCGAGAGCCACGCCGTGCCCAAGCAGAAGGGCAACGCCGCCGTGTAGGGCGACAGCCTGTGTGTGTGGCAAGAGGCCACGACGCGACTGGATATGTATTCGTGATGAGAGGAAAATATAAACGTATGCACGCTCGAAAAAGCATAAACTCGCGCGGTGGACACCACGCGAGTTTATTTTCGCGCTTGTTTATCTGGTGTCCACCGGAATACTTAAGTACACAAGAGTTGGCAGCAGATCCCCCTGGATTTTCTCTATCGGCATGCACCGAGCGGTGCATGTATTGCATGCAATACGTTCGCCGTTGGACATGTTGAAAAATGACCGAGACATGGGCACCGCTGGCCGATGAGAGGAGCTCACTCTGCAATCTCCTCTCTGGAGCTCACTCACACACCGATCGGTCTCAACTCACACGTATCCTATGTCGTACGCTAAAGCGCTGCAGTCGCTGCAGTCGCTGCTGCTGGCTGCACTGCTGTGCCTGCAGTTGGTGTCGGCCGTCTCGGACAGCGACACCACCGCCACAGTCAAGACGATCTTCGACTCGAGCGATGGCATGGACATCAACGGCGTCGTGCTGGCCATCGGCGCTCTTCTGGTGGGCGCCCTACTGGTAGTAGCAGGCTACCGACTGTGGCAGACCACCGTGTACGCGCTGGGCTTCCTCGGCGGCGGCGTGGTCATCGCCGTCATCTTCGAGAAGGTCTTCAAGGACGAGACGTGGGTGCTCACGGCCTCGTGGATCGCCTTCGTGGTGGGCGGCATCATTGTCGGCTACGTCTGCGTGTACCTGTACTGGGCCGGCATCTTCATGGGCGGCGCGGTGGGCGGCGCGGCGCTCGCCATCCTCCTCAATACGTCGTTCGGCTACAAGTTGGCCCCGTCTCACCCGGCCACGGTGCTCATCGTGCTGGTCGCCGTCTTCGCCGTTGTCGGCGGCGCTGCGGCGCTCTGGCTGCAGAAGCCGGCTCTGGTCGCCGGCACGAGCATGGTTGGCGCCTTCCTGCTCTTCTGGGGCATCGGCTACTTCGCCGGCAACTACCCGACGTTCAACGACCTGGAGCGCTTCCGAGTGTACAACTCGAGCGGCGAGCTCGAGTACTCCATCCCCGGCGCGTGGTGGGGCTACTTCATTGGTACTTTGGTTGTGTTTGGGCTCTCGATGGTGCTCCAGACCCGCTTCACGGGCAAGGACATCGACTACCACACGCTGGGCCGCCGCGGCTCGGAGGAGATGGACGTGCTGCCTCGTCACGGCGCCATGACGCCGGCCAGAGTGCAGTACACCAACATGGGCACGCCTGCCATGCGGGCGCAGTATCCGCAGCAGCAGCAGCCAGAGTGCCAACCTCAGCAGCAGCCGTTCGGGCAGCAACGCTACCCGACATCCAACCAGGTTCGATGGGAGGACCTCCAGGACCAGCAGCCCACGCAGCAGAACGCGAGCGAAAGCACAGCGAGGACGACCCAGCCACAGAGCTACGCGGACACGTCGATGGTGCAGCCGCAGTACCAGCAGCGTGAGCACGACTACCAGATCTCCGATATCGTCCCCACTACGGCCCGACCGGAGTACCGCGTCGATCCATCCACGCCGCCAGCAGCGGCCCCCAGCGCGCCCCCGCAGACATACCAGCCGTACCAGGGAAGCCTGCGCAACACGTCCGGGACCTCGCACGTCGTGTAGCTAGCCACCTAACTAACTAACTAAAACGTAATAGTTAATTGAAACTTACATGTATCTTGCGCGACCTTCCATGTTGAAGTTGTTTGTGCTACGCACCCCAAGCAGCTTCCAGGCGTGGCATGAGCAGCGCACCACCCGAGCAAGCTAGCTAGCTCTCCATTGAGCGCTGCGCGCGCGACGCGTTCGACGTGGCGGCTGGCGGCGGATACTTCTCCGCCGGTCGTTACTCGTTGAAGGGCTGTCGCGAACCCGCTGGCCGACATGAGTCGGCGCGCCGAAGCGTTCCCTGCAATGGCAAGCACACTTCGTCATTCTGGTATTTGCCGCTTCATTGAAACACCTCGAGACGGACCGAGATGACGCGAGCCAATGTTGTGGCGCCCGCTGCCGCCTGGTCAGCTCCGACGGAGACCACCAAGCTGCTCGACCCGGACGTGGACCTCAAGAAGGAGCGGTCCCAACCTGCCAGATACGCAAGCTTTGTGGCGCTCTTCGGTACGATACTAGACAACCTCAACACCTATGGTGAGATGTATGAGGTGTACGGAGCTCACTCTTCAACTCTTGTATCGACCAGCTCTCATTTGGTCCTGGGTCCTGCAAGCCGAAGCCTCGCAGTCCCTTCAGGTAATAACAATGATCAACCGACGTCTCGACTGTATTGAGGACCGTTGAGCCTCACACCGCTGTGTCTGCCGTACAGACTTCCTTCAACAAGCCCTTCTTCCTCGCATGCTTCAACCACGCGGCGTCGGTGCGTACTTGCTTCACTTGGTTTGGGATCATAACCAAAACTCTCATCCGTCACCTTATAGGTCCTTCTCCTCCCGCTCGTGTTCGCGTACTACAGACTGTACGGGAGCCCGGAAGACCGCTACGCTGGCTATGACATTGTCGGAGTGCTGAGTCGCCGCTGCGTGATTCCGTTGCCCCAGCTCGCTCGAATCTCCGCCGGCCTGAGCTTCCTGTACCTCGTCTCGGACTTCTTCTGGTACGGCGCGCTTGCGGACGTGAGCGTGGCTGCGGGGGTCGCCATCTCCAACTCATCGCCGCTCTTCGTCTACTGCTTGTCCGTCTGCCTCTTGAACGAGCACCTCAACCTCAACAAGATCCTGGGCGTCTTCACGGCCTTTGCTGGGGTCTCGCTCGTCGTCATGTTCCAGGACGGCAGCGACTTCGGCACCATCGAGGCCTCGACCATCATCGCGGGGGTCTCCATGATCATCTCGTCGGCGCTCTACGCGGGGTACCAAGTCGCGATGCGGCTTGCAGTCGGCGACGATATCACCGACACGTCGACGCTGCTGACGATGGCGGGGTTGTGCGGCTTGTTCACGTTCCCGCCGTGGATTCTGGGCACTATCATGCTGTCCGAGAGCCCGTTCGCGTGGCTGCACGAGTCGCTCGCTGTCCCTGGAACAGTTGAGGGGGTGCTCCTGCTGGTTGTCAGCGGCCTCCTCACAGTCGTCTTCTGCGCCTTCCTGCCGCTCGCGATCTGCTGGACGTCCCCCTTGGAGACCAGCGTGGGCTGCATGCTGACGATCCCGCTGTCGGGTATCATGGACACCGTCCTGCACCACACGCTCTTCTCGTGGGAGTGCATCGTCGGGTCGGTGCTAGTCATGGGCGGCTTCGCTATCCTCGAATCCAGCACCAAGAAGAAATCTTCTTCACCACAACAGGAGGAACACATCCCCAACGCCTCGGCTTGGGCGTAATGATACTGCATAAACTCTAGACGACGGCTAGCTAACACGCAAAGAGAAAGTCAAATTAGCTGGGATTAGCGCTTCGTAGAGACTGCAACGGGTAATACACACGTATAGATGGAGTTAGTTAGGAGCTGGCAGGATTGGTCCTGGCGAGCAGGTTGGTCTGGATGCCTTCCGCCACTTCGAAGAAGCCGTCCAGCCCCAGAATCGACGCGAACTTGGTGTCGAGGTCCCGCAGCTCAATGCGCGTGGTCTGACACTCGCTGAGCGGTAGGGGGCTGGATTCTGCCGAGCCAGGAACTTGGGACACAGGTTTTCCGTCCACATGGAGCTTGGGGAGGATATGCTGGACTGCGGCAGTGTAGATGTTGCGGTTCGTGAGGCTGTGGCGGTCGATCGCGCCGTTCCACAGCAGAACGCTCGCTAGCAAGTGGCAAAAGGCAAGCGCCGGGAGTTTCTTCTTAGTGGATTGATCGTCGAGCCACGACCAGTCCGCGAAGAAGGCATACGGCAGCTTCCTCAGTGTGTGGTCCCAGAGGTGCGCCAGGAGTTTGGCCCCGAAGACGCTGAGCTGGAAGGTCCCGAACTGAGGCACCTCGCTATCCACCATCAGTACGTCAAACATGAGCGTGAACAAATACACGGCCGGAGACGCGTCCGCGTTCTCCTTCATCTCCGGTAGGTCCGCCCCGTAGTAAAGCTTCTGCGCTAGAGTCCACATGGCGGACTCTTGCTGACGGCTCCAGTCGTAGATGATGTCGTCCTCGTCCGCATCGCTCGATAGAGCAGCTGGGTTAATGCTCAGCTCCAGCTTCTCCAATGTCAGGCTGCTCGCTTGTTTCGACAGGTACTCATTGAGAGCTTGGGCCCAGGAGAGATGGATACCCTTCACTATGTCGTCAAACTTGGCACGAACGCTGGAACTGGTCAAGGTCCCAGCGGGCTGGGACGTCTCGGGCTCGCTCCCGTCTGGCGTACTCTGGCCGTTCAAAATCACTGCTTGGAGAATACACTGCGTCAAATACACGGGGAAGTTCTGCAAAAAGCTGTACCGACGCTGGAAGCGTAGCGCGCGAGGCATTTCCACGCACTCGTCGGCATTCAACTGAGAAAAGCAATTGGTCCACTGGACATCAAGATCGGGGGCTCCACCCAAGCAAAAGTACAGCAAAAAGCCCGTTTGTAGGTCTGCTTCTTTCTCCAAGAGATCGGTTGATTCTACGTGGTGCTCGGCATTGGCGCTGGCAGGTGGAGGCGCCGTGCGGGCGTCAGCTGGTCGAGCTGCTTCCTCTTCGTCCAAAACTACATCAGGAGGGGCTCTACTTGGTGTTGCAGCGTCCCCTTCATCTCGCTCCTCTTCCTCATCGTCATCATCGTCCTCTCCATTCGCTTCATCATCATCGTCATCATCATCATCATCCTCTTCAATAACAATAACTTCTGGGGTCCTGCGGGGCTGGCGGTTGCGTCGGCATGGCAGGCTGGCTTGCTCCTCGTTAACATTGCTCCTGTTGTCACCACGGGAGATTTGCGTCGAACCTGCATTCAGAGTAGGTGGCGAGTCATTTAGTTCCGTGACATTGTTCCTCGTCGAAGCCGCGCTTCCGTTGGTATTTTCAGCATTGAATCGCTGGTCATCGCGCTGGAAATGACAGCCTCCTTGGTCCGACGCCACAGGTCCAGAATCACTGCGCGGTAGTCCAGTAGCAGCACTGCTCCATGAACTTCGACGAGGTGGGCTCCGGCTGCGGCTCCGACTCCTCCTCCTAGGAGCCCACCTGATACGGTCTTGTGGGGGCGGCTCATACGGTGGCGCGGAGTTGTCGCGGATGTCTGGCGCTGGTTCGTAGCGTGAGGGTCGATCTCGACGGTTCCTAAAAGAAGATGAGGGCGGCGGCGGCTGAAGTGGGAGTGGTGGCGTTGGCAGCACTGGAGGCTGTACTTGCCCATAGCGCCAGCCTGAGCCTCCTCCGCGGTCTCGTGGCGGTGACCTCGGCGGCGCGCGCGCTGCCATCACTTGCTGCAGGTCGTCTTCAAGGCGCCTCACCCTTTGACCAAATTCACGATGCGCGCTCTGCGCGTCAAAGACGGCGTCCTTCAGCCAACTGATCTCGGTGGCGTGCATGCGCGAGTCGTGGCCCAGCGCGTCAAACACGTGCGTGTTGAGTTCCTGCAGCCTCGTTTCCAGATGCTGCTCCTGTCGGACGCCCTGCGCATCGATGCGCTTGTTGAACGAGGCCATGTCCGCCGCCACCGCATTGAAGTCGCGGCTCATGCGTCGCAGCGCGTCGTGGATCCCGTCCAAATCCTTCATCCGCACCAAATCGCGCGGGGGCGGGGGTACCGGCATCGGCGGCGGAGGTAGAGGTAGAGGCAGCGGGCGCGTAGGCGGGGAGGCCGCGGCGCGCGCACCCACATCGTTGATCTTCCTGTCCACTTCGGCCAAGCTGCGGTCGGCGTCCGTCACTCTCCTGTCCACCTCCACGAGCCTGTCCTCGAACGAGTTGAGGTCCGTCCGCGTGCGCGCCTGCTCGTCGTGGTTCTCCCTCTCGAGCGTCTGCAGCTGCGTCTGCAGCGTCTGCATCTCCTGTCTCGTGGCCAGCTGATTGAGCCTCTGGTTGAGCTTGGCGTTCTCGTCCCGGAGGCTCTGCAGCGCCCTCTCGACGCCCTCCCAGTGCTTCTTCTGCCGCTTGTCCGGCTGCAGCTTGGCCAGTGTCTTCTCCACGGCGTCCAGCTGCTTCTGCTTGGCCTCGAGCGCCGCGTCGTGGTCCTCGCGCACCTTGGTCAGCTCGTTCTCGTACTGCTCCTGCAGCTCCGCCAGCTGCGTCATGAGGAACTCCTCGTTGATGCTGCTCTGCCGCTGGCGCTCCAGCTTCTTGTCCAGCACCAGCAGCTTCTTGCCGAGCTTTTCCAGCTCCGCGGCGTGGCGCGCGTGCGCCGTCTGCGCGTCCTGGAGCGCCGCGTCCCTGGCCTGGACGGCGGCCTTCGCGCACTGCTCCGCGCGGACCACGGCGGCCTCGGCCGTGTCGTCCACCTTCTCCAGCTCCACGCGCACGCGCGCGCCCTCGCGGCGCAGCTCGCGCATGTCCACGGTCAGCGCGCGGTGCCAGTTCTCGAGCGTCTGCAGCTGCGCGTCCACGCTGACGGACGCGGCGGAGGGCGGCGCGGCGGCCGCCTCCTTCGCCTTGCCCACGCGCTTGCGCTTGCGCTTGTTGTTGCCGCCTCCGCCGCCGCCATTGGGTTCCGCGCCGCGCGGCACCGTCGTGCGCACCGTCGCCATGGGCTTGGGACTGGAGGAAGTGGGCGGTTGGATTGGATACCTCGAGTGTGTGGCCCACATGGAATATGTGACGTGCGACCAAGTTGAAGCCGGGGATTTGTACAGGATCGTCGATTCTGGATCGATGGAGCTGAGCCTGTGATGTATTATACCCTCAATCGGGTGGACAGGAGCGGACACACTGTACTGCTCTTTTCCTGCCGAGCACCGTTGCCCTCCTGAGAGCTCGGATACTGTAGTCGCCTGCAGTCGACTTTGGTGAGTGGGGCGGTGCCCCTCGCCACCAAAGATGACAAGTCAGCTTGGCGAGAGATTGAGCTCCAGACTCCTTCGCCCAGCACAAAGCTTAGCTACAGTACAGTGCTGTACGTCGGTGTAGCCCAGACTCTTGGGGGCGTTGCCTTCGATGCCAGGGCGGTGCTTGAGAAGATTTGCGGCGTTCACCACGGGCCTGTCGCGGCGCCCATAAACGCGTCCAGGATTACGGAGCGAGCGGCTATGACCGTCAGCAAGCCCAGAATCGCGTGGTTGAACTGCCCGCAGCAAGCAAAGATGCGTGGGATTAATTCCCCATGCGTCATCGGGGCTAAGTAACCTCGCATGCGTACGTAGCTCATTTTACAATTCGCTTCGGACAGCGCAGGCAGGATACGTAGATAGATGGCTTCGCACCACCGGAGTCCGCGAGGCGTCGCGGCCCCCCACTGGGGCGAAGACGAATCCAGCGCGCACACGCCAGTAAGAATGTCTCGCACGAGTGGAGTCGTGCCCGTGACCAAGCCTGTGCCTAATGAGCACACCAAGCTGCTAGACGAGGAGGACGCGGAGCTGGAGAAGGAGACAAAGGAGTACTTCCACACGAAACACGTCGGCCTCATGGCGCTGTTTGGTAAGTCACCCGTGAATTATCGATACTAAACATGCCCCCCCCCCCTTGATGCTAAATCTTTGCTTGTTGCAGTGGTTATCTGGACAAACATCTTCCAGGCTGAAGCCGTTCAATATCTCCAGGTATCCATCCCCTTCTAACCAAGATCGCTCTACTTTTCTACTTCATCTTACGTGACTCCATTGATCTCCACTGTAGACGGCCGACAAGTTCACGAAACCCTTCTTCGTCATGTGCTT
Source organism: Phytophthora sojae (assembly GCF_000149755.1). Lineage (NCBI taxonomy): Eukaryota > Oomycota > Peronosporomycetes > Peronosporales > Peronosporaceae > Phytophthora > Phytophthora sojae. The sequence continues at coordinate 8,783,109 of NW_009258117.1, forward strand.
CTGCCATGCTGCGCCTGTAAGCCCAGTGAGCCCTGTAGAATCCCCAACCATGTATTGTCCTCTCACTTTTCAATGACCCACTTTTGCAGGTCTTGTTGTTGCCATTGATCTTCGCCTACTACCGCATCTGCGGCACGACTGAGGATCGACACGCTGGATTCGACATCGTCGGTGTGCTGCAGCGCCACTCCATCATCCCTCTCCGGCAACTTCTTCGCCTGTCGGCGTTCCTCGGCATCTTCTACCTCGTGGCCGACTACTTTTGGTTCTCTTCGCTCCAGAACTTGACGGTGGCCGCGGGTGCCGCCATCTTCAACAGCTCGCCGCTCTTCGTGTACTGCTTCTCCATCTGCCTGCTGCACGAGAAGGTGTCGGTGAAGAAGCTATTCGGCGTTCTGCTGGCCTTTTGTGGCGTGACGATGGTCGTGCTCTACCAGGGAGGGGGCGGAGGGGACGCCATCGGCAACCCGAGCGTGATCGGAGGCCTCATGATGGTGACTTCGGCCGTTCTGAACGCCGGCTACAACGTGTCGGTGGCGCTCACTGCCGGCGCCGACATCAACGACACCTCGACGCTCATGATCATGATGGGCTTGAGCGGGATGTTCACGATCCCGGCGTGGCTTGCGGGGACGATCTTCTTCGCACACAGTCCGTTCCCTTCGCTCTACGAGCCGATCGGGTTTCCCCCTACGGCTGAGGGCAACCTCATGTTAGCGATTGGCATTGTCATGTTCACGACCAACTTCGTCTTCCTCACGTTCGCCGTTTGCTGGACGTCGCCGCTGGAGACCAGTGTCGGCTTCATGCTCACGATCCCGTTGTCGGGGCTCATGGATACGCTGATGCACAGCACGTCGTTCACGTGGCAGTGCATTGTCGGCTCCAGTTTGGTGATGATTGGGTTCTTGATCCTGGAGCTGAGCTCAACGCACCCGCCGTCACACCAAAGCATTGATCAAAAGGAAGCGACTGACAAGGCTCACCTTGTCTAAAACATAGTGCTCTATAAGCTACAAACCAGTGATGTGCTAAACAAATGAAAGCCTGTGGAGTCTTCAAATGTGAGATTGATTGAATGAACGTAACGGTATCCTCGCGGGTAAGGTACAACACCAGCAAAATCGGCAAAATCGGAGATACAACCACAACATATAATAACAGTAAATGGAATTGAATCACAAGAATCTTTCTATTGGAACGAGCAAACCCAAAACCCTGCAATCACTCGCACACGTCTACCTTGACGCCCGAGGCTCACCTTGGCCCTCACAATGAACACGTTGAAAACTCACCTCCGCAGGTGCCGCACGAGCGGCTGAGCTTGCCGAAGCCCGGCTCATAGCAAACTTCGATAAAGACAGCGCCCTGGCTGTTATATCGAATGACCTTGTTCATCTACCGCCTTTTGAGCAAGATGTTGACGCTTACAAGGTGCAGTGAGCGCAAGTAAAACTGCACAGCCAGCTTGAGGTGCTGTGTTGGATTTGCCTTAGTTAATTGGGGACGAAGTCCCCCCTATAATCATGAGACTCCGTTTTATGGAGTTTTTACGTCTCTTATATACACTCCGCTTTACTTTTTACATTAATTCTGCGAATGGGTTAGGGTCACAATTTAGAATCGGTCACACGGGACCAAAAAATGAAAAAAATACCTCGGTTAAACAACATTTGGATGCTTATCGGAAGGTGGTATCGGCCCGAATTTTTATCTGAGCTGAACCGACGTCACTATCTTTAGATGCCATAAAACCAGAGGGTCGAAGTTATGAAACAGCAAATTCGACCGTTAGTATAGAGGACATCAGAAATAGACTTAAACGTGACATTTTACCCTTATTTGGACCCGCTTAGGACCCTTTATTAAGCCTATTTGCCTTTCAAACCTTATGCTGTCGTAAGAAGGGTCGCTCTGCGGCCAGCGCACAACAGAGAGTCCAAGCATCAACAAGCAGAGCCTCAAGGAAGTGCCAACGCTACGTCAAGTAGCAAGCAGCTTTGCATGCTGAGGACCGGGTACTGTCGAGCAGCAACTTCTCTAAATTACATTGAAGGCTATGCGCGGATGACGAGCTGGACGATGAGCTGGGGTGTACGAGCCGGAGTCCGTGTCGGTCATGCACGTTGAGCGCAACTAGAGGCGAAGCTTTGGTCTGGGAGGACAGTGTAGACTTCCTTTGTGTGCCTACATTTATATACGTGGGGTGGCAAGAATGTAACGTGAAAGTTGGTGCCTGGTGTAGCGCCTTTTAAAAAATGGCGAAGTTGCCGCGCAAAAGACACGAAAGAACTTAAGGGCGCGCTCGGCCGGGGGCAAAGCCCCCGGCCGAGC